>NC_142388.1:6717083-7064166 GCF_059441005.1 Hippichthys cyanospilos | reverse complement strand
TTCTAGCTATGTTTTTTTTTTAAACATAAAAGATTTGCATGTCCTCATTCGAATTAAAAACATTCAGCTCATTCAATTCGCTTGCCCACAAATTTAAACTGAGCAAAAATTCAACCTTTTCCCCAGAGTTCCCACAAAAATATATTTTTAAAATATAATTTTCAGTCACACATTAAATAAAACATAAATAAAACTGACCCACATTGTTGCCGCTCCAAATTCTGTTTACCTCCGTTGGTGTCCTGCATGTCTAAAAGCTTCTCTCTCAAACACACCTGATTCAAATAATTCGGATCATTTTCAAGCCTGTAGAGCTTGCTAATGAGCTTATCATTTGAATCAGGTGTGCTGAGGAGAGAAACCCGGAAGTTGAGTTTGACACCTTTGGTTTACCTATTTTAAATGACCTCTGAATCATCTAAAACCAGGTTTCAATATTTAGTTTGTTTTTTTTTTACTACATTTCAACCTTCACACACATGTAGGGGAAATTACAATGATGAATGCTTGTAATTTTAATAAGCATCTCAAACAATACTTCACCATCGCAGAATTCATTAAATGTTTAATTATTTCAGACATTTTGCATACAAAGCGCATTTAAGTTCGTTTTAAGTGCTCTTTTTTTTTCCCAAAGATTACAAGCACGGAGAAGAAAACGTGTCAGATGTTCCATACCCGCAACTTCTTCATTTTCAGGCATTCAATGTGGAAAGTAATCAAAGCTTTTTGCCATGGCAACCTAATGACCGAATCGCCGCACTGGGGAGAGGAAATAAAAGGAAGTCACCGTGGGGAGTAGAAAAGAGCAAGAAAGTCTGAAAGCATGGTAAGGGAGAGCGGAATTAGAGGGGACAGAAACAAAAGAACAATAGTGGCGCTGACACACTGGCAGCTACAAAAGGCATTAGTACGATCCCCCTTGAGAGCTCGCTAAGCCTGTTATTAACTCTGGTGACCGAAATGAAGAGGAAGAAGGTATCATCCTCGCGGTCAGAACCCCAATCAGAAAGTTCACGTCGCTGTCTGTACCAGCAAAGCCTGTCAGCTTGAAAAAGCATTTTTTTATAAATGGACTCACCCAAAATAGCTGTGTGAAGATTATCATATGGTTATCACTTTAGGTTTATACTTGATGGAGGGGGTTAAGGAATGATTACAATAAAAAACACAGGGGAGAGTTAAAACACCTAACATTGAAATTGTATTCTGTGAAGTGCGTGTGAGAGGTATAAAATTGCATTAGGTATAAAATGACATGTACAATCACTTGTTTTCCCGTGGCCTTGCCACCGAAGCCCCCCCATGACAAGCGAGCCTTGAATAAGCAAGTGAACGTGTTATTCTGACCTATTTTTAACATCATACTACCAGGGAGTATTTTTTTAAATTATGAAAACATCTTTGACTACTTGATCCCGAGGGAGTAATATTATGCGCAGGAATCGTACCCTAAAGCTGGGGTCGGCAACCAAAAATGTTGAAAAAACAAAAATCTTTCGCTGAAAAAAAGTTTTAAACATAAAAGAAAAATTATATCTCGTCTAGGAGAAATATCTGGTGAAGATCTGTGGCTTATAGTCCAATGCGACTTATACATGCCCCCCAAAAATGTTTTTGTTTATTTTTGGTCGATATTTGCTGCTATGGTGTGTCTTATAGTCCACAATGTACAGTAATTTCAAAAAATTTGCAATTATGTATTTGAATTTTCATTTCAGAATGGCAACCATACATAAAGCGCAGTTGAATTCAAGGTAGTGAAGGGCTGATGAAGCCTTATAAGGCACACAAATAGGTCTCAACATTTATTAATTTCCAAAATTTGGTACATTAATTTTCAATTCAGTTTGACATTCATACATAAAGCCCATGTGAGTTGAAGATGTTGATGGGTAAGAATAACACATAACACAATAAAACATTACATACAGGCGTGAATCTGATATGCGTTTACAAGTATCTGGGCTGCTCTGTTTGTGTTGTGTTTATCGTTACTGTAAATTAGCGCTAATTTTCATTAGCGTAGCGGGGTCTAGTCTATCTATGCATTACCATATGTTCACTAAGGTATGCTTGATGTTTTCTTTGTTTTACAGCAAACAACAACAGGAGTGACACAAGGAAGCACAATTGGCCTCTGTAGGAAATGTTTAATTGCGAAAATGTGCTCATATACTCTGGAGAAGAAAAAAACATCAGTATTAAAAAGATGTTGACTAAGGGAGCAAATGCACATTCATTTCAGGGGTTGGTCAGGATTCGTTTCTTTCAGTGCCAAGGACAAGAATTCTTGTTTTTTAATAGCAATAACAATAATAATACAATTCTCATCAAATATGTTTTTATGGAGGGTAGCTGACACCCTTGACTAACGCTTACCTAATATAAGCCAATTGAGCACTGTAGTGGCAACTGTGATCATTGGATGGCTGTGTTTCCACACTTAGAACACAGATATTACCAACATGCAATTCAAAGTAAGGAATGGAAGTCAATCTTTCATATGATAACACCCATGTTTACATAATTTGCGGCGACGCAATATTCTGTCGACCTTGAAAGATGAGCGAAAATGCTAAGTACACTGGCCCTCTAGAGGGTTCCTTTTACAATAATGATTGGCACTAATAGAGTTAATTATTATTATTATTTTTTGGCAATTAGCGATGAGGGTTTAGTCTTTGTCTAATCCCATAATTCTACTCGACTGTATACCCTGTTTTATTATGTTTAAGTGATGAATATATTTGTGAATAGGATCACTGAGTAATGACTTATTTTTCCGAGGGGAGCGCAGGATTGACGCGCAGCGCACTTCGCAGACACACAAACGCGTGTGTGAGGCAGCAAATTATTTGGCTGACAAAAAGCGGCGCAAATCTGCAGTGATTGATGCAAGGGCAGCTTTTCAGCCATGTAAGTGGGAAAAAATGAAGAGGGAAGAGAGAAGGAAAGAAAACAGAATGGGCAAATCCATCTCATGCCATCGTGACCAGATTAGAAGTAACGCCACACACCAATGTCTCACACGTCCATTTTCTTAAGGCTGGGTGACGGCTGGAGATCCTGACAGATAAAAAAAAAAAAAAAAACCTCACGAAATAAACAAGCGATTTCATTTATCAAAGTGTGATATGTCACAGGGACACAAACAGGATCATGGTTCTGTCTTGTGTTTGGGTGTTGTTGGACAAAGCACCATGCAGGGAATATAAATCAGACGAAAACAGATTTTCACACTAACTTTGAATACTTTGATGTGAAAGGCAATGCTAGCGTGTGTCAGGTTTTAGCAGAGTTTATGTTCAGTGAGGACACTGGCATATATATTCATTCTTTTTTGTCTCCTACTATTTTCCATCTGTCTATAACCCTGTCACTCCTTCCCAACAAGGGAGGAGCATTTTTTTTAGTTTGTAATCTGCAGTGACGGTGAATCTGTGCAGTTTGACACAAGGTGAATGATAGTATTTAGTCAATTTGACTTTGTTTTGACTGCTAGCTTTGATATTTTTGGATATGTATTTTTTTAAGATATAGCTTTGATAGTTTGGGGGTCATTTTCCTCCACAGTATTTCATCCAAAGGATGACACACACCTGGTAGTGTGATAAGTGCTCATGCCATGTTGAACATATGGGTGAAATTTCAGCTCCCGTGCCTTCTTTAAATGCTTTTCCTTTTATGTGAAATGTAAAGATGCAATGATCAGACAAAATACTGCACGAGGGTTAAAGACAAATTGGGATTCAATGCAAGTACCACACCGCTCGATATATGAGATGAAAACACATTTTACAGCAGTGCGAGAAAAGGACGAAAAACCAAGAAGTGATTTCTAAGACGGTTTATTTTTTACGCTACTTTCTACAAAACTATTATGCTGCGAAAGTGTGTTTTTCAAAATGGAGTTGCCTGCAATTTATTTATTTATTTAGAAAACCAACAAAAGAGTTCGGTCTCAGGTTTTCAGCTCAGGTTCACATATGTACAAGAAACTCAAAAAGCAGTGAAAAATTAATATCGAACCCTAATTTTGAGAGAATGTAAGAATAACTTTTACATCATAATATTCGATTTTATAGTGTAGTTTACACCAGAAAAGAGCGGGAAAAATGAACCAACTTTTAGTGTTTGACTTTAGTTTTTGTTTTTTTTCCTTCTTTTCGCACACCCCTCAAAAATGTGCATTTTTATTGAATGGTTCATTCCTGTTGACCCATATTTTGGGAAATTTCCATATAAGGGTCGAACCAAGTTTTAAGGCACACAGGATTGTAAAACCAACTGTAATTCTAGATCCATCCTATATAAGATTGTATATCGTTGACGCATAATCATTTGTAGACTGATGTAAAGTATCACATTTTTGGGAGTAATTAGGAAGGAATGTGAAGTAAATATAAACTGAAAAGCTGACAACCATGCAAGGCGAATTTTTGAGAAAATTCAATGATTTTAACTGTGGCTTATTTGAAAAATGTGGTAACTAAAAAATACATTGTTTACTTTTGTTCAAAGCGGTGATTATACGCCTAATAGTTACGTATGCGATAATATCAATTGGACTGCTAATCATTACTATCATGTTAGCGTTGTGCGGATGAGACCTTTCATGGTTGTGTGCAGATAATGCAAATTATTTGAGCACCAAAAGATTCAAACATTTTTCAATCAAAACTGGAAAAAAAGAAAAACTTCAAAGTTTGCACTGAAGTGCGAAACAATACACGATGTGATGTCATCTGCATCCATTGTTTTTGACAGATAAGCTTTGAGAGCATCCTTGTGAATGAGCAGTTGTGGGACCCAGACAAGCAATAAAATACCCAATGTGCTTTCTGGACCAATAAGCATCCACTAACCGTGCTGATGGGCCAATGAGCATCCTTGGCTTGAACCACGCAGCAGGTCATGCATGAATTGAGGGGATTGTCACGCACATACTTAAACGCACGTATAGCCATGGCGAGCTTGTCATTACACATGCCACTTTCAATGACACGCTCTGGAGTAACAGAATGTAATAGTGTGTGTGTGTGTGTGTGTGTGTGTGCGCGTGTGTGTCACGTCTGCAACACGATCTTTGACTCAAGCAAATAATCATTTTTTCATACGCGGATAGAGAGTAGACGGCGCCATTTGTTTCTCATGTTCAGATGCATCGGTTCTGCTTTCTTGTTCCCAGTGCTACTAAAACACATCATTATCTCGCTGATAAGGGTCTGAGAATATCTTGCGCTTGTATATGTTTGTAATGGAATATGACATTCATGGCACAAACTACAAACCGACGCCAGGACATTCTATCAAACAATTCATCTCAAAATAATACTTCACGTATTTCTGCATCCCAAGATTAATGATTACTTGTGTGAAGAGTATTTGATTGTTATTGTATTTTTCAGCATCATGAAGTTTGATTAAACTTCAGAGAATAGTTACTGCAAACTCACGCCTAGCTTAGCCCTTAAAAGCGCAGTAGTGTTACTTGCGGTACAGAGGACACTGTCTTTTCAGTGATTTATACACAATTTGAACATCATCCAAATAAAACTGTGACCCGCGATATACACACACATTCTCTAAGGGGACAGCAGACAAATGATTTTGAATCCACAGTAGCTCCCGGGTTTCACCCAATGGGATGGATTAAACCTCGCTCTCAACTCTCACAATTTCTCAAGTGATTGATTTGAAGAAAGTTTTTAGGGTGTTTGTGTTTTTTTTTCCAGATTTTTTTGCAGGTTATCTTTGTTTACAGAGTTGCGTTTCTTTTGCTTGTTGAAGACCATGATGGTTTCGGCATTTATGAAAGGGTTAGGGTTAAGGTTCAGACAAAAGTTAGGATGGAGTGTCAACATTTCATAACCAAATTCCGTCTGGTTTTATAACACCTTTTTTGGGGTCAATTACTTATTTTGATCTGAAATTATGAGCAATCACTTATGGTTCACCTGTTGGTCACGTGACATTCATAAGCTAAGCCGTGATTCATTATCTGGTCATTATCTGAGCCTTGAGCATATGTGATGTCATTTTCAGATGACAGCAACTGAAAAAATGTATTTTTAAAAGTACTACTTGGACACAAAAATAGTTTAATTATCATTCACAAAGAGAGTCCAGACATTCAAACCCAGGTATTTATTTATATGTTTTTCCGAAATATATTTCAGTGTTAGGCTGAGGCTCCTAATAAAAGTATTAGAGACAAAATAGTGACGGTGGATGATTGGTTAGCACGTCTCATATGACGGTTGCCAACTCTGCCCAACTCTGTGGAATTTGCATGTTCTCCCTGTGCCTGCAAGGGTTTCTCTGGGTACTGAAAAACATGCATGGCAGGTATATTGGAAAATCTAAATTGTCCCTAGGTATAAATGTCTTTATGTTTGTGAGAATGAACGTTTTTGACTCGACTGCAATGCAACCCTTGTGAAAATAAGTGGCTAAAACGATGGGTGAACCTTTTATTGCTAAAAATGGCTAAAAGAGTTGATTACCCATTTGAATGCCACATTCAGGCATATTGCGGAATCTGACATATAGTGTGGAAATATCCCCAAAAAAACACGCCTTATGGTCTGAAAAATACAGCAACTTGATTGTTCACTGGTGTAAAGAGAAGCCACTTCAGGGCTTACATTCAATAGACAAATCTGCGCGTAACAAAAAGAATACAGTTTCTTCAGGAGAGCAACAGGCAAACAACTATTCACTTTAAAAGAGACAGAGCAATTGAGCGGGATACCGAAGGAAAGGAGCTGAGGCATGATTAAGGAACGGGAGAAGAGAAAATGGGACTCTTGAAGGGACCGAGTGAGTTAGAGGAAGAGGCCCGCAAAAAGCAACGTGGATGGTTGGAGGGATGAAGGGGAAGAAGTACAGACAAATAAACGAAATGACAAGCCGGGGGGCCTTCGGGCGCTGAAGTAATGAAATGCAGCAGCAGTCTCTTCCTTGAAGCCATGACACCCAGACAAACATCACAGGCAGTCTGCTGTGGAAGAACAACTCCACTTCACAAGCATGGACTCCAGCTATTTGCCAGCTCAAGTGTTAAAAGTCTAATCATGGCTACAGTGACAAAAGAAAACGAGGCACGTGTTCAAGTCGTCGACATTAGCAGAAGCAGATCCAGAGAAGCGTCGCTCGGGGGAGGGGGGGGGGGGGGGGGGGTCTCCCGGCTGGGTATGTTCTAGCTTTCAGACAGTCCGTTCTGAGATCACACACATTTGTTTGTGCAGTACAATCCTAATGATGCAGCCTTGGGTCACAAACTATGAATTTGCCTGTCAGTGCTGGATTATGGAACTGCGCAAAATAACCTGCTGCAGTGTGGCTTGTTGCTGGATGTGAAGTAGTAATCATGATGAATAAATCAAATAATGATCTTGCACTTTATGATGTTACAAATCACTAAAATGCAAAGCCAAATTTTGGCTGCAAAATCCAGTAATTTAACTTCAATTAAACATGAAATGTATAGCTACATTGTTAGATATTTCTGTGAGACCCAACCGGTTCATTTGTGTCCACTGTTGTCCCCATTTTCTCTGAAGAAGACAACAGTTAATAAAAGATACCAAAAAAATCAAAGTACTGTAAATTACAGTACACAAGTACAGAGAAGAAAATGCTTTTGCTGGACCATATTTTACATTAGTGTGTAACATTTTACAGTAATCAATAAAATGTATTTCTCTAAAAGGCTCCTATTGTATATGGGTTTGCAATCACATAAAAGTTATATACTGTAATTCATCAACACAGCTTGTTTCTCTTCCCACCTTGTTTCCCAGGAAGAAATCTGGAGCACTCCAGTAGTAAGCAGAGCCAAGGTTGTCCACAACATCTGCATGGTGGACACTCAGATACTGAGGTGTCTCCCTGTGAATAGGCCACACCCTCCGACCTGAATCTCCACTCAGGTACCAGCCAGTCAGCGTGCTCTCCTGTGCAACAGAAAAAAAAAAAACCTTGATTTTTAAGTTCTCTAATAAAACGGTAAAAATAGATTGGGACACCGTCCCCAGGGGTCGGCGACCTATAACATTCAAAGAGCCATTTTGACCCGGTTCCCACGGCTAAGACCACACCAGGAGAATGGAATCTGTAGATAGAATCTGTAGGGTGTTAGCAGCTGAATAAATTGCTTACAGCAGCTTATGTTAGCCTAGGTTGTACCATAATTTTTTCAGTAAAAGAAGCAAGCAGACCGAACCAACGTCTGAATCCATCTGTGTTCACAGAGGCATTAAGATGAGAGTTGAGAGTTATACAGAGCGTTTGTATTGTTTATTTACCATTCTTATCTTATTTTGAGATCTGCTTTTAATCTGGAAGACCATGCTGTATTTCCTGTTTACGTTTGCCGTTCGCCATAAAGCTTTTAGCGGAGTTCGTGGTTACCCACGGTTTCAAGAAGAGAACTACCAGACAGAGCAAAAGTTTGAGTCCATCCTTGTTCACACACAGGGTCATTAAAATGACATTAATTTCAAGTTAGAATTCCTCAAGCGCTTTAGTTTTTAATGATCTGTTAGATCTTACTTTGAAAATGTGTGCTGTTAATCTGGAAGGCCGCACTATCTTTCAATTTCCTGTTTTTTTCCTTCCCGAAAGCTGATTTTACCTTCCTGGAGGTGCAGGTTGCAGACCCCTGGTTTAAAGCGAACCTCATTTGAAATTCAGCGACACACCGCATTTAATATTTTCATTGATTTCTACTTATGAATCAACCATATGAATTATAATTAATCAAATGCAAATTAGTCCTTGATAAAGGTACTAATACCATGAAGTGCCTATAAGAGGCGATGTTTTTTTTTCTAGCACTGAGTTCTGTATCGAATTGAAACGGTGTTTAAAAATTGTGCGCGTCTGTCACATGTCATGTGTGTGTTTGTGTGTGTAAGGAACACCTCAGACACACATCTGTCATGCAATTAACCTGACCTTGGCTTACCCTTTTGAACAGGCATGCACACAGACACACACACTATCAGTGTCTAAATCAAAACTGTCATTCTGTCAACGTCCCCTCACCCCATCCCCCCGCCTGTCAATCAAAAAAAGTGTTTTCCTCTTTTTGACTCTCATCTTCTCTTTTATTGACGATGTCTCTTCTTAGGCACTCTTGCACAATTTACAAAGAGCAATATTTTGCTTTGAGGATTGAAATTAAAAACATTATATCTCTACCTGGATTCGTCTCGATCAGGTGTTTTCCTTTGTGATTGTTTATATACTAATCGGGTGGAACAATGACATTTAACTTGGTTTTACCCAAATCATACATCCAGGAGAAATAGCCTGCAAAGCTGTTAAACTGATATCAATTCATTCGTTTCTGCGGTTCCTCTCTTTCTTCATGTTGCCTTCTGCTTTTTCCACTATAATAATAACCTCACTTATCTTACTTAGCAGCTGTCTGTGTCCGCACTTGGATTCTACAAAGACTGAACTGCAGTTAAATACCCTCTGCGGATTCTTCCGCCTCCTCCTCAGCTTTGAACAATGTTTGCTTGTGAAAGCCAGAAAGGCAGATAATCCTAATCATAGTTTGTGTGCCATTTCTTACATTCTGATAAACCCACGAGGAGGCGGAGCAGTGGCTCGCTACGCCCATGCAAGAGCATTTCTCGCAGCCGCGCGGATTGTCGAGCTGGAGATTGTAGAAACCTTGCTTGCAACGGCCGCAATTCTCTCCTTCAACATTCTCCTGTTGAAAAAAAATAAATAAAAAGACAATAATAAAAAGTGCCTTGTGAGTATAATAAATGAGATTATGAAATAGCCTATGAGTGTATCTCAAATATACAGATGGAAAGAGTAGCTCGTTACTAGCCAAACAGTAATATTGTTTTGTGATTATTAATAAATATTTGTCCCCCAAAAATAACCAATATAAAGTGTCAGACCTGTTTTCAAAAAGAAATAGGTATTAAATATTTGTCGACAGAAAAATCTGTCCTCCTTTGGGATCATAGTAGAGATGTGTTCATAAAAACAATTAACTCGACAGGTAACGAGAGGTGGCATCTGGGTTTTTACTATAATGTAACTGAATAACCTACTGAACTTAAAATCTGTTGAACTTTGATTTTCTTAAAACAATTAATGTAATCATTATTTTTAAAGGATTTTTGCATGCCTCTTTTTTTATTTAAAATGTCGAGTACTCCCATTCGAGAACCACTGAATTAGACAATAAAAAAGTCCGTGCTCATAAAGGGAATTTGGCCTGAGGAAAAGTACTACAGCCTTTAGCAAATAATCGGTTGGAGAGCGAATTTATCGAGGCCACCCACGAGTGGAGCCACTGCACTCTTAAGCTATAAACAGAAAAAAAATAACGTCCTCCATTTTCCCTGACTTTTTCTTTTCATTCTGTGCCTAACAGAAAAATGACATAATGGATAATCTTGCTAGCTATTAATTGTCCGTGTACGTGTTTATATGACCTTGCACACGCAGGGTGAAGTACACGGGTCACTGTTGCTGCTTCCCTCGACGCTGCAGTTACACGGCTGACAGTTTGGGTAGCCCGTGTAACCAATTGCACACCTAAAGACAAATGGATTTAATAACACAACCATTGAAGGTGATGACGAGTATTAAAAAAAGAAATCCATAAACGGTAGATCATGGGGTCAATTCTCCTGATAGTGGCCTCCACTCAAAGTAGAATTGTTGCACGACTTCCGGTGGAGAACAAACAGCTGACCTTGCGAAGCGGGGGAAAAAAAAAAAAGCGTGCATGTGTGACACGCATCTCAGAGGGAACATTACACATAATTAACTGCCGATTGAGAGTCGGCCGTTAAAAATTAGTTGACGATGCTGCTTATTGTCTTGGCCTTAATTGTTAGCTGAATGGTTTACAGGAAGATTAACTGATTTAAGGTGACAGAGTAAATTAAAATATTTCCTCCTTGGGGGCGGCGCCAGTTTAGTAGCAAAATAGGGCAACAAAAGCCTATAAAAAGACAATACAAAGAAAAATAAATCAAATGCAGCTTTTAATGAGTGGGCGTCAAAGGTCGTCCCAAGTACAGTATATTGGTGAATCGGTGCAAGTTTTAATGAAAACTTTTAAGGCAATTTTCAAACACTAATTGAAACCGACAACAGCTGAAAGGTTCAGATCACCTGTCACAATGGGTGTGCGTCTCTGTGTGTGTATGGATGTGTGTGTGTTACCTGTCACATCGCAGGCCGCCAAACCCTTCCTTACAACGGCATGACCCCGGTGGCTGGGCTGTCAGTCAAACACACACAGATGCAGGCAGAAAAGAACACACACACACATTGTTAAAAACAAGCGTGCAAGGGCGAAGAGCTGTGCTTTCTTTCAAGTGTTTGCATGTTAGTCACATGAAATAAAAAATGAAATATGCTGCAGTTGAAAAATCTTGTTTTAGGGTTCAGATTTTTTTTTGCTTTTTTTGTGAAATTCAATATGATGTTTTGTGCAGTGCCAGCAACGTCTCTCTCACACCTCGCTCTCCCTTCATTGGGTTTTCTTTCTCTCGTCAGCTATTGTTGCTTTGATTTTTTTTTTTTTTTTTTTTTCCAATCTGCTCCCGACTTTTGTGCGTAGAGTTGTGCAAGGCGGCGACTTTGTTCAGATTGAAGTCACATGTCAAAAGATCGCATACGCATCGACTTTAGAACCACATCCACAAGTGGCCTGGTTCGCATTTGATAAGTGGCATTCACGGTGTCATCAAAAGATCGGATACCGGTTGGATTGGGGCAAAAACAGCGGAATTTCAGACTGCAGTGTGAATCTAGCCTAATTCCGTTTCTTTAGTGGGGAAAAAATGTCCTTAAATGTAAAGTTATGAAGTTTAACCAAAACTGTACAACCCTTGTACAATGTTTCGACCATTTTTGGTTCATTTTCTTCTACATCAGTCTTGCAGTATTTTAGCCAAACGATGCTATACTCCTGAAATTGTGATAATTAAACGGTTGAGCCATTATGAACTTTGACATGTCACCATCTGTGTGAAATTTCAGCTCCCTATAGTCTTCTTCTTTTGATGTTTTCCCTTAGATGTAAAAAAAAAAGGCATTTATGTAAAGATGAAATGACTGGACAAAATACTGCACGGAGGTTAAGCTGGGGAAAATTTTAAAAACATTAACTGGTATGTCAGAATCCTTGAATTTGGTTGACAGTTTTTTTGTTTTTTTTTAATGGCTGGCATTAGGAAAATTAATTGAACATTGCCTGTGTAAATAGATTTTGTAATCATTGAAAATACATAAACAAGATGGGGAAGAAGTCTATTCATCTACTTTTGGTTCGTTTTATTGCCTATTTTATTATTTGCTCGATTATGGAACGTAGCCTGGGTGGCTAAGTGAACAGAATTTCATTGTGTAATATTACTATGCATATGACAATAAAACTCTTGAAGCTCTTGAATCTTGAACTAACACGACTACAAAAGTCTTTCTGTCTCATGTAGACAAAAAATAATCTTGCTTACAAGGCGTCGCTTGACTTGAGTCCTCAATACATGTTTGTCCATCGGAACCATGCGAGTCACATGAGCAAGGGATGCACGGGTTGTCATCGTCAGCGTTCACCTCAACAGGACAAAAAAAAACAATTAACATTTACTTCTAAACCCTAATGTTGAATTCCACTTGAAGCAACCTACTCCCGCAGGTCTGTAATAGCCGCTAACGCAGCTTTGACAGTTGATACCATCTGTGTTGTCACGGCATGAAATACACACTCCACCCCCTCGGTACTGGCCGTGGATGTCCTGGCTGAGTGATAGGTCTGCAACAGTCTGATTAAAGTAGCATTCTTCAGCCTTCCCATGGCAGTTACACTCTAAAAGCAAGGACAGACGCAAGGGTTGGACATATGACAATTTGTTACACATCATATGTTTGCTTGTAAACAATTCATTTGGTTCATAGTCAGCATCCCCCTGGTTCATTGTTCCAGGAAGCATGTGCATTTTTGACCCATTTTAAATAGAACATAAAGTACGTCTGAACGTAATACGTTAGCATTTTCTTTTTGCTTGTAATACATATGCAATATTGTTTTATTGGTCCTAGCAGGCTTCTGGAATGCTTACAAACAGTCAAGCACCATAAAAGGGAGTGTGAATGAGCTACAAATGATCATAGTCTCTTTTTTCTAATTACTTCACCCGCTTAGTGTGTAAGTGCTTTCTTTTAATCTACCACCGCAGTAGTTCTCAGATGATGGTCTATGAGGCCACTTCGGGGGTCAAATGAAATTTTAACATGATTTCTGTAGGTATCTTATTTGATGCTTTTCAATGCAATCTTAAGAGAGTGTTTATCTTTTCAAATTAAGAGTAAATTAATCACAATTTGAAGCTTTTTTTTTTTTAATCTATTTTAATAAGTTGCATTAATGAAATTTTCCGGCCAGTAATAAAATGCTGGATAAATTACGCAAAAGCACTACCAATGTATTTCCAAAGTTCATTAATTAAATTCAATAGGCATGGTCTGATAAGGGTTTATTTTCAAAGCTGTTAAAATGAACAAATATTCCAAAAACTTCTATGTGGGCATAAAGTTAGAGCACATAAAGAACCATGGTAGTTTTCAAGGTTTTAACATTATATGCTATTATTATACTATTATTCCTATCGATTTTAAAAAGATTCAGTCGTGAGTTGATCGTATGAAAATGTAACTGGGTCTATTTAGGCCTTGATTTCATAAGTAGTCTTTGTTTAATTTCTAAAGACATAAACGTTCACTTTCCGGAGAAAACTTTCTTTTTGAAGTACAAATGAGATTTTATGACCGTCGAACCGTTTTCTTGAGCTACGTAACTTACAGCATTTGATATTCGTTTTACTACTAGCGGTCCCACTGGGAGCGTAAAATAGGAAAAAAGCAAAGCAAGCAAAAAGTTGATGCATCAAATACATGACAAGTACAAAGCGTGTCAAATGTCTCAGAGTATGCAGATATGCAGTATATAATCGTGTACATTAGAAAAGTAATTTATTACCCAAGGATGTGACCCTACACCCACTCGCCTCACCCGCGCACATCTACGTGTAGTCGGCTTATACATTAATGCAAACATCACAGGCCTATGATTAGCAGGCTCGGACCCTCCTCCCACTGTTTCTGCATGCTCAATGAGGCCTACAGCACTCATCAGCGTTAGCTCGCGCATCGGCCTGATGGAATAATAGCAGGGAGGAGGAGAACGGTTTGATCTCAAGATCGATCCAGGGCCACGTTCCGGGTTTGATCTTGCGGTTGGCACCGCTGTTGTGCTAAGATGCTGGCGGGAATTACATCGCGCAACCGCATCTCCTGGACGTGGCATTCCCGTGGGCTGCCATTCAAACGGCTTGTCCTCCCCCAGCTTTTGATCACTTCTAACAAGGGTTGTAAAGGTTGTGACTTAATGCACTTGACTCATGCCGTGTTGTTTCCTTTAATATTGCCATCAGTCAGTGTTTCTCTTGCGCTTGTCTGATGAGCGTTTCATGCATCAGTGGTGTCAGATTTAGGCGTATGGCTGAAACCTTGCGTGGGGGAAGAAACAGGAGCCTTTCTTTCGTTGAACTCTGTTTTCATATAGCTACCAGCGGTTCTCAAATCTTTTCTCAGACGTAAGATCTGTGTTATTTCTGTCACAATTTCTGGAAAACAGGCATTTTCTTACCAGACTCTTTATTTCTCCCCAACATGGTGCTCGCGAGGAGTTGTTTACTGTATTTAGGTCACGGTAGTCCTTTTCAGCCCAATCACAAAGGTGTTTGTACCGGCGATAAGCAATAGTTCGTCCGCCATGTTTTCCGCTCGTAAAGAAATTACGAAAGGGATGGATTGCGGAAAATCTGGCTCGCAGAAGGGCATGGTTGCCGAAATAACGTCATTTTGACGCATGGAGCCACGAGGAGCTCGTGGATACGTCAAGCTTAAACCAACAGTTAGACAGGATAAAACAAAGATGAAAGATGGCTGAAGCAAAGTGAAAAACATTATGCAAGAAATTGTAAAAGTATGACAATGAATGCTTATTGTAGATCCGGCCATTTTTTCTTTCTTTTTGTATGTGGGCTAGGCGGATGGTTTTGTTTTTAACTTAAGTCCGATTGTAGATTGCACAACATTTTTTATGTTTACGTAACTTTCCTTTATCAATTTAAAATGCTCAAAGAGCTTAATTAGTTCAAAGGAGTGATTGTATTCTTTTTTCTGGGGGGGGGTTGTAGAACTTACGCTCACAAACATGTCGGGTGACGAAGGTTCCTGCCATCCAAGCTTGTTGGTGGTAACCAGGGCAACATCGATCGCAGCTCTCGCCGCATGTGTTGTGTTCACATTCACAGCTAAACTTCTGCATAACAACACAAGATCAAAGTATGTGATCAAAATACGTGTTGATTACACTCCACTTAAAATACTTTAAGGGCACATATTTCTGCTGGTTCTCTGTTTAATGAAATCTTAGCTACCGGAATCTGTTAAAGGCCTAAGAATGTCTGAAAAAATATATTTTTTTTTACAATGACTATTTTTCAGGTGGACTATAAAGCACACTTAAAATCCTTCAATTTTCTCTGAAATTAACACTAATCAAGTGTGACTTATGTATGGATGTCGACTTATGTCAGTTTGTCATCTTTAATTCCAATTCATTCCAGTTAGCTGTACTTTCACCGCATAGTTCGAAAAATACCTTATATGTCTACCAATGTTTAAATACAAAGTATTAGCAAAATCTCAATAGTTTTGAATCTAGAATTGAAGTTGATTTTTTTTTTTTGTTTCTTACACCAAATGTGCGGTAATGCGCCTATAATACGGTGCACCAGTGTGCACCATATATGGACATTTCTCCACCACCTGCTCCGTTACTGTTTCTCATAATATTGTGTGCCTCGTGCCAAAAATATATTTTCTTATTGGCAAAGGAGGTAGAATTTAGTTCATCAGTGAGACCAAATGTGGTTCCTAGCCCAATTAAGCACTTTACACAGCATCATATTGCAGTACATAAGAAGATCAGATGGCGGCCATTTTCCCTGTACTGGAGTAAACATGTTTCATCAACACATACAAATAAAGACAATACTATATTTTTTCCTTTAAAATGATCCAAAAACATGATTTAATCAAAAAAGAATCCAGCCGTTACAGGCTGACTGATATTTTTGCAGTACATTGAGCTCTTCACCACGGTCAACCATCCTTGCGGTTATGTCCTGGACAGATGTTCAGAGGGCAGATACGATGGAGACCTGTGAGCTGATTTGTTGCTGATTGTCCACCGAACATCTGTTCGGATGCGCGCTCAGCACAAAAGCCGCCCCAAGCCAAGAACCGAAGCGTTTTGTCTCAGATAAAAGCACGGGGGGCGTCATGCTCAACCGACTCGTGCCAAAATAACCAAACTTGGCCCGCGATGAGCTATTGTACTCTGTTCAATCTGGCAGCCTCTCTTCATCAACCAATTTACACAAAGTACTAAATTGAATTACTAAGCCTCCAAATTGGCAGATGTCTTTCATTGGAGTATTGCGCTCAAACTGTTATGATTTCTTTCCTCTCAGGGAAGTGCGGCTGATAATGCGAAAAGGGAAACAAGATTTTTTATTGCTGTCCCTTGTGTATACATTATTGTTTGATAGGCCACTTACAAATTGTGGTAATTACCTTTTGCAGCCATATTTTTGAGCATTTAGTTGATTGTTGTTCCGCCACATCAAACTCCTTTTCATTCTGTTTAGGTCTGGATTCAGATACTATATGTTGAGATTTTCACAACGAATACTACTCAGTTTGAGCTTAACCCCTGCGCGATATTTTCTTCCACATCATTCTCGCAGTATTTAAGCTAAGGGCTGGCACACTCCAGTTAGTGTAATAACAGTGGTTGTGACATGTCACCATCCGGGTGAAATTTCAGCTCCCTGGTGTCCTCTTTCAATGCTTTCCTTTTGATGCATTGGATAAAATACCGCACAAGGGTTAAGCTCAGTTCAACCAAATGTTATTATGTATAAAACAGTCCAATTTTGAGATTCTCTTGTACAAATGACGCATTGGGTCCTTTCTTGAGCCATACTTTTACATTATTTTCAACCGAACTGTTTTTGGAGCGTTCCAAGAGAAGACAGGGGATGAATAAAAAAAATATATGATGGGGTGATAAAACAGAAAATACAGGCTATTAAAATAATATAACACACTGCAGTGATAATTAAATCATTTAAAGTCTTGAAATATCCTCTAATAACTGTGCTTGGAAAGGAATAATTCTCTCCATTTTATGTATAAATTAATCATAATTAATTATGAAGCTATGCTAATAATTTGAATATATGCATAGATTTTTTTTTCCCTATTAAACTTGGGGAAATTTATACATTGCTGTAATTTAAGGGAGATATCAGAATACAGCGGAGAAAAAGATCTGGCACTCTGTAAGCAAATGATATCATTGTAATTCAATGACATCAGCTTGAAAGCAAGTAACATAATTGTTACATCGGAGTAAAGCTGCTTTCAGCCTGAGGACACGTGCGGGACAAGAGGCCACAAATGCGTGAGGGTAAGCGCAGAAGATCAGGTGTCTGCTATCAAAAACTCTCAATTCACATGCCAGACAACACCTGCGTCCCCTGTAGGAAAAAGTTTGATATCTCGGCGGCACTTGAAAACCAAAGCCAGAGGCGACTTTTTTTTGCTTTTTCCTAGATCTTATTCTAAGAGTCTTTGTCATCTGAAATGTGACGGGTTTCTTAGTTTACCTTGGTAGCAATGTTGAGTGGACAGGCCTTTGCATGACCATAACAGATGCACATCCCTCCAACGGAAATGTCTTTTATGGAATAGTAGTACTGAGGAGAAACAACAGAAGGAGCATTTATGAGCATAAAAGATTCAAGTGTTTTATTGTCATATGAAATTTGGATTCTGTTCATTTGGCCAAACCAGCAATTTCTTTTAATGCATGTTATGCAGACAAAAGAAAAAAATAATGGTTTGATATCAACAGATCGATTATTAAAACAATTGTTTGTTGCTGCCCTAATTTGAACATTAGTTTTATGGCGGAAAAAAATCCTTATTGGCTAGTAATTCATTGATTCTGATTGTTAGGAATTAAAATCGCTTAGGGAAATGTGTTTCCATGCAAGCGGGATGAAACAAACAAATAAAAAAAACTGCACAAGGTGTCATCGCCCTCACCCGTCTCGTCACGATGGGATCGATATCTTTGGGGTCACGCAGAGTCAGCGTCATGAGGTCCGCGTTGAGCGTTCTTATTCTCTGAAACACCAGCCTGATGTAGCGGGCAGAGGTAAAGTTGAGCAGGGTCGGGGAAGGGTCATCCGCACTGGGGCGACCATTGATTAAAGAAGTGTGGATCTATAGGAAGGGAAGACGGATAAATAGTGACATTGAACAACTGAATGAAATAAACATTAAAGGTGCATCCAGTCTTTTACTCTGACTGATAGTGGCAGAGGTGAGAAGCCTCTTGGGTAACAAATTGGCAGGAGGAAAAAGGACGGTCACATCAAAACACACACAAACACAGATGCTTTTGAACCACATCAACTCTTTCAGCGCCATGGAATTCTCCTTTTTTCAAAATAGTAATAACAATAATAAATAGTCATTCTAATCAAATACGATTTTTATGTAGGGTAGCTGACACCCTTGACTATTGCTTAACTAATAAAAGCTAACTGAGCACTGTAGTGGCAACTATTGGATGGCAGTCTTTCCACACATACCATATCGGTATTACGTAATAGTTGGTTAGCCATGGGTCCCAAGGTTGATAGTAAAGTTAAAGGGAGAAGGAAGAAGATGATTACTATGGAAACGAAGCTGGGGATAATCATGAAATACAAAGAAGCTTGGCTAGGGATTATGGCCGTAAATAGCTCTACTCAGCCATTCAAAAGTAAATAAAATTATGTTATGATGTTATTTAATTGCATACATGTATATTATATATAAGTAGTACTTACTATACTACCAGTTGCCAGTTTTTAATACGTACGTACAGTTTTGATGTTTTTACCGGGGGATTTATACACATTAGCTAATTACTATAGGTTTCTATTGCCCACCATACGACAATTTTGCCTTCCGATCCCAAACCCAGAACGGATTAATTTCATATGGCGGGGGTCCACTGTATTCAAAATGTAATTGTCAATTGAATTTTTTGTTTTTATTTAAATGTTTGAAAAAAAAAATACTTTGTGGTTGCACTTCAAGTGAAAGTAATTACTAATTAATAAATTTGAGAGCAGTATATAAGTGGTATCAACCTTTACATAATTCAGTATGTACATGGAATAAGACGATATTGATGTCCGGTAAGCGTAATGTCAACAAGCAGCCACACAGTAAGAGAGAAAAACTTCTGTCAGCCCGTCTCATTAATGTGGCCAAAAGCAACTTGGCATCTGCCAAAAAGTCGTCAATTGTGCCAAAAATCTGTGTTTTTGTGCGTGTGTGTGTGTGTGTGTGTGTGTGTGGGGGGGGGGTTTGTACTTGATGGGTGCAAGCTGCACACTTGGGAGTAACGAAGGAGATGGCAGTGTAGGTGTGAATGTGTTATGAGTGACACTGTGCGTGTGTGTGTGTTTGTGTGCGTGTGTGAGACACATCGCCTCTGACTCATTATAGTTGCACTGTGATCAGACGGCTTGGGAGCTGTCAACCACAAGCGCGCATGCACACACTCGGCGCATTCAGACTCCTCCGTTACTTGAAGCTCTTGACATCTCCTCGCTCACACACCCTCCAGTGCTCTCCCACAGGACACACTCACACACACACAAACATATACAGGATAAACACACTAGCAAAACACACAAACACTCGGGCGCCCATGGGGAAATGTGCACACATATCCAGACAGGCGACTACAATTAGAGGTGTGTGTTTGTGTGTATGCTGAAGCCTTCAGTTCATTAATGTCAGTAAAGACTGCTATTCCACTTTTAGCATGCACACATTTAATTGTAGCAAGATGACAGTAAACACTTTTTTACTTTTAAACTTTTATTGATTTGCTGATCATCTTACTTGGGATATTCTAATAATAATCAACTGATGATCGATTATGAAAATCATTGCAGCCCCAAATAGTCCACGTAAGCATGTTCAAATCTAACATTGCCTTAAATAATGACTGGTGTAATTAAGTGAATGACGCGATGCTAAGTTGCAAATGACAATTATGCTTCGAACCATTACGATTTTTAGGGTAACGACATTGAATTTACATGATACTTTTCTGAAATAGTCTCAAGGTTTAATAATTGATTTTTAATGGGTGTTAGCATGGGACCTTTTAAAAGTATTGTGTTTATCAAGCTACCTTTTAAATTTATTTTAAAATCTTACAAAAGCCAACCCAACACCTTTGAAAACCACTGGTTTAGAAACTTAAAATTATGCAAATAATCGGAATTTCAGCCTCTTGATATCATTCCAATCTTTCTTGTGTAGTGAGATCACTGCGAGGGAAGAATGCCCTTCGCTGTTTCTTCCCCCACCCGCCGAAAACTATGCCAACTTCAAGCACTCGTCAATGAAAGGAAACAACTCAAGCCGTATTTTCCTTTTCATAATGCATCAATGTCCATTGACAAAAAGGAAGCACGTTGTCGACAACAGAGAGACGATTAATTTTATTCAAAAACATTTATGTGAAAAAAATCTGTCCGTTATAAGTCGACCCCCCCTAATATGTGGGTTAGAAATGAAAATACAAATCCCGTCTTGTTCTTGGAGAAATACGGTACTCCATTCATGAAACATCACCTGTTATTCTTCAGCAAACCCATAAATTACACATCAATAATCCAAACAAGACAGTTAAACAAAACAGAACTACAAAAGGCTTATAGAATCTGAAATATGTTTTGAAGCAGTAGCGCGGCTTTGTCGTAATAATAATGTACTTCGCTGCCCATTTATCACCGCAAACCTTTCATGAGTAACCTTGGTGAGTTGCCTTGGATGGCGAAACTTCATTCCCTTAAAATGATTACTATATTGTGTGCCGTAATCCTGTGTGCGCGAATGTAATAACTTGTAGCACAAGATAAGAAAAACATTGACGGAAAAAATATGGTCTTCGGGGTCGAAGCAGCTTTGAGGGCAGGAAAAAGTAAATATAAAACATATGGACAGCAATGTGCGTAGTGTTTTCGCAGTGAGCAGATCTGCCAGTAACAATATTGCGTGAAGCCATTTTTACACCAAGAGATACAATTCAATTCAGCTCCCCACAATATGGTTTGAAACGGGAGACCCGGATCTGCAAGGGTCAGATGCATAGGCGGGATGTCAATAGCTGTCAGCTATTCCTCGCTTCGGATTTCTATACCGAATTCTTTCATGCGATCGTAATTTTTTTTTGTTGTTTTCGTTGCTTGATAGGTCCTTTGTTTCCACCTGTGCTCGTCAATCTTGTCTTTTTCAATCATCTCCCTCAGCTTCATACCCAATTTTGGTGTTAATATTACAAATGTTTGGACTTGAATGTATTTTTGGTTTACCTTTTTGCTCTTTCTTAAATACATTATTTGAAGAAGATTCCTGGCTTGTGTCGCTCTGCCTGTGTGTATTCACATCCCAACTCAATATGTTTTGACTTTGATACGATACCAATATTGCAGCCTACAGTGCTATCTCTGACTAATATCGAGCTGGTATCAGCAGGAACAAAACGCACTTGATAATACTCACCAATAAGCATCATACGTAGGTATGAGTAAAAAGTGCAATTCAAATTTAAAATCTGCGTGCTAAATCCAGACGTTGTTAGATTGAAGATCAGGAGCGGAGCCTGGAATGGACTGTTTGTATATAAGCGAGATTTTGGAAGCAGATCGTCGTCAAATGCTGTTTTGTCAGCTGATATCGGATTGATATCTAATAGGGTTAAACGTGAATGGTCACATCTCTCATTCGGATAAAAGACAAAAGCAGATAATAAGATAAAAATTTTGAAGGAGACGCTCGTTATATGCCAGTAGTCTTATTGAGTCCATTTTGGCAGGATTACAAATCATTTGTGGCCCTTTTGTTGCTGTACCAACCTTTTGGTACACAATCAGTAAGAATAGTATCTGCCAATCAGAAAAACATAATGTTACCTCTCCATTCTCCAAAGGGTGGATTTTAGAATAAAAAGACGTGCAGATAACTTCATCATCTCTCGTATACGATGGAGGTCCTGTCCTTGGATTCATGTTGAACCTGGTCAGGCATTCCGTATCGGTGAGAGCGAAGAACTGCCAGGGTTCAAAGGTCTCGCCATCTATTGAACGCTCCAAGATCCAGTTACCTGCAAAGAGAATTATTTGAGTAAAAAAATCGCCCTGTTATGCATGTTAACTGAAATATGACCTACGCATTTTTATCAATGCATATTCTGATGTTTCATTGTATTCTCAAACCAATGAGGGAATCTGCAGAAAACAGCAAAAATGCCCTTTTAATAGCATTCTTGTATTTTTTTTCCCTTTTTGCTTCTTGCGCAGCTTCTTGTGTACCGTATGCGGTGCAGATTGCATGTCATAATCAAAGTAATGTGGCTGGCTGTTTAAATAGTAATGATGTAGCGGAGCGCTTACCCGGGCGAGGCGAGTTGGCAGCCTTAATGATCACATAGGCTATCTGGAAAACCTGACAATATAAGAAAGATTAATGAGTGGAACTGACACATTCAAACTGGAGTGTATTTTAAGTACACTTGTTTACAGTACATATGGATGCTGATGATGCCTCTAGGTGAATAAATCACTCGAGAAAATAAGATCCCGGCATTTCTACACTTTATAAAACCCAGCACTTAAGAGTATGATCATTTCTCAAAGGTCTACTGGTGTTGGAGGGGCTCTCTTGGATGAGATATAGTTGGATTTCTCCCTCCAGTGTAGATCCCCATAATCCTATTAAATGAAAGCATCCTTTAAGTGTGTTAAAGGTCGAAAAGCACTTATTGAAGTGCGCCCATAAATACGGTCACTCAATGTTGTAAACAGCCTAAGTAGGCTAATACACAAGTCTCAAGTCAATTCAGTGCCAGTCTCATCTTTTCGATGCAAACGGCAGTGTCACATTGCATTGTGGGTAAGCTAGAACACAACATGTCCAAGTAAGATGATAGCAGTTACTCGTAGCGCTAACAAAAGAGTGACTTTTGCATGTATTCATAGCAAAAAAGTTGCAGTGCGTGATACATCAAGATTCAGGAAAATGATTGATTTTGAGGTCTTTGAATTAGCATAGCATCAATAAAGCAACAACTGAAACAGTCTAGCGCAAAAAGTCAAAACTGATTAACTAGTCGGACTAGTTTGCATTTTTACGTTTTGCATTTCAGATTTACATTCTTTCAAAACAGACAATCTGTCTGTGATGTCCTGTTTGAATATTTAGACTCCTAGTTTGGGCAGGAGCATTTGATTTGATTCAACTACTACATACTTTTGATGAAAAGAAATCTCCCAGAAAGTTTGCTAATAAAATGACTCTAATGATTTTTATTTTTGCACTTTTTGGCTACCATCACGATACTGTAAGGAAAAATGGAACTAAATGTCTTGTGGCTAGAAGAAATGTAATTGAGGTTTTCTTTTTTTTTTTTTTTTTTGTGCTTTCAAGAGATTAATTACAATCCGTCATTAATTGATCTAATTAATCTCTTTTTAATGTTCTGAGGAAAAACTTGTTTTTTTTTTTCATTTAGATAAATGGTATTTCTTTGATAGGTAAAATTCTTAGAGAAAAACAAATTAAAAGTACTTGTTATCGGCACCAATATTTGATCTATACTAAAATCTCAAGTATCGATCAATAATGATTGAAATGTTCTGATAAATTGACACATTACTGAATATTAAAACCTTGACAAAAAAAAAAACTGATTTTGAGTACAGTAGGTTATTCAATTTAATTAATTTTAAAAGCCTGGTTCTCCCCCATACTAGAATGGTTCGACCCAACTTGTCATGTGCCACCTCTTGTTACCTGTCAAGTTTTTTTTTTTCTTCATTTCTCCTATGATCCCTGAAGAGGAAACTTAACGTTGAATATTTTTCTGTGGACAAATATTTATTTCTAATTATTTATTTTTGAGAACAGGTCTGACACTTCTTGTTGATTATTTTTTGTGAACAAATATTTATTAATAATGAAGTTAATTATTTATTTTTGTGAACATATCTCATCGATTATTTTTGTGGAAAAACATTCATTAAGTATTTATTTCTTCTATGATCCAAAAGACGACATTTTAGGTTAATGATTTTTTTTCCAACCCATAAATGCATTTGCACTGGTTAAGGGGTACTTGGCTGAAAAGATATTTTGCAAAAAAAAAAAAAAAGGTTGAGAACCACTGTTGTAGATAACAAAAGCTGCAGGTTTGAATTCACAAAAAGGTAAACAACATGGACTCTTTGGGGGAAAAAAAAAAAACTTTTTTATTCCTTATTTTGTTAACTTTTCAAAAAACATCCCACATCTGGATGCTCTTATTAAAACGACAAAAGAAGCTCCCAGATGAAATCATCTGTTCTTGTTTTTTCTTCCCCACGATGCTACAAAAGCAAACTACTATCAAAGGAATAGTCATCACTGACAACAACAAATTTGCTCATATTTACATGACAGTCCAGCAAAGGAGTCACACAGCACTCAAAACATTTGATTCCAGTCCTTATCCTAGGGCAAAAAAACCGACGCCCGCTTGAACATTTAAGCTTTCAATCCAAATAAGATCCGTGAAGGCTTTGTTTTGTTTGACCATTTAAGGCCTGTGTCCAGTATACTCGGTCAGGTTGCCATTAAATGGACTGCGAGGAATTCATGTTGTCTCCGTGATCTTTGGACAAACAATTTAGCGGCGACAGCTGCTGTTTAAATATCACTTATCGGCACATGCTCCAATCTTTGTTGGCTCGAGGAAATTAATCGTAAAAAAAAGCAAAAGAGCAGGTGAGAGAGTTAATTGAGAACGGGAAAAGTCATTTACACCCAGCCAGTTCTCGGGATGCTAACATAAAAACAAGAGAGAAGCTGACAGGTGCATATGCCGTAAGACAGAGCCTAAAAATTTACTGTCACTGGAAATGTGTTAGTATCTCGCCGGACTAATAAAAATGTTTTTGGCCTACTTCTTAATCGCGTGACACATCCAGTTTCCTTGCTTGTCAAACTTACAGGCATGAACATTCACTTCTTATTGTCTTGTTTATGCATGGGAGTAGTCTGAATACTGTTTATAACAGTATGTTTAAAATAATTAAATAAAATAGGGCTCTCTTCATAAAAAATACATCTCAATTGTTTTCCACATCTGCTTTAATATGAGGAGGTAAAGACAACAATCTTTGTCGGCGTGCATACTCAAAGATGTTAAAAAAAAAAAAGTACGTGCCAACGCAGCGAGCTTGGTGGGAATTTGGCCTGAAGCTTTGAAATAGTCTATTGCATACAACAACAGATGCTGCAATCTCTCACGCGTTTTTGTTTTTGGCCTGAGTTGCTGTCAAAGGCACCCCCGTGCTCTACAAAAAGTTTTACATTTTCATTCAATTATAAACTTCTGTCAAAGTCCTTGTAAGGATATACAACTTTTATGGAACTCACAACACAATTATAAGACATTAATGTAATGCTGAAATGGTTTACAGTAATAGTAAATTAAAAGCCTTCCTGCAACATTTAGTTCTTGGATTGAAGAATTTTGTCAACTACAAGTCCTATGATGTATAGTAAGAACTTTGCATTATGGGAGTCAGGCTAAGCCTCTCAATGAAGCCATTGAAAGTCTTGCAAATTTCATAAGTTGTCCGCCAGCGCCCCCCAGGTGGTTTTGGGGTCTCAATACAAATTTCTCTATTGCACCCAGTTTGTGAGTTGCCGTTGAAAAGGTTAATGCAAAAATCGTTAGAAAAAAACATGATAAAACCTCTGTCCAAAATTTACAATATTTACGATTTTGAATGGCAGTAAATGAGCCGACATGGGCTAATATGTTATCCTCCGTTTTTTTTTCCTGTATGCTTTTCCTTTGAAATCACACGTCAAACCCTGTAAGCCAAAGATGGGTCAAAATTTCACCCAGGGGTTAAACCAATCACAATGCATTAAATCTAATGTTTCCTTTGTAAACAGGAAATGAGGTGAATTAGAATAGTTGATGAATGCATATTTCATTGACAATCAGAATTTTCAGCGTGAAATATAGTATATACAGAAGAAAGTAAGAAATACCATTTTGTGGGCGAGGGTGTGTGTTATATTCAGGAAGTGTAATCGTTAAAAGTGCTTTGACTGACAGCCGCTTTTAACAAGCTGATTGCTCTGAAAGCTTCTGCTCCCGGCGTGGCCCATATATCATTGGACCACACTCATAAAACTTCATGAAGAAACTTGCCTAATATTTTTCCCTAATAACTGCAATTTACCCGAATTGTGAAGTGGTCACTCCGGGGACATTTAATAGCAATTTCACAGCTTGCATATTCTTTTTTTAATACTGATGTTAATTGCCCCAGAATAAAAATGATTGCATTGCTACATAATGCTTAAAAGTCTTATGAAAGCACAACTAAGGCACAGACATGGCTGGGCAGGAACATTGAAACTACATTTGTTGCGGTATCATGTGATGAAGTTTTAGTTCTGTCTTGTTTGTCAGACAATGACAATGCGCACCATAACAGATGAAAAGTGTTCGTTAGAGGAGTAATCATAACTCAATTTAGCGATAGGTTGCCTCATGTTCCAATTAATTTGCTCTTGATTTGAAAAGAAAATGTTCCTGTCGCGGCATTCAATTAGATTTGCCTGTTCAAATCTCACATATTCCCTCAAGTGTCTTTCTGTACCCCCATTTGAGAGCCTCTGTTATAGATCAATCCATCTATAGATATTACCAATATTGAGCACATAGTTGACCGCAGCCTTCCAGGACCAAGATCCAAAATGTTGCTTATTACTTAAAAAGGAGTGGGAATCCAAATTGGACGTCGCCAGGGTTGGCTCAGCAGGTGGTAGGCAAGAAAAAATGTCTCAAGCATTAAAAAGCTTTTAAAGAATCCGCGCGGCAAATGGAGCAAAATGATGATTGTCGTCAACCGCCAAGCCTGCAGTCAAGTGTTATAATCGATCTTCAACCAGTTCTATCTGGTGCTCTATGGAAGCTTGGCTGGGACAAAGGGGGGGGATAAAGGGTCACTGCACTGGATGGTCACCAAATCAGAGCACCATGACCTAATTTTAGAACGTCAGAACGTGTTGAAAATACCTACTAATTGACAATTCTAAAGTTTGAAGCGAATGTTAAAAATGTATGATAAGTAGTATAACTATCATCCTCATGTATATAGTTTTTCTACTCCATCTACTCTATAATATGTTCAGAATGTGAGTCTATTCATTTATTAGTGCTTCATTATTACTATCCTTATTGCTCTATTTCTGTTTTATTGCCTGCTTTATTATTTGCTCGATTGTGGAATGCAGTTTGCTCTGAGAAGTGAACAGAATAAGAATTTTATTGTATAGTATTACTATAAAACTCTTGATTCTTAAAAATCGAGTATAAATATAAATGTCAGTGTGCTTGTTTTTTACCTGTTTCAGGTCCAAAGTTATTGTCACATAGTGGTACTCCATTCCATTCTTTATCGATGGACTTTGCCACCAGCGGTTCGTTCCATCAATGGCGTATTCGATGGGGTGACGCTCTGCAGACATAGCAGTAATTTAACGTGGGAAATTCAAGACATATCTACCGTGATGAATTAGTGACCAATTTTTGTGTGTAGTGAGAGTCTCGCCTACCATTTGGTTTCGCACTGTTCTGATTGCAGATTCGACATTGTGGGTTTCTTACAGGCTGACCTGGTACATGTTCTACTAGTTTACAGAACATCTCTGGCCCAGATTGACCACACGTAGCGTTGGTTGTAATATCTGCCATGGATGCCAAGTTCAAAACGGCCGGGAATAATCCTGGGTCAAGAAAAATCAGAAGATTACAGCGCTTGGTGAATCATGAGGAGGACTGAATACAAATCATAATGTATAATCTCTTTGGCCAAATATGAATTTGGCTAAGTGAGATTTTAGATCATTACATTTGTTTTCAAATGAAGAAAAAATCAATTGGAACATCTATTGATGGATTATGTTATAGTTACTCGCCTTGCAAAATATCGTTTGCCTTTATTTTTGTAGGTTTTATTTAGATAAACATTTTCATTCATTCATTCATCTTTTAGAGTTGCTGAAATTAATATGCCTTGATACACAAAGGCAAATGCATTTCCAGAGTTTAAAAAATTAGATGCATAGAGCACAGCACTGTTTCAATTATTGCTTAATGCTTCATGCAATTTACCTTTTAAAACAGTGAGCAAACATTTTGTTTACATTTTCTGACACATTATGGACACAACCAGCAACCAAAGCATTAAAAAAAAGCATTTTCTGCACTCTCAATTCAGAAAAAAACAAAACATTTTTGATTAAAGGATGAGGGTTCACCTTTTAAAATGAGATTCTCAAAGTAATCAATAAAATATTCAACCAACAGTTCAAATTTATTCAACAATGTGTTTTTGATTTTTGTTTTTCGTTAACTCCAACTAACTCAAGTATTCAATAAGAAATATTACAATGAATTTCAATGTTCAACATGTGAGAATCTGGCAAACAACACACACACAAAATCTACGCGAGAACCATGAAACAGCAAATATCCGAGTACGCTCCGACCAAACCAAATCATCTTTTAACAGGTGCAAAATAATGACATAAAAACATAAAGGCAGATACATAGACATGAAGTCCAGTCCCAAACAGAAGGAACGTGTGAACCAGGAAAGTAGTTTGTGTGCATGTGTGTTTCCAGATGAGCACAGCTGTCGGAGCAGATGTCAACGCTGTTGAACTGTGAAGAACATCGGAGACATCCAAAAAGTACATCTTCTCACAGCCAAATCAAATGTCCTAAGAAAATTCTTTGCTACTGTTTGTGGAAAATATTACGGAACTAAAAGAACTTTTGCTTATGTGTTACATGAAAAAAAAATACTATGATAGTGATCTTTGAACGGGACAACTCGTTATGAAGATTTTTCTGGTTTTCTGTCTGCCTGGATTGCCATAGCAACCAACTGTAAATATTCCGTTTTGTTGTCACGGGTAAAACTTTTTTTCTTTCTTTTCATACTGAACAAAAAGGTGGGAAAACATCAGAGGGAGCTATCGGATTTCAAACCCAATGCCATGCACACAATGACAATTTGCCTCCAGGTTCTTAACACGTCATTCTTGTCTCACTGTCCAAAACGCCAAAGAAATCTTCCCGTGTTTCATTTTATTCCCCATACGTGCGCATCTTTAAAGATTCCCTGCAACGGTAGCGGTTATGCAAGAACTCTATAAAAGAATTTTGTGAAATGCACGTCCGTTTTGTCTCAGCAAGACAGAAAGATTGATTTCATTCCAACCAAACACGAGACATCACTAGACAGGTCAGGCCGTCCTCTACTGAGGACACTAGGATCTAGTGTGGTAGTTGGATTGAGTCAAAAGATTTTTGACCAAACACAACTGTCCACTGCATCTACTAATCCTTTATCGTTATAGTTTTCAACCGCAATTTTAATTTTTCCTATTATGAACTCATTCCATCCCAAAGACATATTTTTTATGTTTATATCAGAGACCAAACATTCAAGCCTATGTACTGCTTTACATTTTTTTTTTATTTCTCTTCAGTTAATCAACTAAATAATTAACTCATTCATTGCCAGTTTTTTTAAGAGCCCAGACATTCAGTCCCAGATACTTTATCTATTTAATACTTAAGTACCTGGAAATTAATGCCCTTAATGTACTTAAGTATCAATTCAACACTCAAGTATCTGGGATTTAATGTCCAGAATCCTAAAATAAAAAAAAATAAAAAAAACGTGAAAATGCATCCATGGCATTGAATGAGTTAAAAACTAGTAATTACTCTAGGTAGTTATGAAATAAAATAGCCAATTATTTTGATAGTTAAATCACACTATTTGTTTTTTTAAGTCATTAAGTACTAAAGTCTCTTTAGTATTAGTAGAAGTAGTAATTGATTACTTGAGTATTTATTTCAATTAGTAACAGCCGTTACTAACAGAGAGAGCAAAAGAGAGAGAGAGAGAAATCTGGGATTAGTACCTGGGAAAATTAAAAATAAAACTACGGAGGGATATTTGGGAAAAAACTCAAAATTGATAGTTTTGTCCAAAGGATCTATATTTGTCATTAATGCAAAACATTATCCGCTGACACGAGAAGCTTTTTAAGTGGCTCACCAATGAATGGGCTTGCTTTCAGGAGGATATATTTGTGTGTTGTAAAATATACGCATTGGGTCAAAAAAGGTTGCGAAACATGGGACTACAGTAGAAAATAGCGCGGCACTTGATCAATATAGTCTCTATAACAAGACATTAGTAATGGGTCTCAATTGACATTAAAGCAGAAAATGTCCCCGAGGTTTCTTTACGATATTGTGCAAGGAAACGCTGTTTGCTTTTTCTGTCATGAGAGGAGATGAGTCTTCATATTGTGCGTACGCTCCCCCTCTGCGCGCGTGATGGATGTGTTATTGTTGAGTTTTGGGGCTAGATGTAAGCATGATGGAATAAAAAGGAGGTTGAGAGAGACGGGATCATCTCTCTGCGCACCTCCCTCCCTCTCCATCTGCCCCTCCACCTTGAGCGCTTCGGCGTTACGGGCCGGGGAAAATATGGAAAGATTGATGAAGATGCCGAGATGGATGGAAGGATCGGAAGAGAACGATAGAGTGTTGTTTAAAGGGGGTCAAGGCTGGGAGACGAATGAGGGATGAGACAATTCTCTATACTCGCACAGATATGGAGGATGCGAATGCATCTACATATAAAGTTGTGTGCGAGTATAAATACCGAGATGAAAAACGCCAAGGAGTAAACAAAGGATCATTCTTAGGATATTGGCTGTGTAATTTGTCTGCTGTATATAAAAAGCCCTTTTACCCATGGAAAATTATTCAAATAATCCCTAAGTGACACCGATCAAATCGATCTTTTTGTGGTGTTTTTGGAGAATTCTGGAGTTCCGGATATACATTTTATCGACATAAACACTGTAAACGGTCGTGATAAATGTTCGGACAGGTTCGACTTGGAGTGTGAGTAAAAGATGAGTGGATAAACAGTCCAGGCAAAGCACCGTGCGGGAAGACGTATTTTTTCTCGCAATGTTATTTACGCACTGGGAATAATCTTTTCCCATTGAGAAGATATTGAACTTTACTTGAAACAAGCAGAAAACATTTTTTTTGGAACTCAGCAGCTGAGACACTATCTGCAAAACGGCAAGAAAGCAAAAGTAATATCCTGCTTCTAAAGGACATCACAATCACCTCGAGATAGTCGGACGGATAACATAGTACTTTCAAAATACAACACACACACAGACATTTATTTATATATATATATATATATATATATATATATATATCTTTTTTTTTTTGCTGTCATTTTCCATATATTGAAATTAAAATATTAGTATTGTAGTATTTTGTTACAGTACTAATCAGGGCTGGGTGAGTACCGATACCAGAAGTATCAATACCGGACCACTTCCTGGTCTTAAGTTAAGGTATCGGCCCTCGCGATTGGAGCTAATACTAGTATCAGCCATTCTCCGGAGCAGGTTTATGATCATGAACAAGAAATTGCTAAATAAGAAATTATTTCATGAAATATCGGAAAAGTGCTGTCTTGGAAAAGGTACTGTATGTATTGACATTTGACAATGACAATGGCAGCCAAAACTAGTATGCATTGTTCTTTGCTGTCTAATTTTATGACCATAAACTAAAATGGCTAATTTGAACAATGGATTTGCCAGTTTGCTCATTTAAGGAACATGTTGTACTTAAATATGTATTTCTTTCAAATTATCTCATTATTTTGAAGGGAAATTTTCTACATCAAATGTACTTGTGGTATCAGGATTTGATATTGGTACCCATACCTGTATCAGTCTGGAGAAAAAAAATATCAAACATCCCCACTCTTTTATAAGTAAACTAAGTGCAGTCACAAACTTACATTAAAAAAACAGGCGTTTTCAACAAGCCACTGTTATTAATACACGAACACAGTACAGAATTTGTTTTTCAGTGTTTTCAGAAAATTAAGATGACCAAACTAATATGACTGATTATGAATGCACAAAGCAAACAGCTGAGGTCGACAACCCGCGCCGAGATATGCGCAAACATACAGCGTGACCTCTCTGATCTCCGCATATCATAAGCTGATTTCTCGTGCGCACTTCAATCCTCGACTTTGCTCAGAGGAGTAACGCCTGCATGCAAATGTCCAAATCATTTGGATGGGATCTTAACCAGACGGGAGAGGATCCAGATCAACGCAAACATCTGAAGGTTGAGGAGGTGGGGGTGAGGGTCATTTACATCACATCCAGGAACTTGTTAGTAAGGGCTTAAATGGAGAGAATTTGAAAAACAACAATTTCCATAACCCTGATTTTTCGGTTATTCTCATGACAATGAAATAGAGATGAGAATCATGAAAGATGTGAAGGCTGAAGGCCTTTATCATTTTTATTTTCTTTTAACATGCTACTCCTCTCACATTCTTTGAAACATTACTATTCCGATTTTAATTATATTCCAAAAGTTTACACCAGGTGTTTTTCTCTTTTCAAATTCAATTTTTTTAGCCAAAATTCCACCATTTATTCCCAGTGCGGTCCAATCTCCCCTCTCTTATTTATCATAGTTTTCAATATCACAGTCAATATTTGTGCTTCAAAATAATCCACCTCATTAAATTCATTTTAGGAACGATTTTCAACACGCCGAAAGTTTGCCCATACCAAAATTTCACTCGCCCCAAAATCCTACATTAGGATATATTCAATATTATTTTTATTTGATAGCTTCATCACGTTCAGATCATTCAAGCCATTTCATATATTACTCAAAATTCACAGTTTTCTAAAGCCCGTAATTAAAAAAAAATCTTTACATATTCTCTCCCACTTTCCTCATATATTGATTCATTCAAATATTTTAACTTCAGGTCATTAAAACTTAAGTATTATAACGATACTTATATTGAAAATGGACATTGACACGTCTTGTTTCTATGGTAACATAACTTACTAAAATGTTGGGTATAAAGTGCATTACTAAACCCTCCTTCAATGGGATAATTGCTTGACAATGACTCATGACGGATTTAATAGTGGCTGCTAAAATAAAACATAGTTCCCACCGCTAATTGTAAAAAAGTGTTTACATGAAGAAAACAAATAGATATTTGGCTTGTTCAGAAGCCGGTGGTCACTTGTAGATCCCGACCAAAAAAACATCCTGTTCGTTTCTAATGTTCACCTTTTATAAGTGACGATTGCCGAGCTTGGGTTGCCTGAAATAGAAAGCGACCTTTGAGTCTTCTACTCCCAGTAAAGTACCGCAAAGCGCTTATCGAAATTGGCCACATTATATTTGATGACATTTCTGATTTTTCTGCCTTACAACAGTACTGTATGACCTGATAATTACATTGGCAAGAATTTCAAGGCACTTCCACTTGCAGAGCTGCACTGTATAAAAGACCGGCTGAACATTAATGTTACTGGCTTAAAGGGTGAAGTGAATAGCTTAATAGAGGTGTACCAAAAAATTGATTCACAGATGTATGATTTCATATGATTCCCCCTTTCCATTACATTTTCTTTTTAATGCTGAGACAGGAAAGAACAAATTTATTTTCAAATTAAGAGCAAAATAATTTGAACATTAACCAACTTATTGCTCCATTTGAGTTTATAGTGTCTCCTTTGTTAAATGTTCTATGCTGTTATTTCGTTGTTGGCAATTATCAGGCAGATACTAGAGATAGAACAGATGATGTTTCACAATCTAGCTTCTGGAGTTTTCCGAATAAAATATGTCCAGAGATACCGCTACAAACATAGATCAAAGGTTTATTAGATCAGACACGGTTGGCTTGTCCCACTAAAATGTTTTACATGGTTAGGGGATACTTGGCTAAAAAAAAAAAAAAAAAAAATGCCAGGGGCATATTGCTGAAAAAACATTGCAAACCACTCAGCATACAAACATAAACTCTCTGTGCAAAAATGTCAGAAACGAATAAATGTTCATCCCGAAAACCTAAAATCAGGCAGTTTGAAATGTAGGACAAGCGGTATGTAAAGCATAAATACATGAATGATTTGAATAGATCTGGGCCCCGTTCAGTAGATGCTATAAATTAGCATGAGGGGAAAATAGCGACAAAAAGCATGAAATCAGATTGTGTCTGAAGCTCACAAGCTGCTTTGGCCAATACAAAACATCCCGTGGCTTCATTAAATCCCTTGCAGCTAACTGAACACAGCAGGACTCATTAATACTGTGCATCATTGCTGCTTTTATTTTTTTATAACTAGCTTTTCATGTTTTATTCATGCGGCGTAATAAGGGACAAATACAGTGGTAGAACATCTGGTACAATCAGATTAGAGTCATGATCTAAGGCTCTGAAAAAAGAAAAACAAAGATAAAAGCCTCAATTAAGAGAGACATTTCGCCCACTATTTTTCAATTACCCTGGTGGAAATCTATTACTGAAAGCGAATATAAAAACACAATATACGCCAAAGGCGGCTGACTGTGCCACTGGACAATAATGTGACCATTATGTCTTAATTTACTGAATGATTGTTGTCATTTTTCACAGGGGCAGGCAGCGACTATCTCACAGGAACCACACCAGCGGTGTGAGTTTCTTGAATTCATCACATAGCAGAAAGAAAATATAGATTTGGATACAAATCTGAGATTCAGTGGGGTGAAAAAAAATGCAGGAGGAGAACGCTATGAAGTGAAATATACATGAACTGTCAAGATCTGTCTTTTTTTTTTTTTTTTTTTGGTTCTGATTACAATTTAGTATCGGTTTCCTCGTCTTCCTGTTGTCTACACCATAAATCGAACTCCAGTCCTCGAGGGCCAGTATGTGCTCCCCGGAATTATTGGCTAGGTAGACTACAATGATAATCATGTTAATGTTTTCATCTTCAGGTTTTATCGAATACATTTTCCACACTATAAGGCGCACCGGAATATAAGACGCACCTTATTTGGGCGGCACATTTTAAAACTGTTTTCATATATCAGGCACACTGCATTATTATGCGCATAGAATAGAAGCTACGGTAGTGGCTAGGGTTGCGTTGTGCATCCACTACATAGAGCTTTGCTAAAGGGAACGTCAACAAAACAGATAAGTCAGTCAAACTTTGTTAGAAAATCATAAAAGAAAAAAAAAAGATGATTTGTGGGAAGTACTAACTGTAGAATGGGTAAAATAATACCACTTGATTACATTAAAAAACAATGCCAATATGAATTATGATTCAATTAAATATGGAACTTAGTTTTTTTTTTTTTAATCATTGCAACAAACGATGTATTGTTTTGTTGAATTTAAAACAGTTTCTGGATTTATCTTATAAAATGGTGCTTTCTTTTGCAAAAACTCACGTTTTCGCACCTATAAATTGCTTAAAAATTGGAGCATGTATATAAATACTGTATATAATATTATGACTGAAATGCAGAGATAAAAATTAAACAATTACATGGCGATTAAATTATTTTTTCATCCCCTAAAAATGAAAACTTGCCGTTTATGCGCTGTATAAGGCGCACTGGATTATAAGGCCAAAATTGAAGGCTTTGTGCGCCTTATAGTTCAGAAAATACGGTACTTCTCATCCAGTATTACCGTATCCCTACTTTTTTGTGCTTTAGCTTTTCCATGAGTATTTTCTCTTTAGTTTGGTGCAATAAGAATAGGATGTACGCTAGAGCTTTGCCTTCACTGTCTCTCGGCTTACATGAGATGGTCACTTTTGGTTCCACCTCCAAGGGCTTTAGAAGAAATGAAAACTAAGTCAACATCCTCCTGAGTCGGACTTCCTGCCTTGATATGTCGTCCAGGAATGAAATGAAGCTCCAAAATGGAAACTCAGAGCAAACAGTCGCCCTTCGCAGAAATACTGTCATGAATTATTTATTAAACAAACAAAGTAAAAGGCAGAGAGCACAAGTGAAAGGCGGGAGGAATGAGTGTGGGCAGACCAGAAAGGTCAGGGTATTTTCCCAACCCACTTCCACTTTTTTTTCCAATTACAATTTTGGCCCATTGACTCAAAATGGTAACGCAACAACATCATGTTTTGATCGCTTAGAGTATCGTATTGTTTGCAAATTGCAAATTACAAAAGTAAATTACAAAAATAAAACGTTGAAATAACAGCAACTCACAAACAAGAAAAGGAACATCGCAAATGCCAAAGGAAAATAATTGTAAACAAATCAAATATCACAACAAAAATAATGAATGGCAACAAAAAGGCAGAAAGACAAAATTGACTACATGTTTTTTGTTTAATCTTATTTTAACATATTGCTATTATAATGTTTTTTTTGGCATAATTTTGTTTTGTTTGTTTTTGTATATTTTGGCTTTTGTTTCGCCTTTTTCAATGTTTTTCTTTTTTGTTTGTGCTTAATTTTCTTTTTTGTGTGTGTTTTTTGAAATATGCTGCGGTGTTTCATTTTTTCCAATTGTTTTTGTTTGTTTTATTTGAATTTCTGCTTGTTTTCCTTTCCACCTTTTGTTTACAAACATTTCCTTTTGTAATTTGCACCAATGGGACATCATCACATCGAGAGTGTTTAACTGAATTTCAAACTTGAACGCAATGATAGAATTCTGTCCAAAATTATTGTTTATATTTAGTTTTCTAAACTGCCAAAAAGTGGACAGAGAAGTGGCGGTGACATCCAAAATATGTTTGCCTCTTAGTCTACAACATATGCTGTTTTATTTTGTGTGTTTGCGGTGGGACTGATGTTTGCAAACGATGTCCTCTTCCAGACAGTCATAAAGTCAGACTAAACAGGAAAACCACCGAGCTATAGACTGTTAATCCCCCCTTTCAGAGAAAGACATGCAGGGGGGGGGGGGGGGGGGGGGCAATTAAATTCATGTTGCAGACAAGAAGACCTAGCATAAAGCCACCCTTGTCAGGCGCAGACATCAAAACCTGGAAAATTACAATTTGGACAGCCAGTCAATCAAACACTGAAATTCTTTCAGCATTGAAAAAGTACCGCGTGGGCGCCTAGTAAAAAAAAAAAAAAAAAAAAAAAAAAAAATCCACTTGGATGTTTAAAAAAATGGCCGAGCAAGAATCTTTATGCGCAATTACTCCTGGATAAGTGGTCGGAGTGATTTAAGCCATTTCGGGACAGCTCCGAGTAAATCTATCAAGCTGTGTTACGAGCGGTCCCTCTGTTGCACACACGCGCACGCGCGCACACTCGCGCACGTCATACCTGATGAGGCAGTGATGAGGACATTGTTAAATCATCCCCAAGCACTTCTGAAATTCACATGTATGATTTAAGTCGGAACTCATCCGGGCTGGCCTTGCGTTGCACTCGCCCAGTCATCAGCCAAGGCTACAACACACACATACACAAACAAATACACACATTTACACTGTCTGGGGGATATGGGGAATATGTTGGGCTTGGTAATGAAAACATGCCATTGGGCAGATTTACAGGAGAGCAACTTGATCTCCGGCCGCAGCAGAGATTTATTACCGGCGAAGAATTTAATCTTCTCTTATCTACGACTACTAGAAGCTAACACATTCAAGGCATAGGCAAGAATGACAATTTTGGCATTTATTTGGAAGCAATCGTGGGGCCTCGCGGTACTGATTGCTACAGCTTTGAGTGAAAAGGTTTGCTTGGTGTTATGGGCTGTGGAGGTTCATGTATGGGGAACACATGTTCCGCTACAACGGGCGTAGCTTGACCTTGGAGTAGATGAAGCTTCGCAAAGGTAGCTCGTAACACTTTTGCCATCGCGAAATTGCAACGAGTGACGGAAGCAGTCTTTGTGTATGTTAATGACATGTCGTTAAAATTGTTGAAGGCAGAGCTCAGCTCAAGGTCGACGCAGCCTGACTTCAAAAGTCGAAGCAAATTTGTGGCGTTTGCGCTAGGTTTGTTTTGCACAATCGGAGAGTTTAACACGCTCGATGACCACGACCCCAAACAAGAAGTGGTTCCTCAACATCCGAAATGTTAATGTCATGCAAATGAGCGTACGCAATTATATTTTCATACTAAGAAAGATAGTTGCATATTTCTACCTCTGCACCTCTGCAATCACAGATATTGAGGCCAACTTCAAAATAAAAGCATCTATGATTGTTGCCTAGCCGTCCATGTATTATTTGTTGTTTATTTTGAAGTTGGCAAATTTACCGCTTAGCATGTGACTTTTAAAATGTTATATCTTCCGTAGTCTTTTTACAAAGTGCACATCACATAAATAAACTGTGAATTTAGATGATTTTTGCAGGTGAATGACTGGCCGTGAGGATTTAGAAGTGGTAAGCCGCTACCCATAAATGATGTATATATAAATTATGGGATGGTTTGTGGCTTTGCAATATCAATGTTTCACTTTTGTTTTTGTAGATCAGGTCATACAAACTGAGTGCGTTTTGCTTTTGACAGGCCAGGAAATAACATCATTTTCTAGATGAGGCCAGTAGGGACACAAGGGATTCTGGGTAATTGGAAATCCAGATGGACATGCATGAGTTTTGCAGAGGAAGGAGTTACCGAGGAGATTGAACTGCTGGCAACAATGTTAATAACGTTCATATTTGTCTTTTTGGCTTGCATCACAGTTTTATTTTTCTTATTCTCCTCGCTTCTATTTTCGACTCAGCCCTGGTCTCATTTTTGTATCGTATCCCTCTGTTCTCTCCTCACTTGACTGATGACCGGAAAAAAAAAAAAAAGTATGCCATTGACTAAAAAAATTGAGTGGCAGAGTCCGTCGGGTACAATCAGCCAGATGTGTACACTGGGACGATGCAGTAATCATGCGTAAGATCGACAGGCCGTCCACACAAACTCAATCTTTCAAACTAAAAGAAAAAAGTGGTAATATAGTGTGCAACATTTTTAGAAAGACTTATGGAAGCTTGCAATCAATCTCTGTTAGCGCGTTGCCGTCTGCGAGCGGATGAGCAACGAAGTAACTTAAGCACTTCACAGCCTGTTAACAGATGTCAGCCAACAATTTCGACACGAGATACAATCGTTGCAGGCCAGAATGAATAAAAAGACAGATGTTCAAAAGTTTCTCTGTACGTCCGGTCACAGTGAAACATGTTCACACGCTGGAATTTGCCAGAGCGTTTCTGCGTGAAGTAATTAAATCAAAGCACTATTTGAAAATCACTTTTGCAAACTAAGAATGAAACGTGTACTTCTTTCTATCAAATACGTTGCAATACAACAGGCAGCAAGCTAGATGGCTAGCTAACGAGATAGGTAGCTAGCTACACAGTGATTGAAAAGTAACTCCTTATTCGAATATGCTTGCTTATTCATTTGTTGCAATATAAGAATAAATATTTTAAAATATGTAGTTACTTTTAAATCACCGTGTAGATAGCTATCTACTAAGTTAGCCAGCCAGCTAGCTAGCTAGCTTGTGTATATAGGCAGGAACACTAATTTCTTCTTACAAAAGTACAAAATAAAAAAACATACTACCCAACATAATTTCAGTAAAAAAAAGGAAAAAATAAAAGCATTTCTGTGTAACTACAAGTATCCCATGTTAAATGTGGATGCCTTTTAAAAAAAATGTTTCCTATAAGTAGCTACTAACTAGTCCCCAAATATGATAATTAAGTTAATCCATGATTGGTACGGCGGAAGAGTGGTCAACACGTCTGCCTCTCAGTTTTGAGGTCCCAAATTAAATTCCAGCTCGCTACGGCCTTACTGTGTGGAGTTTGCATGTTCTCTCCGTGCCTGCGTGGGTTTTCTCCGGGTACTCCCACATTACTGTAAACATGCATGGTGGGTTTATTGGCAACTCCAAATCGCCCTTAGGTGTGTTTGTGAGTGTCGTGGCTTAGTATTAATTTACCCATGTTTGATCAAAAGATTGTTCAGCCAATGCTAACGCTAACAAACCCAGTGAGTTGTCCTGACTGGTACACCCACCAAAATTTTAAACCACAAAATAGCTACTAACTACAAAACGTAGCTGTAACAGGGACGGCACTCTCCTTATCCCGAATGAGATTACCATTATTTAAGTTAAGACCATTCCAACAATCTCTTGAAGTGATGTTGATTTTCAATGCTTTTAATGCTGGGCTCTCACGTATTAGAGGATAGCTATTGATCAAGATAGAGCTGAACTGCAGGATGCTGACTCACTGATTTTGGGCATTGCTGATGACTCCACCTCTGCTAATAGCTGGTCTAAAGCATGCGCTCACTGCCCGGGCAGGGAAAATGTTCAAGCTATTGACCGCAGCAGAGATGTGTGTTTGACACTTTGCAATTTATTACACTGTTAATGTGGTAGAGTCGTCTTTGTATTTTTGCTGTAGAGGGTGCAGTTTTTTTGAATGTACTGACAATTTCCTGCAATTTAAGACGAAAACAAGACAATACCAACTGAAGTTACAAGAAAATATCTGTTACACATCTTTGTTCACGTGTGTCCATTTGGTGCAGGGTGAACTCATGTGTGAAAGAAAGTGTGTTTCTGTGCACATGTAACACATAACATTCATTACAGTGGCACTACGGACAAACTGCTCCCTGGATAGACATTGATTTTCGCCCAATGGATATCACTGTTAGCAAAACCTAATAGCATGGTGGGTAATGGGGACAGGTTATGAATGAGCCCCTATGGGCAACAGAGAGGGAAAAGAAAATGCAGAGATGGAGGGTCAGGAGAAAAACTACAGGTGAATGAAGCAAAAAAAAAAAAAAGTGCAATAGCTGAGAAATGGGATGCCTAATTTGAGATGCAGTTTAGTTGATAGAATTGAGAAAATGATTGACTAAATTTTCCAAATGAAACTACATTTTCTTTCACAGTAAAATATGCAATAAATTCACCACCAGGAACTATTTATAACAGATTAATTCACCAGCCAATCTGGTGAGTGCTGGTTGTAGTATTAGCTAATCTCCTGCAGTTGTAAAGAATCACAGACGAGATGACGTAATGACCAAATCACAGGCAGGTGTAACTAGATCGATAGGAGAGCTGTAAGGATTCACAACTCTGTCTGCGCTCCTCGTGAGTAAAATGTGCTTGTCCTCTTTCCTGTTTTTCGTTCATTAAATGCTCTAGGTTGCCTGAGCCAGACAAGTACAAAAGTAGTTCCAAAGTTTGAATTATTTCATTTTACTTATTTTCCTTCCATCCAAAAAAATGATTTGAGCTGGTTAGGGTGGGAGTGTGTGTTTGAAATCAAAACATTTCACAAGAGGTATGTCACTGAGTAAAGGTTAAGAAGCAGTGTACTTCTACTATATGTCAGAAATAAATGAGAACAAAGAAGATGAGAGGACTTCCTAAATCCCTGTTGTGAATCTATTCTGAACAAAATGAAAGAGATAGAACAGAATACGGACTCCGATTCTGCTCATTAGTAAAACACTGATTCCTGCATGCATCACAAGCTTAGACAGGGAACCGGACATGGAGTAAATACCTGCTGCCTCAGCACAGATCACGCACACAAACAGACACACATGTTTCTTTTTCCTATCGTAGTGGGGACATTTACTTGACAATGCGTTTCCTAGCCCCTATCCCAAATCTTAACCATCACAACAGATTGCCTCAGCCCTATTCTAACCTCAACCAAAATCCTATTTCAGCCTGCACTTTAAACCTTGAAAAAGGTCTGAACTTTTGGAGTCCACCGAAATGCTCCAAAAGGTCTCCACAAAGACAGTGAAACCTAGTATTCGGTCCCTACCATGTAATAAAAACAGAGAGCACACACACACACTATTGGCCAAGTAATGAAATCCCAATCCCCGATTACAACACAGTTTGTACGTTCAAGTCCTTCAAAAACAGCCTCAATCCTAAAAGGTGTCTGAGAAGTGCTTTACACATGGAGACGTGCCCAGCAGCACAAAAAGTAGTGTAGTAGTAAAGATAAGCAGAAAATATAAGGGTTTTTTTTGTTTGTTTTTTTTTGCATTTGGTGTGGAGAGGTGATGATGACACACAGCAGAGACATGTCTGTTGTGAAATAGTGATGAAATGTTTGCATTGTACACACAATTTGAGACAAAAAACACTGACCAGCGAACACAATAATATTTTCTTGAAGTGCCTTCAGCTATGATTACCACGCACATTCCCCATGACATTCTTTTCATTAGCTTAGGCAAGGCCCCGATATATATTTCCAATCAAAGCCGCATTCATCTTTGGCCGAGATCGTGTATTTCTAATGGAAACCACTGTGGGAAGATGTTCAGTGAGGTTAATGACGGTTTCCCTGCTCAGCTTGGGTCAGTTTGCCAGAAGTTAACAACGCGCTCAACCGCAACGACAAAAAGTTATCTTACACGTATGATGCTGACATTAAGGTCACAGCAGTACTGTTTTAATACTCGTGTGTGCAGAACTTAATTTGAAGCTCAGCGTAGACCCCCAAGATATTTCCCAGAGGGTCAAATGTGATTTGCTCAGCTATCTCGCTAAGGCATCCGCAAACCAAGATAAGTCCCAGATTTTAAGATCTGTTGTTTGATTATTAATGTCTGCTGTTTTGTTGGTTTGTGTACAGCATCTTTGTTGAATAGTTTGTGTAGCTGGTTGATCATATGTAGAAAATATGGAGCTGAGAAAGCCTGATTGTTGGTTATTGTAAATTTGTTTATTATTTTCCCCAAAAACGTGATTTTTTTTGTGTCACTTTTACTTGGTTTATTTTTGTTATTGTTATTATTGTTTTACTATTATTTATTCTGCATTTTTCTTGTAGTTCAGGTGCCATGCATGAGGTGTAGCAAATGAATGAATGGAAGAAAAAAATGCTTATTGAATGTACATGGTGGTTTTTTGTGCAAAAAGAAAAGGCCTAGTATAAATTGTAATTTTTTGTTTGTTTGGATTTTTTTTGCAAAAAAGAAAAACCTTACTATAAATTGTCTTTTTTTTGGCAAAAAAAAGCCTTACTATAAATGGTCATTAAAAAAAAAAAGAACATATGGTACTAAAAACTTTACTATAAATGGGGTTCTTGTTTTGGAAAAAAAAAAGCTTTACTATACATGTTCATTTTATTTTACATTTATTTTATATTATGTATTTATTGTACTGTGTAACGGTAATAATAAAAGCCTTATTTTACAGTCATTTTCTTTGCCCTGCCCGATAAAAGCTTTCCTACATAGAAGATCGCTTTTATGCAAAAACATGTAAGACTATTTCTTTGTTGTTATTTTTTCAGGGTTATTTTTTGGGAAAAAAAAGCCTTTGTCCGCGAGGAGCTCCAAAGTCCAATAACGCTCTCATCCTTATACATTTTCATACTTTTTTTTTTGGTCACAAAAAGCCTCACTATGGATGGTAGTTTTTCACGAAAAACGGTATTGAACATCCTTATTAATCAGTCAACAGAATATAGTCTTGTCTGTGTGAAAATGATAATGATGTTTCATTTGGTTTTTCCCTTCATCAAAAGTCCAGTAATTTTTCATGACTTTTGACGTTTGACACAGAACAAGCTCATCCAATACAAAAGAAGCATCTCCCGACCTACAGAAGCTCAAATAAACCAACAACAGACCTTTATTCATCGCGTCCCCACAAACAATGAGCGTGTTGATTTTCTCTTGCAGAGCAGTGGGTTTCTCGAAGAAGAAATGTGCTGACGGACCACCCACCATCATGAACGCTTAGGTCGGCTGTCCTCTGAACATCCAAACAAGGTCAGCAAGAAGTGAAACATCCAAATAACTCACTGATATTAAACCCTGTCTTAGAGCGCTCTCGCTAGTCTTCTCGCCATAGAAGTCTTTGAAGTTCTTGTTCACTGCTGGACGAGGAGTTTTTCTCCTTGAGGTCAACCATCCAGATAATAATTATCAAAACGACACATTACTACTCGGCCGAAAACTCATTGTGTCCTCAACAGGAAAATGACATTGTGGACTAACTCACAACCTTGCACAATCACAAACCAGCACCACCCTTATTCCCAGGTGCAGACAGTCTATTACTGTTCCACCACTGCAAAATCCCTGCGTGCAGGCGTACACACACAAACACACACACACACACCCATTTCCCCCATTTTTCATCTTTTGTCAAACGTGAACATTTGCTCTGCATTAGCCTCTCTGTGGGTTCGCCTTGGACCACAATAATGGAAATAGAAAAACCTAATGGAAATGTGAAATTCTGAATACAGACCTCTCCCTTTTTCTCTATCTCATCCATACACACAATAACGGTGAGAAAAGCCACTGGAATAATGAAAAATCAAAATGTATGCAGAACGGTTTTTTTCTGCCACCTTAGTTCCACTTTTTTTTTTTTTTTTGGGTCGTAGTAGTTTGTGTATACTCTCACACACACATGCACACAGTGTATAAATGCCCTATAACCAACCTGGCCATTCTGATAGACTCTTATTCTCTCTGATGCTTTATCAGCGGAATCACACAAACATTCAGCAAGAAAATAATGGCTTTTCTTTTTGCTGTCTCGTTGTGTGTGTGTGTGTGTGTGTTCATGTGTGCATGCGTTCATTTCTACCTCAAAGCTAAGGTAAAGTGTGTGTGTGCTACATACATACTGTATGTGCCAGTAAAGGCATATTTAAGAAATTCTTTGAGTCACTGATTGACAAATTCAACAAACCATTCCCAAAATGGATCAATTTGTACAAGACAAACTAACCACTAAAGACATTTTTTGTTTCAATAAAACCCAGGAAGTTGGTTCAAGCTGACCAAAATTTGCCTCAGTCCTATTTTGAATCTTCAGTGTGTTATTTTTGACCCACTTTAGGGTAAAAAAAAGGATAATTATGGCTCAATCAAGTATCGTTTTGGGTGATTTTGTATAAGACAAAGTTTTAGGGTCAAATGGACCCAAATATTGGGTCAGTCCCTTTTTAACTCATAATTGGGTTATTTTGAACCCAACTTTTACATTGAATAAACATTTGTGTCAAAAGCAAGCCAATTATTGATTAAAAATGGACAAAAGTAATATATGGGTCATTATTTTTTACACTTTAAAATCAGTGCAGAAATAACCCAATTATGGATTAAAAAATGATTTATTTATTTATTTTTATATATTAATTATTTTTTAATGGTTGAACCACTGATATAGCGCATCGATCTAGCCAGACTTTGTTTTTTTTGTTTGTATTTTTCTCTCGAAGAGTTCAGGCTTTTAAACTAGGACCACACAGCAGGGTAAGGTTATAATAACACGAGCGAAAAGAGGGCACTTTCATAAGGTCAGAGATCACGAGTGTGAGAGGTTAGAGTTCAACTTGATATCTAAGGTCGCGGCCAAAAAATAAATAAATAAATAAAATCATCACAGCAGGGCACGCACCAACCAACAGATGCAACAACAAACCTTCCAAGACTTTTTCGGGGAAATTCTTCCTGTGATACCAGTACAACGAAAACCATGCTGTGACCATGTGTTGAACAAATATGCGTGGGAGAGTAACCAGCATATCCTAGCCGCCACAAAAACCAGCTGCAATGAAACCATGCAAAACTTCAGACACAAACCAGCCACATTTCATATTGACACATGCTCATTTGGGTTAACGTAATCCAAAGTGGGTATTTTCGAAAACTCACTGATAATATTTTGACGATTAGAAAACTGCATGACAGGAAATACCTCTACAATTAATAATTTGCTTTAGTCGTCTATAATCGGCTCCCCCCCCAAAAAAATCAAGCCATCAGAAAACAGAGAAAAAAAATTACGACATCCTACACCTGCAGGAAGTGGAACTCAAACTAACGGTTTCCACTCTTCTGGGAAGAATTTCAACAAAATTTTCAAGCGTAACTGTGAGAATCACAGTCTGTGAGCATCCCAGGGAAGCCTGATGGGCTTGAGGTCTTTGTTTGTCCACGTGGAGGCTGTTTTGTACAGAAATAATGCGTGGAGCTCTGATTGTGTACTTAATTTAAGTATTATAGCATGAAAGTCATCAATTTAGGTTCTAAAATAATCTAGTAATCTGTTAATTTAGTGGTTAATTATCTAAGGACACTGAAATTCAGTAATTGATTCACTTAGTACAAGCCAATTAGTCAAAAGAATTTAAAAAATTGGAAAAAAGAATGCACCCGCTAAAAGGAATTCCGATTACATCGGCGATCGATTTCAAACACCGATGAAACATTAAATTCATTACGTTCGATCGTTGCGTATTTTTAATGAGCTAAAGGTGGGGGGGCGACAAAAGGTAACTTGGGGTCTCACTTTATACCCTCCTTTGAACTACCTGTGCCAGTTTTTTTTTTCCTCTTTGTAAAAGACAGCTTGCCCTGCATGTCCTCGCTGCGGATCCGAAGGTTTTAAAGTGAAAGCAACCAGCAGCACCTCCGCAAAGTAAGAGCGAACAGGCAGGGAGACAAACAAAGTGAGGCCAAACATAGATCCAGGCAATGGCTGCAGAGGTTGTGAGCCATATTCTAACTCTAAGATGAAAGCGAGGCTGCTGAGGCGGAGGAGAAAGAGATGAGTCGTAGAATGGGGGGGGGGGGGGGGGGGGGGCAGTGAAGATGGGTTGAAATGATGAAATGGTACAACACAAAAGTGCAGAAAGCTTCTGATGGGTGGAAGTGAAAATGGTACTCTAATCCATCAGTGAAACATGTTTGATGTTTCTTTTTTTTTTTATTTTAATATAAACGTATACTCAATCCGGGTTTGTTAATGCGTGTGCAAATGCTGGATCAGGATCCGGGATCAGGAACGAATGGAGAGAGAGGCACAGCAAAGATGTGAAATTGTCAGAGGACGAAGAGAGGAAAGCGTGTCGGGATGGCGGTGTGTGTGTGTGTGTGTGTGTGTGTGGGGGGGGGGGGGGGTCATTATTGACACCATGTGTTACCCCAGGAAGCTCCTTGGCCAAATATAAGCATGTAGACATATCAGAGAAGGGGAAACAACATAGAAAAAAGGAGGGGGCTTAAACTCTTTGCAGCTGCGGGCTTGGTATGGCCGGGGGTCAGCAGACACAAATTTGTGTCAGGCCTTCTGTGCCGCAAGCCACAAGGTCAAACAATCAAGCCTACCTACGAACGTTTTCTCGCGTTTCACTTCACGTTTTTTCCTTACTAGTTATTAAACTAGTAACTTACTTCTTACTTTTTCCAATTCCAGCGGTTCGTATCAAACTTGTCAGATTCTTTGTGAAATTGGAGGGTTTTGTTCAGGACTCTTTTCTAAACAGGCCACGGTATGATTTGAAGCTTCAAAGTTGAGTCAACAGGCTGCCTCTTTGAAGATGTATTTCCCTCCACTCTCTTCTTGGCACAAGGGATTGATGACTGTTCTGTTCTAACAATCGGACACCACATAGATTATTTTATATTAATGACTAATATAGGATCAAATCATTTTTGCTCTCTGATTTCTATGATCATACAAGCAGATTTATTACTTTTGTGTTGAATCAAAATAAAACATTTGGAGACGTTGACTTTTCATTTTGAAAATCATTCATCATTTCTGACTTCTTTTTCTGACATGTTACAGACCAAACCAGTAACAGAATTATAACTATTATTGTTTGCATCTGTTTGACATGATGTTTTTATTTTTTTGATATGCACAAGTAAAAAAGAAAACTTTATTATCCACTTGAATGGTTAATCAACAGATTGCAACTAGTTAGTTGTGGCCCCTATTTTATATAATATTAGTTTGCATTCAGATTAATTGTATATATATATATATATATATATATATATATATATATATATATATATATATATATATATATATATATATATATATATATATATATATATATAAAGAAAAATCTAAAAAATCACAGATTCAAGTACTTTTCCAAAATATCAATGTTAGTCCCTTTCGAATCTTGTATCAGCCCATATCTGGTCAATTTCGCCGACATTCCTTTTTGTGTGTGTGTGTCCGTGTGCCTTTTTTGCATTAAAAAAAAAATATGAGCACATCCTGCACTCCTGCCATCTTGTATTCTCCACTCTTCTCCACCAACCCCAATGCAGCAGTTAAAATCCAGGACATTTGACTTCAGAGGTTGTATGTTATGTAAAGAGATGTTCCCATTTTATTTTGCATATTACTATGAGCTCTCAATATGATAAATACACAGCCAATGTGGATTTAGAGTGAACAATGAGTCAAGTCAAGTAAAAACTCAGCTGACTCTCCAACGAGAGTCATCGAAGGTGCTCGTATTGAAATCGCCCTCAAGTGTTTGGGAGAAGAGGGCGATAGGCTGAGCAACCCACACACTCCACATTCAAACAGGTGAAGAGGAACAAGACAACAAGATGCTTCGTTCCTGTGAGTGCAACAGAAGCCGTGCGCAAACCCTAACGAGTACCTCAAGGCCTTTATTTGGACGCTTTTTTTTTTTTTTTTTGGAACAATATAAAGTCATGGTAACTACATTTCAGCTTCTGTCAAGTTAAACTGAAGTCATTGTTTTTAAATATTTTGCACACTGGAGATTTTGTGCTTCTGTTTTGGTTAGCGACAGAATCCCTGGCGTGCAAGTCATTTATGCCTATGTGAAAAAGTGTGGATATAGATAAAAATTATTGGCTAGTACTTACAGTCATTACTTTTTTTGGGGGGGTTATTTTTTTTTAAGAATTTGCATGCCGGAGTCTATGAAACTTGGTTGCTTCACACCGGAGTTTCTGTGCTTCTGTTTTGGTTAGCTACAGAATCCCTGGTGAACAAGTTATTCATGCCTTTGTGAAAAATTGTCTATAGATAATAATTATTGGCTAGAGCTTGCAGCCATTACTTTTTTTTTTTTGTTTGTTTTTTTTAAGAATTTGCATGCCGGAGTCTATGAAACTTGGTTGCTTCACACCGGAGTTTCTGTGCTTCTGTTTTGGTTAGCGACAGAATCCCTGGTGAACAAGTTTTTCATGTCTTTATGAAAAATTGCGTATGGATAATTATTATTGACATGTAATTACAGCTAGTATATTTTATTTATATATTTAAAAAACAAATGACTAATCAAGTCGCATCACCTGTCACAATGGTTCTGAAATGGAGAGTACCACAGGGGTATGTGAAGGCATGCAAAATTTGAACTTTTTCCAGGGTTTCTGCAGTAAATTTAATAGAATTTTGTTGTTTGTACACTCACACACACGCACACCGTGTATAAATGCCCTGCGTTTTTTTTTTATTTTAAAGAAAGAGCAAATAAATAGCAAAATGTAGCAACTTAGTGCTAAATTGTCTTACAGTAGCTCTTGTTCTAAACGTACCACATTCCTCTTTTTCTTAATTGGTATGCTTTCTGTTTTGGATTTTGAATCTCTCCGATGAGATTCTGCTATTCACACCGTGGCGCAGCGTGAACCCCCACGAGACTTTGTTTCAGATGCGGCCCGAATGAAAGAATCGGTGCCGACTTCAGCGGAAACTGTTATTATTCTCAAAAAAATCATCCCTCTGATTGTACAGGTATATATGTTCTTTTTGTAAACACTAAGGATGCAGGCGCCTCTGTCAATACACACACATACACACTTACTAATTCATCAACTCATGCCCGCTTTCTCTCTCTGACTAAAGCAAAGTAGAGGTGGGCAGAGCAGCTATTGTGTCCCTGGAAGAATTAACTATTGATTTTCTCCTTAGTATTATCAGTGCAGCTCTGACAACAAACCAGCTACGTAGGGGTTTGTGCACGCACATGAAAAGGGCCAAGATTTTGTTCTGCGAAGGATGTTCTGTTTTTGATGGGCCCAAAGGGAAACGGCCGAATCAAATATTAACACGTGACCCTAGTATACACACAAACAATGATACGTTAGAAAATATATTCATATATAATAGAACCGGCATTCATTGTGATAATCATGATACAAAAAAGGGGAAAAAAACAATGTTATGAAATTTATCTAATCCAGAGAGCTGTGATTTTAAACTTCAACCCTTTTTAAGGTCGTGCTTAAGTCACATTGAGCGTTATAGTCTTGGAAATATGATACTTTTGTCTTACCTCGGCTCGCTAATCCCCAGTATTGACAGGGAGGACACCGCGTCTTTCCAACTTAACACTCGTTTAAATTTAGAACTCGATAGAGTACCGTAATCCACACCTGTTAACAATCAAATGACCTGTGTCGTTGGCACAATGTCGTTGATCACGTTTCGTCGTTCTTTGCTGAGGTTATTGGGGGGTGAAACTTAGTTCTGTATTTACCAATCAGATGGGATAACTTTTGAGATCTCTCCAACTTTATGACAGCTACGTTCATAATATTTGGGAAACAGTTTTAGTCCAACCACTGTTTTTCACAGCACATGTTTTGACAGTTAAAATAGTACAGTATAGCATTCATAGAATTGTCCGATCCCCAAAATCATAAGGGCAATATGAGTAACCAATTCTTGAGTAGATACAGTTATCAATTACTGATACCACTACTGCCTTTGATTGGCGTTGGGCCGATACCTGGCTTTAACTTCATATTTATTCCTGGTATCATTCCAATGACGATGACTGATATCATCCAGGTACCGATACCCAATATTGGCCTGATACTGATACCGATGCCCAGTATCGACACGCTACTGATGTCTATTGTTGTGGATCGATATCAATACCTGGTATTGATTGCCAATCCCTAATAATGACCCCTGTCGACACGCTACTGATGTCTGGTATTGATGTGGATTGATATCAATACCTGGTATCGCTTGCAAACCCTTAATTATGATCCCTGTCAGCAAAATTATTCCATCATATGAAAGTGTCACGATTTTTTTGTTTTGTTTTTTCCCAGTCAAAAGTGATACGTGAAAGCATGAAGTTTGGTTTAAGTTTGGCTCCAACCCAAACTGTCTCAAACAAATGACCTAATGAAGTTGTAATAGCTGCTAGTAATTTTTTCAAACATCTACGTAGAATCTTGCTCACTAATCTTGGAGGTCCAGTGAGTTGCAAAAAACTTCCAGCAGGCTAATAATGTACCAAAAGAGGAAAAGAAAAATATCCTTTGAACATGTTCAGCAGATAGAATTACTGATTCCTATAATTACAAATAAATATGGTGACCACTATCCATTGCAAATTACAGAGCTTTCACGATGTTTTTTTTAGTTTGCACCAATTTCCTCAGATATTTTTCAACTGCCGTAGTACTTTGTTCATGCATACATTACTTTTAATACATCTTCCATCTCAAAGCGTACGGGTCCTACCACTGATTCCGCATTTTCTTATTTTTCAAGAAAACATCAATTACTCGCAGAAAATGTGTCTATCCAAGTTGTGAAAGTTTGACAGATTTCCCAACAGAGCTTTCTATCAAACCCATCCAACTAAGCGTGGCAACTTTCACATTAACAAAGCAGGCTGGGATCAACATGTTTCAGAGACATAACATTGAGATGGATCCATCTCATGAAAATATTGATTTCTCTAATGGCATGGAGATAAGGAAAAAAAAAAAAGACTGGATTCGCATCACCTTCACAGTGATGTCTCCAGGGAGCTTACAAGTCATTCAGCGCATCTTGCTTGACTTTGCATTACCATAAACTGATAAACACACCTGTAATTGCTTTGAAGATAACTTCTAAAAATTAGTATTAGCGTAGCTAAGATGAAAATGGCGGGTGAAAGTATGAGGTGTCAGAATCCATCTTCATTGTAATAATCCTGGAGCTGTGATCCTCAAGTCTGATTCAACGAAATTAATATTTTTATTTTTATTTGACCCTGACTGTTGCCCCAGCTCAAGCTGTCCGTGTTACTTCTCTCACAGCACATCATTTTCCGCCTCTGCCTAAAAATCACAGCCTCAAGGGTTTTGTGAGGCGATTTGATCTTTACCCGCCAAATTACAGCAAAAGCACATTTTCGCTTATCTGTACCGGGATAATACAAAGGAAATTGATTTGATTTAGTTCGAGATCATCAGGAGAGGTCTGTCCATTTTCTTTGAGTAATTTCAAAAACGTCATTCCTGAACACGATAGGTTGCGTCATCAACTCTCTACGGACCTCAGTCGCAGCCCCAATGACAATTTAGACCACCGCACCATAATACATAGCACTAAATTTGAACAACAATCATAAAACCACAAGCATGATCAACAGGCTGCTTCAACTCATTATTTTAAGAGAGAATCACAATTTTGAAATTCCACCACTGTTAATATGTCATTCATATTTATTTTAAACCAAGGTTGAAACAGTGGCAAAAAAAAAAAAAAACATCTAAGAAAGCAATATGGTTGCTTTATCGCGCGTATATTTCTATCTGCAAAAGTTATTTTCACGGCTGGTGAGTCACTGATCAGTGAGTCATCCGAATGAGGATTCAAGACTTTTCTGCATTATTTCTGGTCATTCTTAGAACATCGACAGGGCATAAAGTAGACTATCAGCCATAGAATTAAGTCTATGCAGACAAAATCTCAACCCTATCGGTCAAATTAAGGCAAAAGAGATTAGATTGAAATGAGAGATTAGATATCATTAAATCAATTAAATAGACAGACAACAAGAAACACTGGAACGCTTGTGAGAAAATTCCTGCTCATCCTACACAGAAATTCTTACTGATTACTACAAGAGGGAGGAAGTAAAATGTGAAAATTCAACAGAAGAAAAAAAAACAACAACAACAACAACATAAGAGCAAACTAACAACTGATCAGGAGGAAAAACCATATAAAGTTATTAAAGCATTAAAAGTGACATTTAAAATCAATGAACCAACGACTAAATAATGATAAACTATTATAATAATTGAGTAATCATTTAGAACTATTGTTTAAATTAGAATAATCCAAATCCTCAAATTTCAGCTTCTTGACAGTTGGTATTGTGATTTGCGTAGTTTTTTTTGTTTGTTTTTTGCAAAATTTGTTTGTCTGTTGGATTTAATCAAAATAAGACAGTTGATTTTAATTTGTGAAGACAACGGATGACTAGTGACTAAATGTCAGTATCATCAGGATCTATTGTGTAACACTGCTTAATTGTTTGATTTTTCATCGCTAAACAATACAAAATAACAATAATTGGCACATCGCACACAATGCAATTAACTCAAAAGGGGGAGAAAAAGGTTTTGCAAAACAATTTCACGCAAAATAAACTTGTATTGGATTAATCGTCAGAATAATCGATATAAAGTGTTTCACATTTTTTGTCATATTGTGTTATTTTTAAAAAAATGCTAAAAAATTAATCTTCACGCGTTGATTAAAAAGTTCTGACAGAGAAACTAAACACATTTTAGTAAAACATGCTACGTGGCTAACTATGTGACTTCATGCTAGCCTGAAGAAATGTTTGTTATTGGAGGCACATTGTTTTATCTTAAAAAAAAAAAGTTGAATTATCTCAATGAGATAGAGTTTGTAAACAAAAAAACAAACAAACAAGCACAGAGATGATTGTGTTTTCCGTGAAGATTTCTAATATTTAACTAATTAGAAAAACTAGCCGTTTGGCGCTTCGTGACGTAATCATTAATGGACGCTTAAATAGCGACCGATAGACGGACTCTCACCTCTTTGCTGCGCGTGGCTACAATGCCATAGCAACGCGGCGAGAAGCACCAACCGCGTCATGTTTGTCCCGGTGCATGTGAGACTTTTGGAGCAAGCCACTGTGAGCAAGAAGTTGAGGCAAACTTTGCACTCCTCCTCTTTCTGTCTCTCCTCCTACCCCTTCTGGTCTGCAGGGAAAGGGAGAGGAACATGTGGAAATGTCCCGTGAAGAAAGCGGTTTTGGTCCAACTTGACAGCTGTTTTAGGGCTCCTCCTGCTGCCCCGCACCACTCACCACACGCTGACTCAAGTGGTAACAAAACCGATTCTCGCTGAAAAGACTATCATGCAAATTACACACTTTATAACTCCTGTTATGATGTGGGTCAAAGTGACTAGTTTGAAAGTGAAATCTTTTGGTTTTTCAGAGGATACTTCTGCTTTGCTTATGTATATTCAACTCTTCCATCCAATTTGGCATTTGTATTCAATGTTACGGTGCTTTTTGAATTTAAAATAAATATAATAATAATAATAATTATCTATCTATCTATCTATCCATCTATCTATCTATCTATCTATCTATCTATCTATCTATCTATCTATCTATCTATCTATCTATCTATCTATCTATCTATCTATCTATCTATCTATCTATCTATCTATCTATCTATCTATCTATCTATATAATATGTTAATATAATTAGGAAAAAAATAATAATGGGAATATTTGGTCTAAGACACAGGTGTCAAACTTAAGGCACGGGGGCCAGATGCGGCCCTCCTCCTCATTTTTTGTGGCCCGCGAAATGCTGATTTGACTTCAAGTTTCTGGCTAAAACAGCAAATTTGCAAGTTGTCTTTAACTTTTAAAAATGTGTGGAGAAAATACAAGCATTTTTAAAATTCACAATCAGTTTTTGCCGGCCTCTGATTTCAAAACTTGGTGCGTGTTTTACAAAAAGCATTTAAAAAAGATTTGACTTCACAGTCATACCGGCCCTCTGACAGAAACTAAAACTAAAATGTGGTCCATAGTAAAAATGAGTTTGACACTCCTAGTCTAAGATAAACATAAAACAATATGGTTTATAATTTTAATTATTCAAAAAGACATCTCTTTCCTGAAAAATACCTTTGCACAATATTTGTTCTGCCAGCTTTATGATGTGGATTATGCTTTATGAGACGTGATGACCTTTAGTTCACAACTGTGCATTTTCAAGAGAGAGTGTTTTTTTTCCTTCCCTTTTTTTAACACCTCTAAATGTGTTGGAGAGCAGTTGATTAGAATGTGTTTCCAAATATTTGACTGGTACTTTTATGCCGTGCATTTGATCCACATTCTGCATTTAGCAAGACTCCAATTGAATGTTGCTAGCTAAGTGAGTTTATTTAACTCTTTCAATTCCAAAGACATACATAAAAGTCTATACCAAGTCTGGACATTCAATACCTGGCAGTTACTGTATTAACAGTATATTTTTCCAACATTATAGTAAAGGAGGGTGAGAAAATGGCATTGAATGAATTAATTAACGCGGGTCTGTGAGTCTTATCTGCATTGAACAAACCGGTGTGTTAAGTCTTTAACAAGCAGATGGAATTCAAATTGAGTTTCATCCTATTCCCAAGATGGCTGCCTTAAGAGCTCGAGAAAGATTATGCATATTTTTTTGGCAGCCATTTTGCCCCTCAATAAAAACTTTATGAAGCTGGCACAGAGTGAGTTATATTGGCACCAATAAACCAGCGCTGGGAAATTCATATTTTCTGTTTAATGGCAGATAAAACTGTTGTTCTTTTTACATTTTAGGTCATCCGTCAGCCCTTCAACAAACAGTCACAATTTTAATGTGCTCCATTTATGGGACTTCCAGAACCCAATAAATCCTCAATTACAGCACTTTAATAAGGTGTGTACTTGTTTTAGTGCTTTTTACATTTACATAACTTGCTATTTATCATGACCCTTGACCCAAAGCACTCAATACACTTTGAATGCACAAAATGTCCAATTAGAGCTGTTTAAATTAATTTATGTACAGTCACTTTATGGGGAAAAAAATACCGTATTTCTCCAAATACAAGTCTAGTTTGTTTTCTCATTTTCAAGTCCCATATTACGAGGGTCGACTTTTAACCACATAGCTCAAAACGGACCAATTTTCTCATCGCATTATGAAAAGGAAAAGACGGCTTGATGTTCAAAAATGTTCAAAATGTCAAAAAGTTATTGTAACAATATTGCAAAAAAAAAGTCACCAAATTGTACAAAAGTGCCAATAAAGGGACAGTGTGTAAGATTCAGACCGTTTTTCATTACAGACAGCAAGAGCTGCTGCAGGTGCTGCATTTACCATTGTCTGTAGCCATAACAAACATGGCCGCCTCCAGAGGAGCGCCACCCCCTATTTAATATAATTTAATGATAACTCGACTTACGATTATATTTAAAACATGACTGTTGGTCATTTATTTGCAAGTTTTTGAAATTTACACTCATTTGATTTATTCCTTTTTAATGAAAAACTGTCTAAATCTCACACACTGTCCCTTTAATAGAAATATTCCACTGGAAAAACTACATTCACCATTTACTTTTAAACCTTGACCCACAACATAACAGGAGAATTAAAATAATCATTTAAAAAAAAATGGAAGTACCTCATTTGCACTAGATGTGCTTTCAGCATCGGTGTTCTATGTTTCTGAGCGTGTACGTTCCTAAGTGTGCACGAGCAAGGTCCAGCTCTTTTAACGTCATCCTTCCAGAGTCACGGACGCACCTCAGTCACACTCCAGTCATTCAGCGGAAGAACACTTCAGACCGAGTGCAGCAATTGAGCACGCCTCAGAATTCACAGCATAATAAGCTATTTGCATTACACCAACACAAGGATGCAATCCAGTCGGTTCTTTATTTGATTATGAGCGCGGCCCGCGTACACGGCGCCGCATTGTTGGGTCATATTTAAACACAATTGGAGCAGATGAAATGCGGTGCATGTCTAATGCCTTTTCAATGTGGCGCACTGTTTGCCACTGAAAGAGACGCCATTTATGTTTTGCATTTGTGTACTGCTGTGAGATGATTTTTTTGGTCCAGGGACAGTGACTGTATTAATCGTTTTTTTTGTGTTAGTTTTTTTTCGGTGGAAAGGGAGCACAATATAGCCTAAAAACGTCATCAACAAGAGAGTGGCATGTGCAAAATCCTCTTGAGACCCAACTTATTCATTTGTGTCCACTATATTGGACATTATCTTTTGATCTCTATCTTTTGACGCATTTGAGCTACCCCACTAAGTCCTTGTGTCTTCAGTAGTACTTCAGTAGAGTATATTCCATAATCGAGCAAATAATAAGGTAGGCAATAAACACAGTAATAAAGCAATAAGGCCAGTAATAATAAACCACTAATAAATCAATAGTTTCATATTCTGAGCATATTACAGAGAAGATTGAGTGAAGAAACTGTATACATATGAGGAAGATATGCAAAATATTATGTATTTAGCAGCTTTCCTGCACTTTGCAGGATTGTAAGGTGCATTTGTGCCTGCGGTAAAATGAATGGCAATGAAGCAGATTAGTGCGTGAGGGATTTGTTCAGGATCCGGATGGCCTGTGGGTAGAAGCTGGTTGCTAGCCTGGCAGTCCTGGACCTTCAGACTCCTGTAACGTCTGCCTGATGGCAGCAGTTCACACAGATTGTGTTGTGGGTGAGTCTTGTCCCTGATAATGTCCGATGAGGTCTCACGAGAGAATTTTCTCGTGAGACCGAGCCTATTCATTTCTGTCCTCTCTATTGGACATTTGTGATCTATAACTTTTGTCTTTGACCTTTGGGAGGAAATAAATAAAAATGAGTTACATGAATAAAACATAAACTAACACAGTGTTGGTGGCGGTTTTACACAAAAACAAACATTTTTTGCGTACAAAACAATCCACTGTTTGGGACCGTTTTTGGTCTATGTCTTTTGACTCTGTCAGCCTACTTCACTAAGTCTTAGAGTGCTCAGAGGCGGACATCTTGGCCTTTCCACTGAAGTGTTTGGTGGGATGCAATTATTGACTTTGCTGTCTCCCTGAAACAAAATGGCTGGAGGACACTGTGTTATTTTGGTGAAGAGTGGAGTTGCGCTTGTGCCATACACACAAAGATCAAACTCAGCATAATATTTTCTTCAGTTTTTGTCTGTTTACTTTTGAATGGTTGGGGATATAACCCAAAAAAAATAGTGCCTCCAGTTAATTAAAAGTAAAACCTGTCTGTTCCTGCCCGTGCCTACTAAATCCCATATGGAGGGGAAATCACTTTTTTTTTTTCCTGGATGGAGCATATGCTGAAATTATCGCTCGTGTGCTGATAGGGCAGCAATTGAAATCATCCTCTAGGGAAGTTCAGAATGTATAACAAACCGTATTTTTTGAAAAAGGTAAAGCATGGGAAAGGAGTGATCATTCCACGGATGAATGGATCTTAAAGGCCTCACTGGCTGGCGTTGAAAAGACGTCTTCTTCACAGCCGATGCGGGATTTTGGTTCCCCGGTCCCTGAGGCTTGCTGTGATGGGGATCGTCTTCAGGTTGTGTACAGAGTAGCCAATTAGGAATTAACTGGCAGGACCACAGAGAGAAAATAGAAGTGACAGAGGGAGGGATGGTTGGCGGCGGCGATGGCGGGGGGGTCACCGCGTACTTGAGCGTCGCATTCCTCCCGAGCCCCTTTCATCCCGAGCACTTCCGTTTTTCCACATCAAAGTTGGACGCGAGTGTGTGCATGTCTGCCGTGTGATGTGCTTCCACAGCTCTCGCAGCGAGGCTGCGCATCACCATGTTCCAACATCCAAAACACAGACGCTCCATCAAAGCAGCTCCGCCGTCTCCTCTGATCTCTTCGCTCTTCCTCCTTCGGCCTCCCGCAGCCAAAAAGGTCGGGCCTGTCCTCCTCTCGCCTGCTCTCCTTTTCGCCTCCTGACTCGCACCAAGGTTCTACGCGGCGGCTCTCTTGGTCGAGTGCCAAGTCGCTCCTTCTTCTTCCTCGAGCTCTCCGGGCTTAAAGCCAAACATGTCTTCATCTACTCATCCTCTAAACAAATCCAGTCAGCCTTCATTCATTTCATAATCATGCTCCTGTTTTTTTTAGTTTTACTAAAAGTTGGGAATTTTGGGGTTGTGCTAATCGCACCGAATGTCCAAATCCTGCCATTCTTGTTTTCTTTTCAACAAACACATTGAAGCCTAATAGGTCCAAATAAAGCAATTGAAGTATTGACGATGAAGTGATTGATGTTTTTCCCCGTCATTAGGCCATTCTGAACTGGGGTGCGGAGACCAGCGAGGTCCGTAAAGTCAACCTTTCTCAGACCTCCGACTCCTGGTCAACCTTTCCTTCCCTCTCCAATCACCTGAGATACTGTACTCCCGTCTGTTGAGGTGACCAATGACGAGGTGAGCACTAATGGCCATCGCTAACGATCTAGTCTCAATTCACGCCTTAGTCTTTTGCCATTTTATGTTCTGTGGCCTCCTCTCATTCAATCAATCCAGCACACACTCTCGTTCCGCCCTACTTGTCTATGGCAATTTTCCTTCCATTCCGGTGTCACCTAAGACTGCGTTGGGGCTTTCTCACGTGGAAGTAACAGCTGATTGATGTGTATAAGAGAGTGCGAGGGTCATCTGCTGTGTGTTTGGTGTGATTTGTTCCGTGAAAAGCCTGATTCGAAAATTGCAGCAGGGTGATGTCGACCGCTGGTTCTCAATCTTTTTTTCGGTGATATACCACCGGTGAAATATCTTTACAGCCAAGTACGCCCTAACTTGCGCAAACCATTTTTGGACATGCGATCAGTGTTTGATTTCTTAAACTTTAGAACCTTTCAAACTTCATTTGTATTGCTCCAAAAAATAATCATTAACGTTAAGTGTCCTCTTTTGGATCGTAGAATGAATCTGCTATCAAAAAAAAAATATGAATAAATATTGATCCACAAAAAAATAATCAATATAAAGTGTCAGACCTGCTCTCAAAAGAAATCATTCTATTTGTCCACAGAAAAATTAAGCATAAAATAATGTTGCACGTTTACAGTCATACCAAGCATTAATTTGTCTTATTTTACATGCTGTACATAGAAGTTATATACTTAGCAAAAAATAGAAATTCATCGATAAGCACAAGCACAGACCGTTTTTGATATGCTTCTGGATTCATCCGTCACCACTGTGCATTTTTCATGGAGCACACTGTCAAAATGTTCCAATCTAAATCTGAGAAGATGTATAAATGTATTCATTCCTTTTGTTGTGTCGAAATGTGATTTTCCCCTCGTCATTTCACACATATATGCGAACCCTTATGAGGCTTGTTCAGTTCAAAAATGCCTTTTATAATTGGACTGCAATTTTAATTGCTGTAGAGGCTAATTAAAAGATGATGATTGTCCCTACCAATTTTATGATTTATCTTTTTCCTTTGAAAACTGTTGCATGGCTGAAATGTGCTTTTGTTGTTAAACTAATTTAGCAAATACACAATTTGTTATTAAGCCATATTCATTTATTTAGTTGAGTCCAATTTCTATAGCATTTGCCCTGTTCAGGAAGAATATAGCGTGAATACTGCGGATGTGAAAGAGGCACTTTGTGTATGTGTGTGCATGTGTGTACTTTGTGAACGAGTAAGTGTCATGACTTGGCTCGGCTTCAACATCTCTTTTTTTTTTCTCTCTTTCTCTCTGTGCACGTAACCCTCTGTGGGAGTGAAATGAACCAAGAAACAACTAGAGAGCGAAAGAAAAGAAGCAATGATTTCTTGTATTTTTTCACACTGGTTAAACCAATGAAAGTATGAATGTGAGAGAAATATGATGAGAGGCCCAGGGAAGCACAAAAAATGAAATTAAATACTGTCAAGGGAACAAATTATTTAAAAGATGTTTTTACTTTATAAGGACAAGGCCAAGCTACTTGACATTTTATTTTCAAACGAATAGAAATCTGCGACATTTTATCTTCTGGCAATGATGATGAGTTTATTTTATTCTAAAATTTCAGTATCCTGTATTTATTGTTGTGATTGTTGGGGACAGGTTTGTTCAATTACCGCTCTATTTTTTTCTATTGTCATCAGTCCGTCGTTTGTAAATTAACCAAAACTGTAATCTTTGGTCCATTAGCCAATTATTAATGGCACTTCTGTCATCATGTGTCACCAACACCCCTCACCCCCAATAAAAAATAAAAAAATGTTGTCCAGAGAACAATAAAAAAAAAAATACATACAGTATATCCTATTAAGGTACATGGTCTTGTAACAAAAAACACTAAACCCACACCCCAACGTCTAGCATGCATCAACATGAGAGAAAGACAAATTGATAACATTTTATGCAAACAATTAAATTAACAATGTTATATTGGGCAGTCTCCTTGTTTCCTGTGACTTCTTCCACTATTTTAATTTAACTTTAATAATCTTTTTTTTTCCCCCAAAATAGACTTTTTGTACGCTTTATTACGTTTAATTCATATTTTTTTTTATCATTTCTATTGTAACTTTTGTTTCAAACTTCATAATTTAAAAAAAAAAAAAAAACATCGAGTATCTACATATACTTATTTTGATGGCAGCATATTGGAGCATACCAAAGCTAGCAAATTGCCAGCTTGTGCAGCCATTCATTTGTTTTCTATAGCGCTTGTCCTCTCCATGGCCGCTGTTGAGCCAAGGCCTTTCTCAAAATAGCAAACAAGTTGTTTTCAAATAACAGTTTGGTAGCCATCCAACCTTAGTATCACAAGTAGAAATTTGAAGTCTACACTACATCAGCAGCAACACAATGATGTCAGATTCATTTGAGTTTGGCCTTGTTATTTTTCTTCTATGTCACTTGGGAAAACTTCTTCCAATTTTACTCTCCTGTGGCAAGGATGTCAATGAAAAGACCTTCTCTTTTGTGCTCAAATACTTCTTTAATAGAATAAAAATCAATTTCTCCCTGGCTTCACATCGGAAACAATGAAAAGCCTTGTGGTTGTAATCAAATTTTTTCCCTTTCTAAAGAAGTCAGCATTGGAGTGACTTTTTGAAAAGTAATTTGAAAAAATGTGAACAAAATATAATCAACACATTAATTGAATGTTTCAGTGCAAATGCAAATTTGGCTCCGATTGTATAATATCTGGCCTAACTTGCTTATTCATTGCAAGTTGGCCAATGCACATACATATATATATATATATATATATATATATATATATATATATATATATTAGTATTACTAATCACCATATCATTATTAATGGTAACACATCTAACTAGTAGTCATGGATTTTTTTTTTTTTTATTGCAAATCAGAACTGTTGAAACATGCAAAAATTGTTAAGCCCCAGTCACATTGAGTCACCTTTAGTCAATTTTCAAAGCTGAAAGGAGCCTCATTAGTAATGTCCCCGTTTATCAGCACAGGGCTTTTACAGCCACAGGCGCGGGACGCTTTCCAACACCAATTCAGCTGACGGAGGTAGAAAATTAAAAAAACCGGGGTTCGCAAATGGAAGAAACGGATCAAAAAAAAGGAGAGCGGTGCAATGAGGAGAAAGCAAGAAAAAGCAACAGTTGAAAAGGTGAAGAGGGAGACAAAGATAGTAGAGGGAGACGTAGCGTGCTAAGTGAATTAACTCCAGCGGATAAGAAGCTTTGTGCTGACTGCCAACTTTGTTAATCCACCCCCTCGCCCCCTCCACACACACATCTGCCCCACTGGCGCTGCATGAGTGTGGATCTGCCACAGGCCCATTATTGGTGATGCCTGCTTTCCTGCCTGTGTGGGCGTGTATATGCAACCGTACGCTTACCTTTACCAGTAGCCCATACATAATATATGCAAGACTCCAACAGTGTGGCGCTACATGATCTAATGATTGCAGAATAACTATGATAGCCTTAAGCCATTTCATACTCACTGTTCACAACATTATGTACATCTGCATAATGGTATATCCATCTATTTTGTGGAAAACTTATCAGTCTAGATATTACAGTTCAAATATTTAAAAACAAACTCAAGATTCCATGAATTAAACCAGCGAGAAGAAAAAACAAAACAAAAAATTGTAGGATCCGCTCGTAGAGACTTGGAATTGTGTATATTCATGCAAGGTCAGACGGAGGCTAATGCAGTCGTCGTTTCTATGGTCGGTTCATATTTTCACATCAGCTGCACTCATTCAAGTCGCATTATCATAAAGAGGAGAGCCGTGGAATAAAATCGTATAAGGATTTAAAGCATTTGATCCAATGGTTGCTCCAGATTACCTGTTTCTACTTGTGGCTTCTCATGGTATATAAGCATTAGCATCAATGCTAAATTTCCTATTCCGAGTGTCTTGAGGTGTTTGTATAACCAACTCCAAAGAAACCATGCAATGAATTATAGTTATCTAGCCACTTATTAAGGAATGTCCATTTTTTTTTAAATTTATTTTATTGTATTTTTTTTTTTTTAAGAAAATGACTGAATGCCATCGCTTTAAAAGGATTGTTCCAGAGGAGGTCGACGGTTTGATTCTGGCTGCAGCCTTTCAGTGTTGTTTGCACGTTCTCCCTGTGCCTGTGTGGTCTTTCTCCGAAAGCTAAAAAACTAACCTATATCACCATATTATTGACAAAGTGAAACTAAATTACCAGATTATTTCGATCAATACAACCACTGGGTGCTAACGAAAACTTTATTCGTCATAGAATAGACATGGAGCTTTTCAGCATAGCGTTGCAACTGTAATACTTGTTGGAATATACCCACGGATCTATGAAGTATAGTACCATAGAAAAATGCATTGTGCATTTTTCATTCATGGAATTTCAGCGCTAAATATCATTTTGATAATTTTGGTTATTTGGATTAACCAGCAATTTATTTGAACTAGATCATTGTATGCAATATGGCATTAAATTCAATCAAAAAAAGTCACGTCAACGATGCTTTGAAGTTGACTTTCCGGTGACTTGAGTTGGCTGGTACATAAGTAAAACCGCTTTGGTGAGGTGTCAGATATAAATATTAACATTCTCCTCGTCCCTCAAGTCTGTGCTTACTCATTCGTCAAGTTAACTCATCCGCAAAGCCATCCTTGGCAAGACTTCGCTTTATTTAAACGCAGCAGCCCACAGCTCCAGCAATTTCCAACACTCTGCCTCCCTACCACCTCCTCATCATTCATAACTCCTTTGGCTGTAACCCACTTCGCTGTGACACTGCCAGACATTGCCATCACCCCCCCCACCCCCCCCAAAAAAAAACCAAATTGATTCTTCATCCCTGCCATATCCTTTTAAAGCGGGCTGATCAAAACACTTACTGGTTCCCACACCAGCCACCTGGCATTTCTTCGGAATTTAGTTATTTGCTTTCTCATTATTTCTATATTACAATCCTCCACCAGACTAGTAGACCACTCCAGTCTGAGCTGTGGCAATTGCTCAAAGCAAATAGCCAGGGCTGAACAAATATAAACAAGAAAATGACAATATTGTGTGGCATTGTAATGAGAGCATGAGAATAATTAAAATGAAAAAAAAAATCAATAAACTGCTTCGACCTGAGGATCAGCAGGAACTACGGGTAATATTAAAAAAATATAACAAAATCCAACAGCAGAATACTGGCTGGAGTGGCAAAAATGTGTGAGTCATGTGAACATTTTTTTTAATTTACAAGAGTAATATAAAAATGTATGCTCTGTCAATGATTTGTTTTCAAATTATTACTTTTTTTTTCATTTAATAAACTCATTAATTGTGTTACTCCTCATCCTATCTATTGTTATGATTTGGGATTGACGAATACCGATATCAAGTGTTGATATCGGCCTTATTTCAAAGTATCGATAGTTTTCAATGGCAGCTGATATTCATATTCGGCCACTTTCTTGAAGCAGTTTTATGATCATTGCCTAGAAATCGGTCTATTTCATCCTTTTAAATGCTATATAGGGCTTCCTTTAAAAAAAAAATAAAATTATATACTGTATATAGCATTTTTTCAGAGGGTCGGTTCAAATCCTCACCCCGGCTGTCCTGTGTGTAGTTTGCATGTTCTCCCCAAGCCCTTGTGGAGTCTCTTTGGGTACCCTGGCTTCCTCCCATACTCCAAAAACATGCATTGGAGGTGTAACGGACATCTTTAGGTGTGATTGGATGAGTGAATAGCAACCAGTTCAGGGTGTCCCCCGCCTACTTCCCAAAGTCAGCTGGGATAGGCGCCAGCAAGCCTGCGACCTTTGTGAGGATAAGCTGCTATAGAAAATGGATGGATAAACGCTTTATGGTGGCCACCAGCCTGCTAAATCCTTGAAGGTCCATTATTATGTGACATTTCTAGTCTAGTCCATTCTCCTCCATTCTATGCTGCAGCAACTGCGGTGTGAGCAGACAGATGTTGATTAAACTTAATAGCATCAAACCCAGCAAACCCAACAGCCCCAGATATATATATTGTATGTGTGTGTGTGTTATGGTTCAGTCATTAGTGATATTGCTTCTCTGCATCTGTTTGCCTAATCCGGTTCACTAGCAAGAGCCGGGATGATCCTTTTGTGTACGTGTCCTTTTGTGTATGTGTGTGTGCTTGTTTTCAGGTATTCCTATCACTGAGTAGCTATTAAAACTGTTCCCACACTCAGCACTGTGGGATGTGCACGTGCAGTCCCTCAAACGTATATCATATTGGTTTAGTAAGATTAAGATCACAGAAAGCGTATACTGAATTGTTCTTTAATTTGTGTGTGGTTTATTATGTAACTAGATTTTAAAGAAAAAAAATAGTGCATAATTTTAACATGGGATCTACTGCAAATTGTATAATTCCTTTAAGATGTAGTCGATGTACAGAAATAGTCACCATTTAGAAAAAAGTATCAATACTACTCTATATATATATATATATATATATATATATATATATATATATATATATATATATATATATATATATATATATATATATACATATATATATACATATATACATATATATATATATATATATATATATATATATATATATATATATATATATATATATATATACCATATTTTCCGCACTATAAAAGCTGATGGTGCGTATTATAATCAGGTGCGTCTTATATATGGATCAATATTGATATTGGGATTTGTAGATGTGGAATGAACTGATAAAGTAAGCTTTAAAATTTATTTAAAATTAATTGAGGGTGCGTCTTATAATCCGGTGCGCCTTATAATCCGGTGCGCTTTTTATATGGAAAACGTTTTGAAATATGTCATTAATTGAGGGTGCGCCTTATAATCCGGCGCGCCTTATAGTGTGGAAAATACGGTATACATATTTGCCATGCATGTTTCAACACAGGCTCGGGGAGAACATGCAAACTCCACACAGGGAAGCCAGAGCGAGGTGGATTTTTGAACTCCGGTCCCCTAACTGTGATTCGGGAGTAAACAGCAGTGAAGTAGTACATTCCCAAATAAACTCTTGTCCCCAAAAGACAAACTAGATTTTTGTTTTTACCAATTAAAAAGGCTATAGAATGGCAGCACACACACAGATAAGGCCAATATGGTCATTTCATAGGAAAGTAAAGGCTCTATGGTAATTTCCCTTAGAAATAGCAGCTTCCATGGGCAGCAGTGGTTAGTGAGATAGATGGTCCGGTTGAGAGGCGGAAAAAGTGCACCTCAGCACTTTTGGACTTTATCTATTAAAGAGGTAATATTGCATGATCAAGCGGAGATGGGGTGGGGGCTAACTCCCATCCAAGTCGGCCTGGCTTCTCCTCGCCGCTCTCTCTCCTCCCACTCCGTTTCTGTCCATTATGTTGACTAATGAGCGTAGAGTTTCTACTTCTGCACAATGCTCACTGTCTCTCCCGAAGATACGCACAGTTGGGGTGTGTTGCCCAAGAAAAACGCCAACATGACAAATGACCACCCATAGCTGTGGTTCAATGTTATTTGTGAGATTTAAAAACATGAGGCTGTTTACAAGCCGTTAATAGCATAAATAGCGTGAGGTCAACTATAAGCTCCTTCCAGATGTTTGAGGCGGTCTCTATCACCAACTAAATCCAGATAAGTCACATTAAGAAGAGCTGTTTATTATTGTTGTTATAACCTGCTCTTTTCCATTGACACAAGCTTGCGAGCAGACAAATTACTTGTTTTTTTTTTTAACAAATTTGGTATCTTGTTTGGTTTTCTTTTGTTGTATGTGTCATTTTGATAGTAAAGTCTGCTTGGTGTGACAAAGAGCTTGAAGCAAGCACGCTTGACCTCTTGTTTCAATTACAACGCGTACAGGTTTCATGACAATTAGATAGTAAGACGGGTCTCAAAGAATAACAGATTTACCTTTGAGTCTAGACATTCAATCCCAGCTTTTTTGTAAGTGGTTGGCGAAGTGTCTAAAGTACCTGAGTACCTAAAATAATCGGTTACCATGCCCACTAAAGTAATTTACTACGTTTAAGGGACAATGTGTAAGAAGAGTGTCACCTCACATGTCATATAGTTTAATGATAACTAGATCAACGATTATATTCAAAACACTGTTGGTCATTAAGAACACATATAGTTGCAAGTTTTTGAAATTTAGAATCATTTGTTTTATTCCTTATTAATGAAAAACGATCTAAATACACATTAGTTCTGAATATATAGATAAATATATACTGTAGTACAACATTTTTGTTGCTGTTTTGTCATGGAAGTCATCACTTCCTGGTTAGAAATGTCTGTATTAAAAACGTATTTCATAACAAATCATCAACATGCCAAAGGTAAGATTTCATTTGATATTTTATATTTACCCCTAAGGTTTAAAATAGCATGTTATGGACCCTTTAATTATTTAAAGCTTTATTTGTTGACTCCATTGCATATTTTGACCAAAAGGAGGGCTGCTGTATCAGTGACCGTGTGAATAGGAGTGGGAGTAAAAATCGCTATTTATATTCGACCGAGCGCATCCATTCACAAAACTGTGCTAAATGAACTTTCCATTTACTGAGTTATGTCTTAGGATGGGTCAATACAGATACCATGGATAGAGGTATTGATATTTGCTTACCGCGAGACACGACTCTGCAAAACAAAGTTAATTTGGTACAGTATTGCGAATCGATACCGCGCACCAGGTATTGATGTTGATACTGATACCAGCGATCGATTCCAGATATCAATACCGATACAGTTTGACACCTCATTGACACCTGGTATTTATACCGATACCAGATACACTTAGCCCATTACAATCAAAAATTATAATAGAAAATTGAGATTAATTCCTCGTCATTTTCAAGAAAAATGCTCTATTGGGATGCATCTTTATTGTTTTTTTGTTGGCTTTACAAAAATGTAACCGCCTGGGTGAGCAAAACAGCAGGAAATAATAATTGAGGAATGGTGAGACAGTGTTTAATTTGAGAAGAAAGATTATAGCTTCAATCAACACACAATGCAACAATGAGTCGAAGCCGCAATGAAAATTGGTTTTGCGTGTGCATTCTTTTTTTTGCATGTCAGCTGAACGCTATAAGTGGAAGCACATGACCTTTTTGTGTTTGTTCTCCAGATAATACCCTTGTTGTAGGGAACTTCAGGCTTTTATCATACAGGAAGAACTTTTTCAACATTGCTGTACTAATTGTTTAGGATAGGTTTACATAAATAAAAATGCCATACAAAGTGAGAGCAATATAACAGTGTCTGAGTGCTACCCCACTGTGCATAAGTGGATTAAGAACAATGAACGCTCTGTGGTGGACAAAAATAATAGGCGCAATCTCCAGGCATTCATGCCTCGCTTGATTTTTAATACTCTCTATGTCTCAAATATATTTTGTCATTAAAAGATCAACTAATGGTGAATAGCTCCGCCAAGGCAAAAAAAAAAACAGCGGATTAAAAATCTGCAACATAGGAGGGGTGAAAAACGTGAACCGTTATATAACGAGGGTTCATCGTATTGCTCATCCTGTCACGGGTGAACCAAAGCCCATTCCGGTTGACCTTGATAAAGGTCGCCAGCAGTTGAGGCACATACAGCAAAACAAGCACTTCACACTTATATTCGCACCTATGGACTATTAAGTTGTCGATGCCCCAAGACTCCAAACAAGTCACATGTGCTAGTCACCACTCCACAAGCTGCCGAGTATGAAAAAAAAAAAAAAAAAAAAAATACAAAAAGTCATTTTTAATAAGGCTGTTGACAAGCTGACACAAACTATTTGAACCAATAATCATTTACGGGCAAAATAATGCATTTTTTAATGAATATTTTCCTGAACGGTAGAAGGTATGAAAGCTATACAAACTTGTGTATATTATATGAGCATAAAAACATAGTGGGAGCAGTCCTGTGGTTATTAATTAGTATGATGTGATGTTGAAGATTAATTCACTGATTCCTTTATTGCCCATCTGCTCTCTGTACACACATTCACGCACACACACATATTATGCAGTTGTGTAATCAAGTGTCTTTTAAAATACAACAGCAGCGGAGGTATAAATTCTGCTCAACAAAACAAACCAATAAAACTGTGCTTTTGAAGTTTTTTGTTTCATTAAAAAAAAAAAAAATCATTAGGAAATGAGAACTGAAAAGACTTGTATCACAAGTTAAATGTAATTGACTTTGAACTATGTTTTTATGTACTATTCAAATAACAGAAAGATCCGATCATTAAGTGTCTCAAACGCAACAAAAACGCCAGTAGAATGAAAAAAAGACACACAGCAAGAGTTGTCCTTTGTTCTCTGCCAGAGAGCAGTTCTGTCAAGTCCGTGGTCAAGCATGCTGTGAGATGTTGAACGCCTGAAAAAGCCCAACATGATTCACCTGCTGTTTCACACTGGTCTCCTTGAGAATGAGCGCATTTCTTCACCCAGTTCTGCACTCACCTTCTTCTGACAACTCAGCACTTGTCGCTTATCAACTTAACTGGCAGGAAAAAATAACTCTTGGGAAGCAGTGTGGGGACACCGCTTGGCTATTTTTTAAATCCCCTATCTATTTTTTTTAAATAAAGCACAGTGACTCAATTGCAAGACGAGTGATTATAAAATGATCTAATAGTCATTACTGTATATTTACATTAGTGATTCGTCTGCTTAAAATGTCTAAACTCGCCATCTTTCCAGGCTAGGGTCTCAGTCAAAACTTTTGATATTCCGATGCCATTTCAACTTGGAATAATAAAAAAAAAAAACTGAACAGTTTGGAGGTACAGTAAAACAATCTATTTTCCTAAAAGTGAAATCTAAAAAAGACGAACAAACCCAAAAGTGATTCTCGAGGTTTTGTGAACTCACAAATTGCGCAAACCTGCTTGAAAAATGTATTATTAAAACTGAATTCATAAAACAAATGCCAAAACAAAACAAAAAAAACAATGAAAAATCCCGAGCTATCCTAACCCTGAGCCTCACAAGCATGTTTTTTGTGATGTGGGTGGTAGCAAGAGCACCTCGAGAAAAGGAAGTCAAGCATAACCAGAATATGCACACTCAAAACCAAGATCTCAAACTCAGATCTGATGAGCTAACTATTTTTAAAAAACACAACCAACATTGTGTCGAACGAAGCTTGTCTTCTGTTTGTAATAAACACATGTGGAAAACAAATGTCACCAAATCCTTGATGTCATCCATTATTTTCCTTTATTTATTGTCTGTTCTTTTGAGTTTGGACGATCATGCAGGAATGATTTGGATACCACCCCGTACATTACTTGTAACTTGTTTGAAGTCGTTATGTTTTTACCTAAGGTTTTTGCACGCGTTTCACGCATTCACTAATTAACATAGGTTTGGATTGCCCGTCATACGGCCAATTCGATTTACAGGCCTAGCCGCTGAACGGATTAAGTTCGTAACACGGGGGCCCACTGTAATTATATTTAGAGTGAGCAGCAAGCGGGGGTGCAAATCTGTAACCTGTATTAACACTGTAAAAAGTAAAAAACAGTTGTTGAAAATCGATTTATATTCCTTTTGTTAATATTAAATTGGATACAGTTTTAGGGATACTTTTACAATATTTATAGTTGACGCGGAAAGTGGGGGAGCGCGACAGATTTTCTTTTTCCTGGGGGGCTTTGCAAAGCACTGCTTGTAAGTAACATGAGGTCTGCAGATCTTTGTTTTACTGCAATAATACCAAAATGAACTTTTTCGGGCTGAAATCTTTCCCGGTCCGTGTATTATCTCCTCTCGACACAAGTGTGCTTTTTTTGTAATGAGAACAAAGCGGAGGATAATAAAACTTGCCTGGAACAATGCAGTGGCTTTTCATTGCAAAAGTATGTATGATTTGCATAATAAGTGACATTTCAATTGGCGGAGAGCGGGCCTATCAAAACCTACCGCTTTGATAACAAGCTGGAATTAATGTTGTGGATAATAGAGTCTGGGTGAAAAATCGTCAGGAGAAGGGTTGGGGAAGGCAGTGTGTTTATGGGGGGGCAACAATAAAGGCAGTCAGGTGTTCAGGGGGCAGGAAAGGAAGGAGGAGGAAAGATGTCACAAGAAGCACGGTGTTGTTTCGACACATCGTTCCCTCTTACTTCCTTCATTAGCCAAGCACGGGAAAGGCGGGTGCAGGCAAAAAAGTGTAAGAGTGAGGGTGGCTTGACACTTTCATTTGTACTTTTAAGGTCTCCTTATTATCACCTTTCAAGAGAAACCCACTCTTTCGTCTTTGTCCTGCTCCCACAGCACAAGTTTTTGTACTCTGGCTCTTTCTTCTCTGCTATAATTGCATGTTTGATTAATTATAAGGGGATCAGAAAGAGTGAAAAGAAGAGATGGAATTTCAGCTCAGAGAAGATAAAGGAAGCGTGCACCTTACATGCACATGCTCACACACAAGCTTGTAGTATTCCGTTTATGAGGGCCTGCAGAGATCAACCATTAAAAGTATGGTCAAAACCAAGGTTTACATCTTGGGCTGGATTTACACTCCATGTCCAAGTTAAAATGTTCATTTTGTTTTTATTATAGTCCAGCCGTGTATCCTAGCTAGGGTCGCTGGCTTGCTGGTGCCTATCCCAGCCGTCTATAGCCATCTAGGCGGGAGACAATGTGGACTGGTAGCCAGGGACAGGGGCGAAAAAACATTCACTCACCCAATCAACCAAAGGACAATTTAAGTGTCCAATAACATGCATGTTTTTGGAATGTGGGAGAAAGCCTAACTTCCTGGACAGAATCCACATGGGCATGGGGAGAACATGCAAACTCAACCCAGTAAGGGTAGAGTGAGCTGAAATTGAACTTGGGACTCTGAACCGTGAGTCTTTTGATTAAAATCAAACGTACTTCGAAATAGTCAAAAAGCTTTACGCCACATTGCCAATTGCCGGCATCCGCTTTGCCCTAGTTGTGTATGCACCGGACACTGCACTCACATTAAAACAAGTCTGATTACAATCTGAAAATATCAAATATCATGAGTTTTTTCTCACCTTTTATTGGCAAAACCCAAACTTGAACTTTACAAAATAACTGTATAACCATTGTGCAGTATTTTGACCATTTTTGGGTTATTTTCTTCCACACTATTCTCTCTCTTGCTAGTGTGACATCTAAGGGGTTGAACCATGTTGAACTTATACATTTTGTCACCATTTGGGTGAAATTTCAGCTCCATAATGTTTATTTCAATGATTTCCCTTTCATGGTTCCTTTTATTGTCCTATGGATTGGGCAAAATATCACACGACTTTACTCAGAATTGACAGCACAGAAAACAAATGCAATGTTACAGTTTTTAAGAGTAGAAGTGAAAAACCTGACCCACATAGATGCGATGGGAATAAATGAGCTCTCTGCTGGGACGGATGTTGTTTTGTCTTTGTTTCCACATGATTGACCGCAGAAATATTACAAAGCAACAAATCTTCAGGCCCCATATCCCTCATGTAATACTCTGAGGTTTGAATTTTAAACCTTTCTTGATGCCCCCTTTGTTTCCTCTTTTATTGATCAGGTTGGGGGTCTTGCATTGCGATGCAACGCTTGAATATAATTTGACATATGCGCATTCACCTCTTTGCTTAAGTGTACGTACGTGTGTATTTATGCGCGTGCGCATGCATAAAGTGATGTGATGTGATCAGACACCAATAAGAGCAAATCTCATTAACATCAAACTACTTCAGCGCTAATCAGGTTACGGCGCGAGCAGCAAGCCAATGGCGGCTCCTAATGCCATTAAGGCGAGCCGTGATTGGATTGGGATCTTATTTCGACTTCCTGAAGGCTGCTAGCATTTTAATCAAGCAAGCGCGGCCGCAGTGATGTCACGGGCCGTTGGAACAGCGAGAGAGTGATGTCACAGCTCATTAAGATCGGAAGGATGTCGGTGGGGATGAGTGGATCGGACTGATTTGTTTTAGTCCATGCCAGTTTGAATACGCATACCGAGGCCTCATACAAAGCACATATAGGATTTAGATAGAGTGTGTGCGGAAAGTGGAGAGTAGGCCGCTGTGGACAATTAAACATACATAACAGAAGAGGACGATGCTCCGGAAACGGAATTATTTTTAATGAATCGGGCCAGCCTTTCTCTCATCTTAACACCCAGTTGGAGTTCTTTTCTGTTCAATTCTCAACAAGAACATTGCAGTGGAATTAATTAGATTGACATTCAGGCGACTTCTTCCTGAGAATTGTTAGTTAATAGTTGGGCAAAATGAGAACCAAATAAGCCTCTCTGCTGGTTTTACGGATTTGGAGAGAGAATGAGACGGCGGGGCGTATTCAATTAAAAGTTCACTTAAAGGGGCGTTAGCAATTAAGATTTCTTTTTTTTTTTTTTTTTCGGCTGTCAGGATGATTTTACATTTGTGCATTCATGTTTAAAACTCTCTGGACCCTCTCTGGGCATGTCATCAAATTATTATTTACAATATGTTCTATGTTGCCCCGCAAGTCTAAACATGGCATTCTGGTTAATATCGCATTTGTGGAATCTGAATTAAGCCTCTTAATAAATCTGTAATTATCTATCTCAGGAGTAGCCTTTTTGCCACTTACTCAAATAACATCACAGTTGCTCAGGGCTCAAGTAATGACCAATCATGGCTCAGTTTGCAATTATCACATGACCAAACGTAAACAACAGATGAGTTGATGTCATTTTCAGGTGACATCAAGTGACAAAATGGCTGCCCCCTAAATTGGAAAAGAACTGCAGCCTACCTAAACCTAGCGCTGGGTAATCATTATTCAGTTAATTGATCTTTCTAAAAACTGACCATTTAAAGATTAGCAAACATTTAAAACTGAGGTTTACAATAGTTATTGAATACTTAATTGTGCCATTAAAGCGAGTTAGGCACAAGCTATAAATACATTTGTTCAAAATGATTTAAATTGATTCACATTTTGGAAACTAATATATATATATATATATATATATATATATATATATATATATATATATATATATATATAAAACAAATAAGCTAAAACAGAAAAGAAGATTCACAGGTTAAAATAAGATAAATAAATCCCCAAATTTGCGAATCTAATGTTGTCTCACTCCACCTATTGAAAATCCCGAGACTATGTGATTCACAAAATGGCCGCCCTATCAAGCACACTTACTGGCCCCGTGACATTAAGTTAAAACAAAGCATTGTGGACAGTTTAATCAATTTAACCTGGGCAACCCTGTTGGAGCCACTCCATTCGTTCTTTGATTCTCCCCTCGATCGTCTCAATTTGAAGCTGCGCGACGGCGTCGATCGGCGCTCGCTCTCTCGCACTCTCACGCGCTCTCTCTCTCTCCCGGCTCTCTCGCTGCAGATCGATGGCAAGGGCGAAAAGCTAATGACCCATCTCAGCAACCAATTCACTCAGCGCTGCCTCGCTCAGTACCTGTCCAAACCTGTGAGCGGCAAAGAAAGGGGAGCGTCCTGTTCTAACTCGCAAACCGAAAGCTTATTGAGGAGAATGAACGATAACAAAAACCAAATCGATTCATTTGGAGGGCATGGATGAACTGTCATACTTGTAAAAATTGTTGCGTATTACATTTAAATCTAAGAGCAGCAATTCTAATCTGATCAGACTAGTGTGTGTCCATGATGATTTTTCACCGTTTTAATACATGATAATGAACAAATTGGCTTGTAATAAGAATATCAATGTCCCAGTCATTGCCTTGGAAACCCAGCAAAATCTCCTGAAAATATTAGCAGACCAGGCCAAGCATCTCTAATGTTAGCCTCACACTAAAATAATCAGTTTCTTTGATAGTAGTTACTTCACATGATTTCATACAAGATCTCATAAGATTTAAACGCCATACAGGGAAGCACAAGCACAATAGAATACACAGCACAATGCAAATGCAAAATAAGTATTCAGCTTTTCATTTTGTTGCTCGGTGACCACCTATTTTTCTTCGAACAAAGGGCGTTTGACTTAGTATACATGAGAAGTCTCAGTGTAGCCAGAACGAGACGACCTTGACAGATAAATTAGTTCGGCATAGACTTATATTATTGTCGCGTCTTCTTGTAGGTCCTCCCTCCGTGGCCTGAAGAACCTTCTCTTCAGATTCAGGCTTCAAATATGAATTATCCCACAAAAACAGTTTGTCTTCCAGATTTTTAACCTTTGTGGCATTATGTTACAAATTATGGAAATTCCTTTGATTTGTTTTTTTTTATGATATAAAAGAATCAAAGGGAAAAAAAAACACTAGGGAGCTGAAATTTCCAGCAGATTTTTTCAAATGCAACAATTCTGATATTCCTATGTGATTTCAGCTGGACATGTAAGATTTTGTCTACAAAAATAATCATTGTCCAAATTTTGGACCATATAAAAAAATTATAACAAATAATTACTTTTTGAGATGCATATTCATAGCATTTATGACATTGATTTTCCTGCAATTTTTGCGACATTCCGTTGAGCGGTAGTCAAAATATCCCGGGCAAACAGGAAATTCTTTGTTGACTTGTGTTTCACATCGAGACAGCAGGTGGCAGTAGACTACAAAGACAAACCAAAGCATTTTAAAAAAAAAATTGGGGCGTTAATAAATTTAACCTACAATGTATAAATTAAACTGATGCCACTGAACAATTTGAGTAGTTGAAGGAAAAAAATATTCATACATAACTTTAATTATTATGCCTTTAAAAGCATTTACAAAACCTAATTTAGGAACTTAATTTCCACACATTTGTCTTAAGGTGTGAAGAGAAGTAAGACGATGAAAAAAACACTTCATATCAATCCAAAATATTCCCAGATTACATTGAGAGAAAAAAAAAAGATCTGCACAGTACAATACTGTCATGCAAGAATGATCACTTTACATCAAACTTTTCCCGCCTTTCTATCACTTGAACTTCCTGCCTCCTCATTTATCCATCCATCCATTTATCTCCCAGCTCCCCTTTAGTTAAGCTCCAGCGCCTATCACATCTGAATTCATTTGCGCCTCAAGAGATGATCACATGTGTTGTTCTCCTATCTGTGTGTGTGTGTGTGTGTGTGTGTTTGTTCATGCATCATCAGCGCTAAATGATTATAAAGCACAGTTATTAAAAACTGCCGTAATTACCACCCCTTTGGCAAAAACAGTCTGATATGAATTTACCTCACTCGCTCTCCAAGGGAAAACACACTCAAAAATTTATGGTGACACACACACATCCCCTGGCAAGAGCAAACACAAGCCTAATGTCATTTATCACGTCCTTTCTGGCACACGGTCAATGACGATTATAAAACTGCTAACCCCAGATATGGGTTTTAATACATCACTTGATCTTTGGGGAAACATCCAGCTGTGAAATTTGCAGGTTCAATCAATCTACAAGACGGAAATTATCTTTTTTTTCCCTTCCAAAAATATTTTTTATACTCTCAGAAAATGAGATACACCCATGAGCCACATACTGTACACACAGTGTAGCGTATGAAATGCTAATGCCACAATTTTCTCCAAGGATCATCAGGGTTCTTCCCTAAAACTAGCTCATTTCAACTACACAGGAAAAACGGTGTGTTAAGTGTGCTGTACGTCTTGATCCTTGAGGGTATTTTGAGAAAATTTTCAGAACACTGATTGGAATCCTTGCTTTAAGGTTTTAGAAAAAAAAAATGCAGATTGCTTCTTTTAAAAGGAATCTGACTCAAGATATCTGAATTCACATACTTGACAGGACTGTTTTCCAGCCAATATTCTTCAGACCATCAGGGATTATTCTGTATTCTGTCCAAACCCAAATATTGATTTTGAATTACATCTGACCGGGTAGCTGAGGTTTCCAAGGTTAAAAGGTAAACTCGGTTCATTTTTATCGCCGCTCTAGCAGACCCAACTTCCTCAGACTCACATTTAGAACGAAATCTGATAAGACAGCCAACTCCTAGCCAATGATTGTACAATCATCTTGAAACTTGAAGCAATTGGGAAAAAAATCTCAAAAATAACTGAGCGTTTTAAGGTGATTATGATTATACCAGTAATTATCTGTATCAAGGGTTTTTATATGAAGCGTTTAAAGAGTTGCATTACAACTGTACGATGATTGATGCATAATGATCTTGAAGTCATTAAAAATACTTCCCAAACTTTAAATCCGATTCTGAAATTGTAGTCTTTTCCAATTTGTTTTTGTGATTTACAAAATAAAGACGTGCTAAAACGTTATCCACTCAGTGCGAATCTGTGACTTATTCATCCATTTTCACACGATTCAGCTAATTCATGGAGCAAATCAAGCGCATCTTTATACATTCCGCGCCGGCCGCTCGCCTCGCAAATCAGTATCCCCGTGTGCTTGAACCAACACTTGATGAGGGTGCGGTGTGACGCGCGTTACTTCTTACAGCCACAATTATAAAAACATCGTTGCATTCATTGATCCGTCTTCTGAGATGGTTCAGAAAGCGCATCAAAGCAATCACCGCTGCAACATCTTCAGCTGAAGAGTATTGCTTTATCAAACAGAATCAGCAGACAGACCTGATTGATATGTGATGTGCGAAAAAACACTTGAGGAGTGATTTGCTAACCACCATAAGGCAAACGTACCAGTGAGCTCTCTGGGCATTTTGCTGACCATTAGGAATTTCAGGTGTTTCCCCAAACTGCTTGCATTCGATTGGCATTTGTAACCCCGATACATGCCTATATATGTATATTGTGTTACATATAATGCTGTGCATATATACATGCTTTGCGCATGTACACACATGCTGTACATACATACATAATACTGCATATACATACCAATGTGCTGACATGCATTCATATTGTACATACACACATACTGTACGTACATACGATACATGTATGCATTCATACTGTAAATATATGCTTGCATACAGTACACATTGTAAACACACAAATACTCTCCACACATACACTGTACATGCATGCATACATAATGTACATTCATACATATGCACTGCACACCCCTGCATACATACTGTACAGTAATGTATAACCATACATACATATTCCATGCAGATCTACTGTACATACTGTACAATCATACATAAATACTGTACATACGTCCATACATAGTGTAAACATAATGTATATATCCATGCATGCATACATACATACTGTATAGACCACATGCATACATAATGTACATTCACACATATGTACTGTACATCCATGCATACATACTGTACAGTAATGTACAACCATACATACATATGCCATGCAGATCTACTGTGCATACTGTACAATCATACATAAATACTGTACACACATCCATACATAGTGTATATATACTGTATATATCCATGCATGCATACATAAATACTGTACATAGCAGTAATATACATGCATACGCAATGTACACTCATACATATGTACTGTACATCCATGCATACATACTGTACATCCATGCATACATACTGTTCAGTAAAGTACAACCATACATACATATGCCATGCAGATCTACTGTACATATTGTACAATCATACATAAATACTGTACATACATCCATACATAGTATATATATACTGTATATATCCATGCATATGATACACACATCCATTCATACATTTTATACATACAACCATCTATACACTACTTATATTTGTTCTGTACATACATTTATACATACATATTTTGCACACAATACATCTGTACATACATATTCAACATACGTTGCCTTCATACATGCTGTACATACATCCATTCACACACATACTAATCATACATCAATACACCATCTATCCATCTATACACACTATACATACTGCACAAACTACATACTCTGCCTACATGTGTTCATACTGTATATACAAACATACATATGTACGCATGGACATGCATACAATCCGTACATGCATATGCACGTACTGTACGTACTCACCAACATACATATTGTACGTATGAAAATTTCTCATTTTTTGAGATAGTGGTGATAAAACAGGTCATGCGCTGAGCTCACTTTACAATAGTAAACACTTTCACCGACTAAAAACACATTAATGATGTGATTACCAAAAGCGCCACAGACCATGATAATGTAGATAAAGGCTTCAAGGATGTAACCTTGCCCAGAAAATAGAGCTAAGTACGCATTGTACTCACTGTTACAACGTCAAGAGAAGTGGTCAAGGCTAAAGTTATTATTCCAAATTAGTATCAGTCGGACAGACTGGCACTTATGTTGCTGCAACACAAAAGCAACGGAGTACTCAGTAAAAATGTTTGTCCTTGTTTATATGACAAGTGGTGAAAAAACACGATTATCTAATCCTTGCACTAAGTTTACCCCCTTGGCCATCTGATGATGTACAAGGGCGAACGTGTGGGTGGGCCATGTCCACGCACAACAAAGATGATAAAGCTGTTGAGTGTTCATCCGGTTCTAGATGAGGCACTGTAGCAAGATTTAAGGGGCGCTTACAAGACAATGTTGCTGTTATGAGAAAAACTCGACTTATGATGTAAAATCTTGGCGTCAAACTCGTTTTTGTCGTGTGTAACGTTTGCAAACTGAGCTGCGAGCAAATTTGATGTCATTTTTAGTCAATACTGTGCATTTTTAAAGGTATTCATTGAATATGAAAAATAATGGTTATCAAATTAACACCTTATTTGCCATTAACGGCTATAGATGTCAATGTCTCATAAATGTGATGGAATTGAATAACGCAGTTCTTTGGAGAATTCAACTCAATCACAACCATTGACGGATATAAACGTCTAAGATCTATTTTTACTGCAGGTAGTTGCTGAAAATGGCAAATAAATTATTTAATTTACTATTTTAAAAGTTGTGCTGTTTACATTCTATGCCAGTGGTACTTTTTTCAGCCAAGTACCCTCACCAGCACTAAGCATTTCAGATTACAAAAAGGAGACAAAATGTCTAAAACTGCGCCATCTGTGTCTGATTGAATAAACTTTGGAACTGCATTTTAGTGGTACCTTTAGGTGTATTTTGTTATCTGTTTTAATTCATGCTCCTCTGATGATAAATTTCTCTGCCAAGGAAAAGCAGCACCTGTATAAATCTAATCAAATTAAAGACACTTAACATAATTTACCAACAGCTTTGCTTAATTTTCCAATCAATTTGCTCTTAATTCGAAAAGAAAAAAATATGCCATTTATGTCACATATCTCATACACATCTTATAAATCATACACAGACATAGTGTAAAATACATTTCTATGAAAAAAGTACAGGGCATAAAGCACCCATTGTGCACATTCCAAGTGTGAGTTATTAATGTCATATACATCCAATTATGGTGAATATTTCACAAATCACTACAGATCTAGCTCAACGTCTGTTATGGGTAAAAAATGAAAGTTAAAATGCAAAAATGTCCAAATATTTGTGTATATTAATATATTTAACGTGCCACTTTGGCAAGGAAAACAAGTCTTCAGCATAACAACTCAATGAAACTGCATAAGCACCTCTTGAAAGGCTAATTATTAAGGTCATTTAAAGATAATAACAAGGACTAGTCCTTTTTTCCCCCAAATGCAAACCAATCAGCAGTAAATAACAGATAATCTAAGCCTCCCAGACTTTTGGTTGGCCCTCCATCCCAAGCATGTCAAACAGATTCATGCCAATAGCACCAAATGTCCAGTTGTTGGCCACAAGCATCGGCGTCCTCCTCAAGCAAAGAGTGGCGAATCAGTCAAGACACACTTGAGAATAATGCATGGCCACTTCTAAATGCCATCATTTGGAAGTGAGTAAAAAACACAGCGGTAGTTCTATTCTGCCCGTGGTATAGCCGTGCTTCATTTGGCCCTGGCTTATTCTGTCTCCTGGAGGCTCGCCGTTTGTGATTATCAGCTCCGAAACAGACACGACACACGCTCGCTCACTCCCACAATCCACCTGTCATTACCAGCTGGCACACACACCTGGCTCACCGGAATTGGCCAAATAGAAAAAAAAAAAAAAGTTACCATAGCAACCATATGGTGCTGGCCTGGCATTGGTGGGCATTGTCATGGTAACAGTAAAGTGGGCATTGCCCCAATCTTGTAGTCTGGGCTGGGATGGATGGACATGGAACACACACACAGACATATATAAATAAATGTTGATATATATATATATATATATATATATAGAGAGAGAGAGAGAGAGAGAGAGAGAGAGAGAGAGAGAGAGAGAGAGAGAGAGAGATATATATATATATATATATATATATATATATATATGCTTGTGAGGCTCAGTGTCACCTTACCCAACATTGATCCTAAATTCATTCTAAAATGCATTTTTGACTGTTACTGTGCCTTCCGAAAATATTAGCTCACTTAAACTTTCTGACCTTTTGACACAAATGTGTCTTCAAACATATTGAACACAACACATTGAAAAAAATAATTTTTAGTGTTTGATTAGGGAAAAAAATGTGGTACACTATATATTTTCCCTCAATTTCACATTTCTTCCCCCTTGGATTTGATTTGTCACCTTATTTTTATTTGATTTTCATGTCCTTGTCTGAAACCTGAAATGTGACAATAGGTCAAAAGGTTTGAGGGGGACTAAGAGTTTTGCAAGTTATTGTATTTTTTTAAGTTACTGTCAATAGTGCCAGCCAAGCAAAATTAGATCTATAACGTTTTGACCATTTGCCATAGTTTTGAATTCAAACTTTGAATATCGCATACCCTTCTTTTCTGCTTTTATATGAATCCACTTGGAGTTATTTTCATTTTATTTTAATTGGAATATCTCTATCTGAAACCTGAAATTACTTTTGTAAGACGGTTCATAACTTCTAATGGTTCCAGACTAGTAAAAATAGATCTTTGACATGAATTACCGTCAATGGCATCGGTCAAATTAATGTTATCTAATTTAACCCCCCAAAAAATCAAACTCATGTTATAAGAAGGATTTTTTTTTTTTTTTTTTTTACAGTTTTGTAGTTAACTTCCTTTGGCCCAAATATTTTTTATAGCATGCGTGCAATCACCACATTTCTATTTTAATTTATGTCCTACTTGCAAAGTGTATTTATCCAATTCCAATTTTGACCATTTATTGTTTACATCAGATATCTATGTAAAACAAAACACAGGTTTGGAACACATTTCCTTTATTTAAAGCTTCCTGTGAAGTCCATCATTTGACTGAAACACAAACAAGCGTGTCCTGGCGAAGCGCTGCCGCCAGTGCGGGAAAGCTGGCTGGAGTAGTCCGAACTAATTCCTTGTCCCAATGGTTGACTTGCCCGTTTGGGAGTAGCAAATATGAAGTGGCCAGGACAATCGAATATATTCTAAAAAATGTACTGTATATCTAAAGCTAGGGGGCATTTATATGCCTGTTTGTGTTGCTTCTGGTTCTTTCACGCCTCATCAATGAGGCGCTTTACAATGTACAGAGGATGACAAGCTCAAGAATCCATTGTGAATTGACTGATACCCTGAAAAAAAAATGGAACTTGCCAAAATCGGCTTAGATTTGAAAGGATGGAGCGTGGAAGTTTTGCAGGACTTGTCATGTGCCACCTCTCGTTACCTGTCAAATTAATTCTTTATTTTTGTGAATACATCTCTACTATAATCCCCAAAGAGGACACTTTAAATTGAATATTTTTCTGTGGGCAAATATTTATTCATATTAATGTTTATTTTTGGGAACAGGCCTGACACTTTATGTTTATTTTTTGGGAGGCAAATAGTTATTAATAAATTTAATGATTTATTTTTGTGAAGACATCTCTACTGTAATCTCAAAACAGGACTTTATTTTTAAAATTATTCTGTGGAACCGGTCTGAACCTTTTTGTTGATTATTTTTGGGAACAAATATTTATTAATCATCAAGTTATTGATTTATTTTGTGAACAGATCTCTTATATTGATTTTTTTGTGGAAAAAAAATATTTGATAATGACGTTATCTCTTTTTGATAACAGATTTCTTCTATGATCCAATTGACGACACTTTATGTTGACTATTATTTTGTGGGCCAATATAAATGAAGTTTGAAAGGGTCTAAATTTGAATAAGTCACACACTGATGACATGTTTGAAGTATTTATTTTAAATGCTTTGCACTGGTTAAGGGGTACTTGACTGAAAATATATTTCACTGAAAAAAGTTTGAGAACCACTGGTCTAACCACAGCATACTAATTACTATTATGTTTGTGAAATATGAATTAAGCTTCAAAATCCACCAGTTTAAAAAAAATCTCAGTGGGCTTCCGTTTTGCCACTTGCTGTCAACTAAAAATTACATCACATGATTTAACTTTGCATAAATGCATATCTTAGTTGATAGTTGTTGGACGGGTTTTGCATCGTTTGTCTGCAGCATCAAAATTACAAAAGCTGTTAAATGACGAGCTGAAAAACTGGCTTCTTGGTGAGAGTTGTACGCTATGCACAGGCGCATATTTGTGTGCAAGTGTGTTTACACACTCCCACACCAGGTTGCATACCTGAGATCTGAACGTGTGTCGAAACGACTTGGCAAAGACATACTTAAGTCTCCTCATATTTCGTTCTAATATAAACACACTTCTGCAAAGCAGCTAAAGCTTCAGAACTGGATCGAAACACTACACATGCTTTGCATCAGACCACAAATGGTTTGGTTTTGGGTTGTACATACAGTAGCATATCTACTTATGCCTCTCGTTCATCTTTGACAAATCTTAGCTAAATAAGAGCAAGGTAGAGGGCTTGAGTTAAGGCTTCACAAACATCCACTAGATTGTTGCCCAAAAAAAAAAAAAAGCTCAGTAAATAGACCAACCCTGAAATGAAAAACAAATACTGTAGATAGAGGTTAGCAGTGTGGAAATGTATCAAATCTAAAATGGACCTCAACCACACCTCAGCGACTTAAAAAAAATCTGGTTAGCAAGATTAATGTACCAGTTTTGATTCAGAAACTAATCCGTTGTATTAAGATAAAATCAAGTAAATAAAAAACACATGATCGTGAAATTATATTACATGGACGGGGTGGCACTCCTCCGGAGGCTACGGACAATGTTAAATGCGGCACCTCCTGCCGTCCGTAATGAAAAACGATCGAAATATTACACATTGTCCCTTTAAGCATCTGGGTTTGTATATCTGGATTCTTAAGAAAAAGTATGTCCATGACATTGAATGACTCTGTGGACCCCACTTTGAGAACCTCTGCTCTATGGAACTACATTGACTCACAGGTCGGACTTGGTAGTTGCTTCTTATGCCAGATTTTTTTTTAGGGGCAGGCTGGACACTTGCAGTTGTTTTGGGAGCTAATGTTATTTTTGGCTGTGCTTTGTTGGTCATCTCAAGTATGGTACTTGCCATAAGAGCTTTTTGACTTTTTTTTTTTTCTGTGTCATGAGCCACAGCTAAACTGTATGTGCCGTACTCTGAAATCTTGACTTTTTGGCTTTCAAGCAGTTCTTTGCTAGCTCACAACAACCTGTTACGTTGTATTGCTGTCTAAAAGTCGTCCTTATCTTTGGAGTTACTATATAAAGTTCATGTTTTGGAAAAAATGCTAGAGAGGCACGGTGACAGGAAACTGGCTAATTTGCTGGAAAAATACCACACCAGAAATTCACATATAATACCAAATCATCAGCGCAGACCAGCAATCTAGCTGCTGTAATAACCTCATTAGAGGTATTGCTCCTCGAGATCCAGACTAAGATTGCCTATGCAAATATTCTTGTCTCCAAGAGTAAGACAAGAGCAAGAAGAGGGTGCTCGCATCTTCTATATGCAAGAGAGGCCACTGCCTGAGGGTAAAATCGCTCAAACTATATTTACTGTTGTCTCCCTATATTTCCACAAGCTATATTTATAGCGCCAGTGTGCAGGAATTCTTAAGATTTTTATTTGTCATGTTTATTCAACCAGGCTTTGACATGCTGTCACCCCTATTGTTCACATCCTAGTGGGGGTTGTTTTTTTTTGTTTTTTTTTAACCTTGCAGGAAATCTTGTGTGCATTAAGACACTGATAACAATTTAATCATTGGGAATCAAGAGGGTTCTTCAAAGATGGCTGGTCATGTGGAGTGTTTGCACACCCCAATACAAAAATCGTTTATAGGGTAAATCACACATCTGGTTCAATGAGTCAGGAAAGTAATTGAAAAGAGATTTTGGGTGGAAATTTGGGGTGTCCAAATACCCCACAGGACCAATGCAGGGTTAAGAGGACTTAACAGCAGAGAGCGCAGCTTTCTGGCATTTGAACAAATTAATATAAAGGTCATGCTTCAAATGAAGCGCCACAGTGGAGCGATAACTTGAAAGCAATAATTTGATCGAATAATTGGTGGTACTTTACTGGATAGATATGTGCAGTAGGAATTATATTTGGCCTAGAAGTAGATTCCACACTAATGACTGTTGTGCTAATTAATGGATTACATGGTTATGGTTAGCGACAAGGCCCGGAAACAAACGTTACAAAAATGTCAAGTTGCAAAAGCCAAATCTTTGACACCATCCGTTTTAAACGCGGAGAGGTTTACTTTTAATATTAACTCATTGACTCCCATTGACGGCTGTAGACGTCAAAGATCCATTTTTAATCATTGAATACTGAAGTAATGAGAAATTACTAAAATAATTGATTACTTTAGGACTTAATCATCTAAATGAATTCATTGTTTTAGTACTGAATTACCTAATTAATCAATTACCTAATTAATGTAATACTCAAACTCATTTTTATCGTGGGCCACATTGTAGTTATAGTTTCTGTGAGCGGACCGGAATAACTTAAATAACTTAAATAAAGTATAGTAATAAAGTATAGTAAAATATTTTCAAGTTTCTCACTGATTTGAAATCAGAGGTCAGTAAAACGGTTCCAAAGAGTTTACAATTTTACGTGACATTTTTATAGATAATGATTTGATTTATAGTCACATGGTCAGTGACTGGGGGGGTTGCAAAAAAAAAAGTACAGCTTTTTTTTAGTAATTTATTTCAATGCAAAGTACAAAATGTATAAAAGAACAAATCTGAGCAACAGACAAACATTAGTAGAGCAGCTCAAAAAATAATAAGCGGCAATTAATTCAATATAAAGTAAAAAGGAGACAAAAACAAGAAAGTATACAACACAAAATTAATAAATAGATAACTATGCTAGGGGTGCAATAACATATGTAAATGTTTAACTTTTTACAAAACTCTATTGTTTTTTGAGCCTTTTTGTTGTCTGAATATCTAATTAAAATAATGTATTGTTTGACGTCGTCACAACATACATTAAAACATGGTTTCCTTCCAATAATTTTGGAGCGACGATGTGGTATTTTGACAAAAACATGAATACATTTAGTTATAAATATACCGTATCATTTTTTTCTCTTTTTTTCAACAAACCCAAACAAAACATTCTTCCAGGCAATCTTGACATCCTTTTCAAAAGTTTTGTAAACAAAATCACGTAATTTCTGCCATAATAAACTTACAGACGGACAATAACGAGACGCACCGCTCGAGAGATGTTTGCTCAAGTGCGTGACGTCACGCCCCGTGCGCGTGGACGCGGCTGCTCTCCCTGTCTCCTCTCCGTCGCGCACGCGCATCCTCACTCAAAGTGCAGCGTCCTAGTGAGTGAGCGTGTTGGGAAGCCGAAAGCGAGAAAAAGCCAAAGGACAGAATGGAGCGCTCGACTCGGCTGCGGATGCAGGAATAAACACGAATTACTCGCGATAAACGCTAACAAGACATTCGAAACTCGTGGAAGAAGCAAAAGTTTGTGCGGGGAAACTGTTCCAGACACCGATTTAAAACATGGATACTCTTTTTGCTCTCTTGCTGGGACTCCTGCTTCTCTTCTCGGCTGTTGGAAGAATCTCCGGACAAATGGCACCAGGTAATTTAATTTAGTAAAAAAGAAAAAAATCCGAATGAGTTTGTTTGCAGACTTTTAAAAACGGGTCGGAAGAGACACTCGCTTTCGTTGATTTCGGAGTTCCGGCCAGGTGAGCGTTTTTTTTTTCAGGCGTACTAGAAAAGTTGCAAACAAACCTCCGCTCTTGTTTTATCGTGTCAGAAATGTTCGCGAATGCACTCGCTTGCATCAATGTGTCAACTTTCAAGTCGTTTTTCTCCAAAAGTGTTCATTGTCGGCGTGGAAAAACAATGTTCGAGTTGAAGCGGAGAATCCAAACCGACGAGGCGACGTTCACTAAGTGTTTGAATTTTGGGCCGTTGGCCACGGCTCGACTAATTTGGCGATTCTTTTCACTCTGTCGTTCCAAAAAAAAAAAAGTTTTCAAGTCAACGTCACTTTTTGAAATGTATTCTCAATAATGTGAATCGCGTCTTATTAAGATCAAAGAAGTATGATTTGTTTGTTGGCACTTTGCTGCTGATGTGTCACTTATTTTTATTTGTGTATCGCGACATTTATTTGTGATTTTTGCGACACTTTGGACTGATCGACGGGGTACATTTCATTTATAAAAACGTCATCTGGCAAATGCATAACTATGTGCGCAGATGCACAATTTTCTTTCTTGCAATCAACAATTCGAGCTCCTGCCAATTGGTTTTAGAGCAGTTTGCAAATTTTAGCCATCCATCATTGGTATTTTGGTTCGCTACTTCGACATCATGAGACAATACTGAAAAATAGCTTCGGGGGCGGGGTGGGTGGAATAAAGCTTAATTTCACCTTTTATTGGTGTGATGACGAATTAAAACGCGTTTTGTTTCGTATTTATTGCAAGCTGCGTACATAAATCATAACTTAATCGTGAATGCAAACAATAGGTCTGCAGGTGAGTTCACTAAATTACTAAAAACTTTATTTTTTTTTAAACACCATGAAAAGGTGAGCAATCAGCAACTGCATTCTCCATAACAGGTTTTCTCAATATTTAGTGGATTTGTATGTTATATAGTGACTTGTCCTTATGCGGAATGATTCATGCATAATCACAATATTGTGATGCTCTTGGTGTTTGCAAAATATGTTGTCACATCGCTGAAATGTGTGTGCATTTAGTGTACCATATTTGTAGGAACTGACCTCCAATCTGACCTCGCTAGGCATTATTAAAGGTGACCCTCGCACACCACGCTTCATTTATGTGACGAGCATTACCGGAAACTGTACGAGGGGGAGGAAAAAAAAGCCTGCTCCAGCAAGTCCAGGCTCGTTAATGATTTGCATAAAAATTACACATTAATTACCACTTCTTCGGTGGGCTTTATTGCCCGGCCCCTCCCTCCTCTTGCTCACCCTTCCTTCCCCCTAACTACTCCCCTGGTTCCAATCCCAAGGGGCCGTTTGGTCTGCAGGGCAACAAACGTGTGGAATTTCTTCCAGCCCTCCCCGGGAATGCGAGCGCAGTTAATTTGCAAGTAAATACGAGATGCTGCTTTACATAGCCTGGAGGTGGGTCGTCGTTAATGTGGAAAAGAGGGTGCGAGAAAAAAAAAAAGGTTGTTCCGAAATTAAGTGGAACCTCCGCAAACGAGTTGTTTGTCCGTTTCAGTGGTTGTTTAATTTCCAACAACAGCTTTCACATACAATTGAATTAGGTGCAGGGTTAAATGTCACCGAAAGGCAACCTTTGCCAACACAACAGGCAATGTTTGAAGTTAAATTTTTGCATTTAACTGTCCTAAAAGTGAACCACTTGTGTTTGAAAAACCAGTCAAGTATTAGGTTTTGCTGTCATTTTTAGTTTGTCCTTGTCTGTTAAAGATAATCGTCAAGGTCAGTTTGACAGTGTAGTTTGAGTAGCGCATATGATATACAAAGAATTAGAAAGGCTCCCTCTAGTGGCACATGAAAAGAATGACTAAATTATATGTTCTAGGGGTGTCATGATACAACTTCCGATACAATACCAATATTGTAGCTTAGAGTGCTGTACAAACATTGATCCGATGTGATATTAGCAGCATTTATGCAATTTTTTGTTGTTGTTTTTAAATGTTAGCCTAGAGTGCTAATTTTGGAGAGTTTGGATGTAGACCATCCATGTACCAATCCATTTTCTTAGCCGCTTATCCTCACTTGAATCGCAGGCGTGATGGAGCTTATCCCGGATGTCTCCGGGCAGTAGGCGGGGGACACTCTGAACTGGGTGCCAGCCAGTGATGGGACAAACAAGCATTTACGCTCACCAACACACCTCAGGGCAATTTGGAGGGGCCAATTCACTTGCAGTCTATGTTTTTGGAATGTGGGAGGAACCAGAGTACCCGGAAAAAACCCGCATGGGCACGGGGAGAACATGTAAACATTCTTATTTTGATTATACACAAAAGATAAGCAGTTTGCTTTAATGGACAGAAATCAGAACAATTAATGATGAAAGGCTGATATCAGAATATTCTGGGTAATTTTAACAATGACTCCAAATGGTAAAGAAATTAGTAAAATAATTTATAAACTTAAACCTTTGGGCGGCAAAGACATGAAAAGATGTCAAAAACAATGAGGAGCGCACTGACATTTTTTGTTTGTTTGTTTTTGTAGGAATGATTGTGAAAAAGTTTGGGAAAATCAAATCAAAATATAATAATAGGAAACAATCCTACTTTGTAACCTTCATTTGGTACTTGGTGTAAAAAGTTTGAGAAGCACAACTTTTTATGCTTACAATAATTGCAAAAGTTATGCATGATTATTGGTTGAGTTTTGAGACACTTTTTTTCCTGCAGTAACTGAACTCCCATTTGCACCACTTTTAGGGTGTTTGACTTTGGAGGTCCCACTGTAATGACAAAATATTGCATTAAAGCAGTGCTTATCAAATAGTGGGGCGGGCCCCCCTGGGGGGGCACGAGGTGATGCCGGGGGCGCGCGGATGACCCCAGGGAAAATACTTTGTTTTTGACATGTGAATTGTAATGGTAATAAACTTTTTTTTTTTTTTTTAAGTTTCAGGCACTTTGATGCACTTGTTTATTTTTTTCTGTTTTAGACTAAGCTGTAACCTGTATAAACGCTGTAAAAAATAACAGTTGTTGAAAGATTTATATTGCTTTTTTTTCTTAAAGTTTAAAAGGATACAGGTTTAGGTATATTTATACAATTTTTTTGGATAATCTTTATAGTTGAGTGTTGGTGGGCGGGGCTTGGCAAAATATGTTTGAGAAGAACTGCCTTAAAGTGAAGCCCTCTGTCATTTTTGGCACAGCAAAATCCTGGCAGGGTCCAAAAAAGAAGAACAACCAGTGCATGCATCTGTCTTTTGTCACTTGGATTTGTTGAAAAGAAAAGTTGTGATTGGTCGAAACGGACAGCAGAGATGCCTTCCATCTCCTTCACAAGGACAAATACCAGATTAGTTGAAAAGAAATGAAAACTGTCACTTTAAGATTGTTGATGTCCTTTGTCTAAATCACTCTCATTTAGCCGTTCCAGCTCCGACTTTTCCCATTTTATAATGCACCAATGAAATAATGTCGTATTAAATGATGGCGTTTAATATGAACGGGGGCCCCGTATGGCGTCTGCGCTTATCACCGCTGCTCTGCGGCAACCTCGTTTCGGCTTATCACCTCCACGCTCCCAGTAATAAATGCGGCCCGGCGTGTCTGCCGCGCTGCCTTTACAATGTCAATAAGTGACTGCATGTCAACGTGACAACTTCTCTAAACGCACTGACCCGCATTGACAGTGTCTTTAATCTTAATGAAGTGCAATAATTACGTTCCATTAGCTTCCCAGGGCGAATCACATCACAGCCGCTTTAATTATAATTGTAAATCATGTTTTTGCATTTAGAGCGCCAGTACAAAGTTGGTTTAATTATAACGATTTTACGGCACCATTTGGAAGATGAAATAGAAATGTGTTTTTCCCCGGCAAAAAAGACTCGAGGAAGAGTGAAAGTGAGGAGGAGGAGGAGGGGAGAAAAAAAAACAACATGCAACCATTGGTTTTTGGCCGTGGGCATCTCGTCCACTCAAGAGACTGTGAAAACGGCAGGAGGGGTGCATCTGTGTGTTTTTCTGTCAGGTCCGCTTTGTGTGCGCGCGCGTGTTATGTGCTGTCACTTAAAGTGCTTTTATAAGCTCTCCATAGTAAAGTGATACAAAGAGAAGCATGCGGAATGTTTGCTTCTCTTTTAGATTTCCGTGAAAATCCTTCCTCATTCTAACCGCGGCCAAATCAAAGAGGGTTTTATTTATTTTCTTGTTAAAAGTCATTCCGCAGTCTGCCGCCATGCAGATCTTCCTTAATGTCGCCTTCTCCTCAAATCAAACGCCTCTCTGCTCAAAGCACATCTCTTTCTATGTATTTCAATTTGGATGCAGATTAAGAAAAAAAAAAAAAGTCTTGAAAGTACTGGCTCATGTCTTCAGTGGTTTGGGGGATGAGGTCTGCAGGCACCCACACGCGCGTGTGGAAAATGTAATTAATCTGCTCAGAGAATTCATTAGCTAATCCCTCATTAGGCTTGTGTGCTTGAATGAATCGGAGGGTTTTGCATTGAAAGACGGTACCAGCCGCAAATAGTGTGACCTTCCAGTCCCTCACATAAGACATTGTTCAGGTTTTCCTGAGTGAGGGTTCCAAAAAAAAGTTCTTGAAGTTCAGGAAAAGGAAAAACTATACATCTTCTTGATAGACATCTGTTTTAATTTTACTCTGCCGAAAAAGTGTTCACAACACAGGAATTCAAGTTTCCAACTGATATTGGTCACGTCTTTGAAGATGAAGTCGGAGAGGCCCGAAGGGCTTTCAAAAGTTTATCAGGGATTTCAAACGTTCATTTTATGCCTTGTCTCACTGGACTGTATGACTGTTGTCTCTGCGCAAGGTATGATTCACCCCCCCAGTTGCCTTGGGGTGTCCCATTTGATTTCATGCCTGTGGTGTTTTTGAGGGGCCGCACTTGCCAAATCCAGCAGGTCATTGTCCTCAAGCAAGACAATGAACTCCCTCTTCTGATGATCAGTAGGTAGAAGAGGAGACACTGTTAAATTGCTTTGAGTACCTTTCAGCTAGGGAAAACACATTAGACGATCCCAATTCGTTCACACAAATATGTCATGCCATTGACTTAACGTGTGTGCGAAGCCAGGTAGGTGATAGACTACAGCAAATTCTGACGTAAAAATTCTAGTTAAGGAAAGAATAGAATGATTCATATTTAATTGATGTTTTTCATAAAAACTCAGTTCCAGAAACAAAATTCAGTGTGAAGAAATGTCCTCCCTCAGATTAGTCAGTATCAAACGCATGAGTGACCTTTTTTATTGTATCAGTTCTACCCTGAAAGAGTCTAGTTCTGCCCTGCAAGGGCTGTCATTGGATTGTAGGTTTTCAATCTGCCTCGTAAAAACACGGTGTAATATACATATATTTTGTGTTACAACAATCCTTAACCACTTTTACATGGCCACTGTAATCAAAAATACAGAATAATAAATGTTTGTCTTACAGCAATAATTTACCGTAATTACATGGACATTGTCATTAGATATACACTATAATATACATGTAGTGTGTGTTACAACAATACTTAACCAGATTTACACTGTCATTTAACTGGGGATAGAATATGAAGCCACAAGTTTCAATGTTTTATCCAGTAGTACATATGAATTTTTAAATATGGTTGAGTATTGTTGTAAAACACATAAAATGCCTACTCCGGTTTATTTTTCTTGTTCTGATAGCAAAAGCGTTTCAGGTTCTACCTACTAAAATTGCCGTTCTTTTTACAGTTTAATGCTCAAAATAAAAACATGTACAATTCTGGCGACGGTAATTTGCTATTTCCCACAATTAGCAGTTCTGAGAAATAAGTGTTGCGCGCAGGCTGCCAGACATTCGTCACAAAGTCAACAGAGAGCTTGCTGAAGGAAATGGAGGGAAAGAATGTTTGCAATAGATTCCAAATCCAGGAAAGATCATATCCCCAATGAATGATGGCGTTGGTCTAATATCATCCATCTCTGTGGTGGCCTGTTGGGCTCAGGTCACAGCTGTCTGTAGACAGACGCAAAAAAACTGTTGCGCCACATACACACATTCAAAACACGCACAATTCCACACATGGCCGCTTAATGACAGATGAAGTAATCAACACTCATCTGATTAATTACACTGCAGTTTGCACAAGCTCACTAAACAGCTCATGTTTCTTTTTTTTTTTTGCCCAAAGAATTTTTTATTTTTTTTTTATTTGTGCAAAAAGTAAAATGAGGTCATAAGTCGAAACAGACAAATTAAGTCAAGGAGACGTGACTGCTCTGTAGCAGGTGCTGACCGATTTGGAAATAAATGTTTTCAAGGTTCGCACAGGTGTACGGGAGCAGAGGTTAAAGGTGGGAGGGCAGGCATGTGTTGGTTTTATTTGGTGAACGTGAACATGTGCAAGGAACTCTTCGCTTCCGTTAAACCTTTACAGCCATTGTTTCGCCCCCTGTCAGATTTATTTGAGCTCATTTACTGCCAGCACGGTTAAATATGGATTTTTGCTTCATACCGCTATCAATGGCAGTGAATGAGTTAACTTATCCTCTGCAAGTTCAGTAAAAAGATCTAGAGCCGTCATTGGTGGTGAATGTTTCTTTTTTTTTCAGGTTTTTTCACTTATTGACCCGGTTGGTTCATCTTGCGCTGGTTTTGTGGCTAATTTGTATTTTTTAAATCTAAATACAGAATGTTATGCGCATGCTTTGTATCTAATACTGTCTTATTGTGTTCTCTGTTGCTTCCTTGGACCCAGCTCACATGGGGCGCTCTGAAAAGGGTGAGTGTCAATTAGCCAGCTCAATGCTGAGCACAATGTCACCATTTGCCTCTCATCTCCACCTTTTTATCGGGACTTTTTTTTTTTTAAACACAATTTCAGTTGGTGTTGGTTCCTTCAAGCTGTGATGTCATTACTAACCACCCCATCCAATTTATTTTATTTAGTTTTAAATGTTAGAAACAGGTTCACCTCACATCATCACTAACACGCCATGATGGAAATACCTTGTGCAGCAGCTTGCGCGGACCCATTCATTTTGTCCTTGGTGAACTGTTTACTCACCACTGAAATCTCATTCAACCGGTGTTCCCTGAAAATATTTTTCACCAAAACATTTTTGCAGGTGCTTTGTCGGTCTTATCTGGCTGGCTGTTGGTAAATCTTTGGCATTTGCGTAAACCGCTGCTCCTTCACGCGTCACTCTGGAAGTAGTTAGGCAGCTGGTGGCATATTTAAAAAGCCCAGGTGCTGTTTGTTTAGCTCAGGCTTCTACTTCCTCAGTTCAGTACGTCAGTGTCTCTATTGACCAACATCAATGGCTGAACATCTTTTGGACACTGTGAGGCGCAACGTCGGTAACCCATGCTTGGGATTGCCCATGCACATCCTCAAATACTCCAAATACCCCCACCGGCTGCTTTTTTTGGAGTTTTAACTGTGAAACGGAGTGTTTTAGGTCTAACCGTAGTTCCCCTCAGGGTTCTCTAATTATGCTTTAAAAGAACGTAAACAGTTTGATTTTTTTTGCAATTGCTTGGGTTTTTATGGGTTCTGAAGTTCTCCTTTGTAAAACACATCATTTAATACAAAAAAATAACAGAGACCTAATGGAAGTGTAGCGGTGCAGAAATACTGTCAGTTTACATTAAGCAGGACAAGCTCTTTGGCAGCTCTTACATGTGTTCCAACTTATCTCAGTAGATTTTAACTCAGTCCTTGAAACAATGGATTTGTGAGCACTTTGTAAGTACTTACTTAGCACAACACAACTTGAAATCATGAAGGTCAACAAACAATACTGTGTAACAATAAGAGCTGTTTTTCTGCAAGTGGACTTGAGTTACTGACGGCAGATGTCGGTTTGGCGACTCGACAGCTCCGTAGGAACCAATCTTGAGGAAACCTTTGCAAGTTGTTGGTTTTTTGTTCCTCGTTTGTTCCGGTACCTAATACCCAACAATGCTTAAAAGTATTAAAAGAGAAGTGAGTTACTGTTGTCACATGTAACCAACTGTGATGCTGTCCTGCATGTCTGGCAACTATTTGATGATTCTGTGGTCAAACCAAACCATTTAGGCCGAAAGGGGTTTGGAAAATCCGTTGACACAATTATTAGTGTAACTAATTTGAGATTTTTAGTAAGCAATTGACTGGACCATTACATAAACATACATTTGCTTGAAGAGCACCCTATAAATAGAATGCCAATAGGAATATCTTTGTGGCTGTGTTGTTTAGGGACATGTGCCTTTTTAATGTTTATTTTTACTAGCTGAAAAGAGAGGCGAGACAAGAAAACGGACTTTAAAGTAAAATCAGCATTTGTTCAAGTGGAAGATAAATCATCAGTGAAAATTCCATTTGTTTTACTTTCTTTGACTGTTTTGTGGACGCTGAGTAAACGTGACAGCCATCTAGGTTAAAAATGTGACTGTGGGACTGAGCCTCTTTATACCGCCTTCAGGTGGCCGCCAAAGGGCTCTTTTGTGAATCCCTGTATGTGGTCACGGGCATTGGCTGAAGTGGTTACCATTAGTCCAGTTAGGAGGACATCTGTCATGAAAGCAGCGTCTCTCACACACGCACCCATAGCAATCGCAGGTCCTCGTTCCTGATACCAGTCATGAGAAAATCCCAGGGGATGTTTTTTCTTCAGACCCTCTCAGCAACCCCATTTCAAATGTCTTTACATTCATGTCCAGTAAGTCTTCTCTTTAAGCTGATTTGCTTTGGAGATAGCTGGAAGGCTTTTGAGATATTTAAACCCTCCTCTCTCAGTGAATCAGGGGCTTACAGACGGATGACCGCTCCATTAAGATTATCATATCCGACTCCACTTCATATCTTTACGCTGGCGCCATGTTGGGCCGCTCTGTCACCAGGCGCAACAATTTCAATTGTTGAACCGACGCATTCTAGAGCTACAAATGGCTGATAAGTTGACTTAGGAAACATCTGTCTGTGTAAAGCTTGGCTGTGTTGGATTTTAGAAGTGTTTGTTTCACTTCTGTATTGAGAAAATATCCACGATGACCATCAAAAACCTTGCGCGGTCTTCTAGGTTCGCTAGGTGTCTTGCTGTTGGTAGATGTCATAATAACCTGAGAGGGAGGCAGTTTTTCAGCAGTCTACTTTTGGATTAAAACGATTTATTGGCGCCGATACCTGGTATTTTGACAAATATTGGCATCTGCCTCTAAAAATCTTATACCTGATAAATCAATTTAAGTTTGCTGCAGAGATTTTCTGAGATTCTGCTTACATTGGGAACACTAAGCTCTTTTAGTAGTTTGAAATTTGAACTTGAGAACTAGATTTAATTTTCTAGTTTACTTTTTCACATACCTTTTTAATACATGCTGATGACCTTGAGAGGCTGGGTTTACATGCACTCACAACCCTTTTAAAACCTGAATATTCAGGTTTTTAAATGCCATATAAACAGGCACACTAATTCGGATAAGCTCATATTTGGGTTTTTAAAACGTTAAATTGTACCCTTGACATACCCTTTTTCTAACCTGAACATGCGGTCATTTTAACACATTTGGGTTACTGCCTTTGAACAGGTCATTAGTTTGTGCTCTGGGTATAGGTCTTTTCGATAAAGTAATTAAAACATACACCACCATTTTATCTAAACTTCCTGCTAGTGAGCGAAAGGGTATAAAAAAGCTAAGCATTGATTTTGCAACGTAAACAATCCGGGTGAAACTCAAACGCTACAAAAAGCCTCACTTTGGGAGCGTGGCGTAAAAGGATTACTATACTTTATTACTTTGGCGAGAGACATGACTGGATTTTATCGACAGTAGAAAAAAAATGGACTTTCCTCTAAGTCAAGATGAGCCTTGTCTTTGATTTTCAAATGTATATTCATGTTTCATCTTAATATGTCACCTGTCTGTATCATTTCCTCGACTTCTGTCACGAGCTCATCTGTTTGGCCGCCATCTGTCTTTCTGCCTTTTCGAACGCTGTCCCCTGCCAGTCGGCATGTGTCCCGACTGTCAGTGGATAGCGGCTTGACGGCAGACGCATGGTCAGACTTGATGGCGATCCTGTGCACTAACCTGCAGTCCATCAATTGTAACAGGCTGGCGCTGTGCAACGTCTGCCAGTCGTTGCTCTTGACGGTTGAAGAGGTCTGCAAACAAGCGGGCCATCGTCGCCATAGCTACTTCCACATGCAGTCCGAACCATTGGTCGCTAAAACAGGGTTCATTTGAAGGAATTTTTGAAATTTATGAATTCGTCTGGACTTTAGAGGATATGCTGCTGAAGCTGGGAACTTTGCACTGTTTTGGGGGTTTGATAGAAATTAAAACAAGTAAATGTTCCAACATTTCACACAACACATTTTTCAAGTTTTAAGTTGGACGAAACCTTGAGGTTTTTTTTTTTTTTTTTTAATTCGATATCTACACCAGTTACACTGATAGAAGAATCCACACTACTGCGATATTGCCACTACGCTGACTCCACTGTGTCTGCTGGACTTTTCCTCTTCACCTCTCATATTCACATTCAACTCCCAGCCATTCTCCTCCTCTTGGAATTTATTGCTCTCTAACATAAACAACACAAGACACCCTCCCCCAGTTTGGTGTGTATTCTTACTGAATTCCCCCCCCCCCCCCCCCCCCCCCCCCCCCCCCCCCCCCCGTTCTTTTCTTCCTCACCTCTATTACCTCGCCTTTTCTCTGCTTTCCGTGTTTCCCCGCCCAACAAAACCCCGGGTAGGATTTTGTGCAGCCAAATCCAGATGGAATGGTGTTGTATTACAGGGATAAAGTGCTGATTATTTTAAAGGTGGAAATAGTACATTTGAAAGTAGGTCATATTAACACGGGAGCAACATGGAGAAATGCGAGTAATCCTCCTGGAAATAAATAAAGGCAAACTTATAACTTTATGGAGCTTGAGAAACTAAGTATATTTGTTTTGTTTCGGAAAAAAAAAATATTAATTTCGCCCCTTGTATGAGAACTGCTTTGTCGCACATGAAACTGCTGCTGAGGATTTCTTCCCACCTTTTTATTTTCTCCTCGCTCAAATCTTCCCAAGGTCTCTCAGTATTGCCTTTCTTTATCTCGTTGTTGTCTCTCAACCTTGTTGCGGAATGCTTTGGTTGGTCTTTCTCCCTACTTCGCTTCTACTCCCTCACACCCGCTTCGTCAGCCTCCATTCACTGTCTTATTGTATAAGTGACTCGGTTAACAATCGCAGTGTCTTTATTGGGCCAAAGGTAAATAAAGTGTCTGTGCTGAAGTATGCGTGCATGCCAAGGGAGCTGTCTTATTGGAGTAACAGTTAGCAGATACAACCATGCCTCCCCTTGACATAAGATGTCCCTTGTGTTTAGTTTCACCAACATGAGGACACAGACACGACTACTTAAACGTAAAATTACTTAGTCTTGTAGAATTAGGGCTCCGCCTTTGAAACTGTACTATTGTAATCAGTGTGCAGTATGTGCAGTATTTCGAATCAACAAATTGTCACCCAGGGCAAAATAAAATTCGATAGCAACCTTGTGAATCTTGGCTACAGTTAAAATGGATCTTTACATTTACAGTGCTATCCTAATTGGAAGTGAATGAGTTAATATACTAAAGGTCAAAAAGGGAAAAGAACGGGTGCACCTCGGGTTTACTGTGAAATAGCGATCTTATCTGCAGAGCTTTTTTAAATTCTTCTCTAGCTGAGCTCCTGTATTCAAAAAATTTCTCATGCTTTGCAGATGTGTGATTATTGACAGACTTCAATCCTGGCTCCAATTTGAAAGTGCTTTAAAAATCACATTAGGAAAAAAACGTTTTTCCAGTTTTGTGATTTGTATTGATCGTCTTAGCCTGCGTTTACACATACCATTCATGTTTTGTTGTCCTGTCTCAGAGAAGCAAGTGAATGGTACAACAAACTTCCAAATCGTATGATTTTAAGACACCCCTGAAATCCTTGAATTTTCTCACATATTCAAAGCGATACTTAATCAGGTATACCTCACGTACGCCACATTGATTTTGAAAAAAGTTTCTCATTTGCTGCACTGGATTAGTTTCGTTTTATGTGCACATATAAATGTAAATTTTCGCAAAACCAGATGTTTACTTTTATTGAGATTGTGCTTTATAATTTGGTGCATCCTATTGTCTGAAAAATACAGGCAATACTGGTAATTGGCTAACCTATAATCAGAAGCCCGAGGAAAGACATCTTGGGTTTTTAGGGATGTAAACCACAGTAGTGAAATACGGGATATTTTACACGGCCGTTCTCAAATGCGGGTACGATAAGGCACTTTAGACCATGTGAGAGATTTTAATAGGGCTTCTGCAGATATCAGCTAATCTTTTTCTGCATTTTTTTTTACATTATATTACAGTGCATTTTTCTTTTCAAATTAAGAGCAAATTAATTGAAACAAAAACATATTTGTGTGAGTGACTCCTTTGTATGCCTTATCTGCATGCATCTTGCCTTGAGTGAAAAATTTTCAACAGATGAGCCAGAAATAAAACATGAGGTGAGACGATCTATCTTTTGGAACTGCTGAATTAAATATGCCTAGAGATATCACCGCAAATGTAGTTCCCACATTTGGTAACTCAAACATGGATATCACAGCACTTAGTCTTTCCCCCCCCCCCCTTCATCTAATAATGCTTTTGTGCTGGTTTGGGGTTGGCTGAAAATCCCATTGGAAAAAAAGTTTGAGAACCACTGCACTAGATTATGAAGTTAACCATAAAACGCAACTAGTTAAACCTTACATCGGCGCTTCACACTTTACGATCTGATACAGCTGCGATGAGCTTTCAGCTGCACGCGGCTTCAACTTCTTCTGTTTGCAGCCTTTCTCCTTTACATACACACGCCAGTCTTCAAAAGCACACATGGAGCGCTAAACGGAGGGAGCCGCATGTGGTTTAGGTTAGCCACACTTTCCCCTTGCACCGGCCCCAAACTAACCGCTCGCACTTTAGCTCGGTCAAGTACAAGCATAGGCCGTAGGCTTCTCTGTGTGTGTGTCCTTGTTTGTGCATGTTGTTTTGTCTGGAGGACAAGGCCAAGGCCATCTGTAAACACTTGCCAGTTATTACGTATGAACTTAAAATTCATCTATGTATGTCCGAGCAGGTAATAGCCCTCATCTAAGAGGATTTTGGTATGTGTTGTTTAAGATTAATCAGGTAGCAAAAATAATCTTGGGGTCACAGAAAAACTAGCAAAGTCTCAAGTTTCGTTTGGAGGCGCAACGACCAATAATGAATCAATAAAAATGTTTATTTCATCATAGATTCTTTGAAGGTCTAAAACCGTCCAGGTCTTTCGAATTTACGCCTCATCATTGTCATTTAAAAACGTCTGCACTTACTTTGGAAAATGATCAAGATTTTTGGCAAGTTTCTGAAATGTTACCCCCCCAAAAAGAAAAAAAAAAACTATGGCTTTTATGTTCTAACTAAAAAAACTAAAGTCCTGCTTTTGAATATTGGGGTAACAATTAAAACAAATTATACAAACATCCAATTAATGGCCAAATCAACAAAATATTAAACCGATTGATGTACTAAAATCATTGTTAGTTGCAATTCTCGTTTTGTCTGTTCTAGTTGTTTTGGATTACTGGTACATTTTTTTTTTTTTTTTTAGGGGGATGTTTGATACCACTTTTTTTTTCAGTGCAGTACAAGTACTCAACTCTTTACTCATCACCGATACAACTAATACTTTTGATTCCACAGTTTTCCTCCAATAACTCAGATAATTATAAAGACATACTTATTTCAACATGGCATTTTCCTAAAAAAAAAGTGATGGAATCAATAACTTTTTTTTATTTGTCATTTGTAGTTTATGATTGCAAATTTGCTCTCAGAGCTGTCAATGCCATATCATTGGTTGCCATCACTAATACTGATACCTTGAAATGGTATATTTTTTTTATATATTTTTTCACTTCTAGTGATTGTAAAACTGCTCTGAAGGCAATCTGTAAATCCAGTGTACATAATAAGCGCTTACTAGTATTTGAAATGCCCACAAATTAACTACTGAAAAAAGTCTTACTAGTACATCACCTTTAGCAAATCAATCTGCTGCGATTTCTTTTCCCCGTAAAGCGGATCTAGATGATCAATTGTGTTCTGCTTGTGCCTGCCCGTGAAAGCGGTGGCACACATTGGCACTTCTAGTCCTTTTATGAGCACCGAGGTGAAATGGGAGTATATGATTCAGAAAAGAGGTGGGCAGGGAAGTGCGTGTGGGAAAGGAAGCAATAGCTGCTTCAAGTCTGATAAGGAACTTTGCAAGAACAGAGCAAAGAGACACAAACTTCCAGCTGCGCTCGTTCATTCCTGAGCCGCTTCATATCTGCTGATAAAACTTTGTAGCACTGACACAGGGAGGGAAAGTTTGCGTGATTGATAGAGCTCAGGCACTTTTCCCTCCGGCCTACTTCTTGACTAAATACTTAGTCACACATGTGGGAAACAGACCGGGCTGTGGTCGGGGTATGCGCGGACTAATCTTGAATCATTAGCCCACTTTCACCCAGAGAACAGCCAAATGGACTTTGACCCCGCATCTCATAGGTGTGTTTGCGTACTTTGGTAACTAGCTGGAAACCAGCACCAAGAGTTCACCGGTTTCTACTCTGAGGTCATTTTGTTTGTGTTTCGGGGGGTCTGTTTCTCTTTCGCATTCTTTTGCTTTCGGCAGGCCCAACGAGATGAAGCGGAGGGTAAAATGACCACTTAAGTCCTGTAAATGCCATTACTAACTTCACGTGTAATGATCCTCTTAGTCAGATTCTTTGGGGCTGGCGGGAAATGACTCACAATTTATTCATCTTGTCGAGAATTTGTTGAGAGTTTGAAGCTTATTTTGAGTGAGGTTTTTTTTTTTTTTTGGGTGAATTGGTTCCAGAGCATCTTGATGTAAAAGGAATGCTGCTTTACACAGCCTGTAAAAGGAAAACTGTTCCTGTTCCATGTAACAAAAATGTTTGCAAAATGGAGGAACAAAGTCAGTTTTTGATTTCAAAGATCACAAGGTGTGAATCTGAAACCTGAGACAGGTTTTCCAATTGTCTGCTTTCTGTCATGTTGCAAGAGAACTATCATTTGAAATTCCAAGAATCAGGAATTTTGAATTGAACTGGGTCTGGAAACGATTATCGGATCGTACATGATTATGTATGAATTCGATCATTAGTTGTTGATTAATCCAAAAATCTTTGCAGCACAATTTACAGGTCTTTGGGTTGGCAATGCTTGCCCCACTTTAAAAGACTGAAAAACATCTGTAACCCGTCTTCTCCTTCTGTTGGTCATTACGCCGATTACTCAACTTTGTCTTGCTTGATTGTTAAACGCAAACGTCATGCTCATACCATGCTCAACTAAATACATTATTGTAATGTGTAATGTTTAGTCACTTTATAATGTCAACATGCCGAAGAGATGGACAAAAACATATTTCCACTTTGCTGGCTACGCCTGTCATTTCTATTTAATTGCCTCAAACATTTTAATTACATTCCTGTGATGATAGGAAGAGGCAGATTAAGTGGCTTTGTTCAGCATATTTTTGTGTGTCTGGGATGCAAGTTTTATTTATTTGATAGTTTGAGTTATTCATAGCAACCTTTCTTTGGTACTTAAAGGATTTTGCCAAAGCTTGAGTCATTTAATGTCCACAAATACTCAGACGTTTGTCAAAATCAAAGCTGGTTGTTATAGTTTAAGGTGCAATTGGGATTTAAATACACAAATCAAAAGATAAGGACTACCGTAATAAAAGGCAAATATGTATCTATGTAAATGTTAGTTTATGGAACATTTATGAAACAGATTTGAAATAGTGTGAACCATTACGTGTTCAAAGCCAGGCTTAATAAGTCCGTTGCAAAAATATATGATATGCACAGACATGAGAGTAGAAATTTTGAAACTGTTAAAAGTGTGTGTGTGTGTGTGTCCTCTGTTTTATTTTGGGTACATCGCATTATATTACTATAAACAAATTTCATGCCTAAGTATAATTTGACTAATTATAATAAACAGATCCACCTTTGAATACGAACAAGTTATGTTCTGTGTACCTGTTTGGTAGCTAACCTTCAAAATATAAGTCAATGCCAAGGCCATCCGCGTCATACGCTTCTTGCTATAGTACAATTTTTGAAGCAATGATGAGCCTATCAGATCATTTCCTGCTGGCCGCTCAGAACGTTTCCTGCTTGACTAAAATGGAGGGGATTGACAGGCAGCGCATTCCTCCAGTGTACTGTCCAGTATTTCATAGCACTTCTGGCCCGGATTATTAGTTACTGTCTGGTATCCTGATTTGGTCATTTTTGTCATTGTTTATCATATCACTGTTTCTGTAATATGTTTACATGTTCATATTTTGGGACTCATAATTGTGCCGTCCTCACAAGTCAGTGTGTGTTTCTTTGCGACAAATATCTTAATTAGTTGTCAGAAATGATGTGCTCAAAAGTTTTAATTATAGGACCGGACTTTCGTTTGCTTTCATTAGCTCGTTAGTCATCACAGGAGCCAGGAAGAAATTAACAAACACCCTACTACTCAATTTCATTACGTCGCTGTTGCGAAGGCGGCAGGTGGACAGCGAGAGAGAGGGGAAAAAAAAAATAAAGCCAAACGAAAACAGAATGAGATGCTTGTCCATGTGATACTCGCTCCCCTGTTGACTTTGAGCGCATGGCGCTTCATTAATTATGCATGCAGAGATTTCAGTTAGCCTAAATGGCCGTCCAGTGTCAGATGCTCTTCTCTGACGGACTACCTGTGTTGTGCTTGCTTTTGCACTGCTGAACTCCGAGATGAATCTTAATGGGCATCATTAACCCTTTCACCTGCCTCGCACATACATAGACAACCTTTTTACCTGTATGGCGTGACCAGTCCAGTGCTCTGAAGTGCACCGTGCGCGCGCCATGGCATGCTTGTGCTGCGTCGAGTGGCAGGTTGATGGTGGCAGATTGACACAATTGTCCTTTGAAGGACCCACTCTGATGAAAAATTGGCTCCATGGAGAATAGGCATTGCTGGTGACGCGCCAAAGATCAACCAGCCTCTCTGTGTCAATAGCTTTCATCCTTTGAAAAGTATGCAATCTGTTATTTTCTTTTTTTAACAAGTTTTGCAAAGCTCCGTTTTAGTGGCTGGGGGGGGTTGTTTAACACAATGCTTTTCAGAAAGCTAACCGATTTTCGATATGTATGAATTTGGAAAAACAAATGTCCTGCCTAGTTTATAAGAAAATAAAATGTCCTAATTTTGGATTAAATGGGAAAAAAAGGACAAAAATTAAAACCTCTTCATTCATTTACGCAAAATGCTATGTTTGGATCTATGAGGGACCAAAAAAGAAAATTACTTTACTTCATATTTATTTATTTAATTTACTTTTCAATAATATATTCACAAGGAATTTGGACCATGCCTGCGCGCATAGCAAAAATCATACATATTTTCAACATGTGATTGTTAGAATACTGGAGCAACACAACAGTAACATGCACAATGCATTTAGTAGTGGAGAGTTCTCCCTGTTGGTGAAGAAAATTGCAGTCGAAACTCAAAATCAATATTTTAATAGCGTTCCCTTTGTTTACCAGGAGATTGCCTTCTTGCGGCTAATAAAAACACATAAATACTGCAGATACTGTAAGCCGTACTGGACTATAGACCGCAGAGTTCAAATTATGGGAAAAAAAGTAGCAGTTTATAGTCCGAAATCTCTGATAATGACCTCTCCGACCTGCTTGCGGATTTCCCCCTTGCAGCCCCTTAGTTAAAATTACTTTGACACCCCATGACTCAGGGTCAACTTAGGGTCCTAACCAGCTTCATAATAATACGCACGGTTCTTGAATTTAGTTCTGAAGTTTTGTCTTACAAAGGCAAATTGTGCTCATTTTATTCAGGGCTCCAATTCAATCCTTCACGGTGTAAAACTTTGCAGCACTAAAGCGGCAGAACCTGAGTTCAGAACCGCTGAAATGTGCTTACATGCCAATGGCTGGACTCTGTCATTTGTTTGTGTGCTTGCGCCCATCTGTTACAACCCCCTGTTAAACTCCTGCAGCACTAGCGCGCATATGGAACTCTCAAACACACACGCACGCGCACACAGGTTACAGCTGGGAGAATCGCTTCTCCGTCCCACCCATCCTCCTTCCTTCCACCTCCCCACAGAGCCTCAGGACTAGTCCAGGTGTCCATTCGCCTCCTCCCCCTGACCCCCTTTGCTCTTTTTGCACACTTGTCTGCCTCCTCGCCGTCTGTCCTTTCCATGTTTGACGTGCTTTTGGAGCAGTGACAGATTCCTCACATACGCTGTGATAGTCAGGGTAGGAATGAATGTGGCACAGGAAAGAAGTTGCAGACCTGACACAAAGGCGTGACATATTTTGCACCTTGTTTGCCGGACAGGGTTTCGCTGTGTCTGAAAATGAGTGAAAGAACAGTCAAGAGGAATAAAAGATGAATCTGGAGGGGAGATTTTCATACAGGAAATTTCTGCAACTAAAGAAGCTATATCTTTCAGAATAGCAATATTTTTCGATACCACTTTTTTCACATCGATATCAGTGTGAGTGTTCAACTCTCAATACAGATACCAAGAAACTGAGAGACTAATAATTGCTCTACAAACAAATCCAATAAATGATGGCAGATTATTTTGAAGAAATAGTTTATATCTGACAAAAGACACATTTTAAATGCAAACATTTATTTTCGGACAATAGAATTGACTTAACAGGTCTTGAAAATATCAGCAAATGAATATTAACTTTTGATTATGTCACCCTCGACAGATATTTTCGAAGGAAAAAGCATTCCATCCATGCTCTTGATTGATACCAAGTAACCAATACGAAATCATACTTTTGAAGAAATAATATTCATTTATTTGACAAAAGGCAACATCTTGATCCCAACTTTTTTCACTTAATGCAGTATGAGTTCATAACTCTTGCCAAAGATACCAAAAAAACGATACTACTAGTGGTATTGATACAGCAAATTTCTATTAGCATTGATGGACCACTAGAAAAAGAAAAAAAAAAATCTGACAAAAGGTATAGCAGTCAATGCAATAAAAAATGTCTTATAATAATAATAATACTTGTCAAACTGCCAAGTATGACACCCTGCATTTTGAAAATCATTTGAAATACAACTTTTATGACAATGTATTTCATACCAATCAATAGTGACCATTATGATCTTTTTTTGTTTATCCAGTTTAGAAATACTATATGCATTAAAGACAGTAAAATACAACTATCCAGATGAAAAATATCATCCTATTATGCATTTCTTCCAAATCTAAAAAAAATTTTTGTTTCATGTCCTTTATATAGTAATTGTTACGCTATTTCCTCTAGTCGCCTCCTACGTGCGGCACACTGAGCTGAAGTCTCACAATATTTACCGACTTCACATACCAGACATTTATTAAATCGAACTACACAAGCAACATTGCAAGAAAAGAAAATTCTACTTTTGTGCAATTTCAGCTCCTACAAACCCAGGAGCTCTGAATACAGCTTATTAAGCAGAGACAGTGCAAGCGAGCGACAGCGTGATTTATTGAAACGCACCTCAGTTGAAGAGCTGCAATGATGAGACTGAGAGTTGGGAGTAAAAGTTGTCGCGCACACAATCATGCAGAGCAAAGCCAATTTCTTTATTGTGTTACAGAGACCAAAGGCAATTCAACACACACACACACACACACACACACACACAAAAAAATGAATGTAGAGTCAGAGTGGAATTCATTGTGATTGCTCTGGTGGACTCTGTTTTCAAACTCGTAGCTTTATTATCTCTTGACTACGCCTCCCCTCCAGTGTCATCGCTCCCCTTCATATATATGCCTACCAATTACATACAACAGATGACACCGAGAGATAGATGGAGGAGGATAAAGAGCGAAGAGAAGTATACCCCCCCCCCCCCAAAAAAAAAAAAAAAATGGGAGAGCAGGAGCCTGAAAGTGGGAAATGACACACATTGGCACGAATAAAAGGGGAGAAATAGAATGTGACAGACAGATAGAAGAGAGAGATTGAATAGATAAATGAGATTTATCTATAATGAAATCAGCCTTAGTCTGCATGGCGGAATGTGCACCATTCAGCCTTTCTGCTGTTACAGACAGATTTACCCTTTTAATATTCTAAACATCAGTGAGTGTTTGATACACGGGGTGTGTGCGCACGGTGAGAAGAGCTCTATTCAAAATGCTAAGGGAACTTATCCCAGCTGAGTCGAGCTTTTGCTAATCATTCTGAGACACAATAAATGTTCCATGTTACTTCCATCATATAGTAGCCGTAAGGGCCGTTAAAACGAAAACAATCAGCCGAATGGCCGTTGTTTGACAATTATTTGAACTTTTTATCTTTACGTACGCTAACCATTTATAGAAGTTTTGCACAAGTAACACTGCTGTCATTTTACGACGCACCCTAACACTTTCTAGTCCTCTTCCCCTGCATTTCGGTCAAGACGAATTGACTGTACATGAGTACGAACATCAACCGTCAGTCTTTCAGCGTCAAAGCACACAGTCGTCTTACTCTTCTCCCCAGCAGCCAATGTAGGGCACTTGAGCGCTGCTAGCTAGCGGCTAATTTATACTAGAGGCTGCCCTGAGCGCTGGCAACAGGTAGCATACAATAAAATGCCAGCGTGATGATGTCATTTTTATTAGTGCCCTGGATTGGCGATTGAATGTGAATTCAAGAAGGTTGTGTTGTTCATCGATTTGCGACCCATTCGTTGGAGAGATATACTTTCCGACAACAATTTCAAAATAAAAGCCTTCTTAGATACAGTACAAGCAAATACAGTACAAGCATTTGTATTCTAAAATTATTAGGTACATGTAGCATATTCTCCTGAATAGCATTGAAAGAAGACATTAGGGAGCTGAAATTTTACCCACCTGGTGACAACATTTCAAAGTTCAACATGGCGTGACCACTTTTCACACTACCAGACTGCTATTATTCTCAACACAACTGTCAGCGGATAAACCCAAGATTCTATTTACTTCCCAGGTAAAATTGAGTCAAATGTCTTTTCGCATGGAAACATCTCCAAGCACGTTTGCGAATGGACACTTAGTCTCTTTCTGAGTCCACCCCTCACACGCAGTCACCTCGCCTCAGGCCAACGCGTACACACGCACACTCACATCCGCGCTCGCGTTGCCCACGGCTATGCATTCGGTCCAAGGAAGCTGCTTTTTGCTCTTCAAGTTGTTTGAATGTCCCCCCCTCCCCGATGCCCTTGGCATACCATCACACACTCACATGTATTCAGAGATATGTGCAGACAGACATGCTCATTTTAAATCCTGCCTGTATAGACTTATTCCTTTGAACGTGGCACCAGAACACATTCAAGGGCCCCTTGCGCAGTACATATTTGTGTTTTTTCACCTAAATCACCGCATGGGGTAATATGTCCAAATCCTAATGTCCCTGCTGTTTTCTGTTCGTTTGTGCTTATGCTTATGTAGAAACTTCGCCGTCTTGTGCATACCAAGTACCTGGTCTCTTTAATACATGATATTGAGAAAATGACACCATCTCTGGGGCTTGGAGAAATGATGATTAGTGTTCCCTTGTCAACATTTCCCAAGAAGAGAGGACTGGACATTTAAAACAGGTGATCCCTGGAACTCTTGTCTTTTCCTCTCTCTGTCTCTGTGCCGCTCTAACGGGCTCTCCCGGCGTAATAACAAAGTGTCCTGTCCACTTGGATTACTTACATTAACATGAGCAAGAAAAAGACTGTGCTTCCCATTCGCCCGAGTGTGCACTTCAGCGAAAGACAGAATGACCTTATTTTTATAATACCTCTTTTTCATGCCCTGGTCAGCAAGATAACAGAGGCGTGATTTAACGTGAGTTAACGTATTCAATGCCTGTCATTACAAGTGGATCATGAACGAGTTAAAATGATTGGTCGGAGCCTTTGTTACCGCTATTAAGTGAACTCCATATGAATGATCATGTGTAGTGATGGATATTTCATAATAATTTGCACCACGACAATGCAGCCAGTCTTTACTTGTTTTCCATTATCAAGGTCCACCAACAGTTCATGGAACAAACACAAATGGCGTTAATTGCTTTGCACACAATTTAGTATGTGTGCCACACTGGGAACAAAGGAAGATATGTTATTTTTGTATGCGCCCTAATAAAGAGCAGTAAATGAAACGGGTACATGCAGAGAATTTGGATAACAGTGGTTCTCAATCTCATATTTTTTGTACCCCTTATATCATTTTTCAGCCGATTACGTCAGAACGAGTGCAAAGCATCTTTGAATTGGAAAAAAAAACAACTAAACTTTAAAGACCATCCCCGTCTGTTGTATTCAACTTCAGAACTACATTTGTTGCTGTATATAAAAGCGTATTTTATCCAACAACTCCAGAAGATAGGGCCACATCATTTGGTGTATTTATGGCTCTTCACACGAAATATTGTGCCACGAATGACAATGGGCATCCATATAAGACTTAAAAAAAAAATTCTACATTCAAGAGTTTTATTGTCTTATGCATAGTAACGCAAAAAAATTATTATTCTGTTCACTTCCCCAAGCAGGCTTACATTCCACACAATAGAGCAAATAATAAAGTAGGCACTAAAAACAGTAATAGAGCAACGAGGGCAGTGATAATTATGGAGGAGATGGAGTGAAAGAAACTAAATACATACTGTTAAAAAGTAATATAAAGGCAAAAAATATTTTGCAAAGGAGTCACTATAACACAATTTAGCAATGCATTGCTTCATGGACAGCTATTTGCTCTTTATTTGAAAAGAAAAATATACTATTGCTTTCAGGAATGCCACATAATTACAGTGTAGTGTACTTTGGTGGTAATGTTCAGTGCCTTTGTCAAGGTCTTGGGGATCTTGTGCTTCAGTGGTGCCCTACCCTAAATGTCCTTCTCCGAATGCTAAAATGTAAAAAGGCCCCCTGGCAGAGTCCATGCTTGAGAAAGAACCAGGACGCACGGGGTCCTGATGTCCTGGGGCAACAGAAACATCACCCCCCAATAAAAATGACACGTAAAGATTATAGCTGTGTTTCCATAAAGGAATATTTTCACTCTTGGTTTGCTTAAAACTCCACTTAGAGCATATATCTATTCATAATCAGTGCATTCTATAAAAGATGAATAATGAAGCAATTTAGTACTGATTAGCATTCACACGTCACACAAATGATGAGCGTTGTTTTCAAGGCCATGCAGGAAGGAGCCTTGTACGGGAAAAGTTTTCATTGCATATTTTTCTACACTTCAGGCTTTTTTTTTATTATAATAAGAGTAAATAAGAGCCATTCAAGCACTACTATCCTCATATCACTGGTCTGGCATCTCTGCCAAGGTCGTGAAAAATATTTTCTGAATTTTTTCTGTCTTTTGAAATACATGGCCTTATCTGCACAGCACTGAAAAAAAAAAAGGACTACATGTTTTTCCGAGGGACCCGCGTCTTTGTTAATCGCGTGTGTTTGTGTTTTTCACATTTGGTTTCCATGGTCACTTTTCTTTTTACAATGCTCACATTTAGAACATTACAATTTGGTGCCCTTATCTCCTTCATTAGAAAGGCTGATAATAAAAGTCTACATTCTAGACCATAAATGCCTGTGTAGTTAACGGAAGTGCACTGATGTACTAAGCGGAGTTAAATGTTTAATTTTCCTCAGCCAATGGGCTTTCGGCTCAACTGAACTCACTACACTTTTTTTTTTTCTTACCGTAGCTTGATAAGTCCCAGGGATTCTTGATAGCACTTTTTCTAGTCATTCATTTGTACCGATACTACTGTTGCTTGTGGAACAAAATTTCAATTAACAGAGTGAAAGATAATTATGAGCAAAGGCCTTTATTTTCTTTGACTATGCTGGTCTCACCAGTTTGGTTACCCTGTAAGTGAAAAACACAGTTGAATAAATCCGTTTGAAGCTGAAACTTGTTTTGGGATGTTTTACTGAACCATAGTGTGATTACGGTAACACATAGGAAGCAGGTTAGTATAGCACTCTGTATAATACAATGCAAGATTATCAAAATTAATCGAATCGTTCCACTATTAGCATATATACACAATCTGGAGAGTTATAGTACTTGATACCTTCTCAAACCAAGCTGTGTCATACTGAATTGAATCGTAAACCCCTCTAAAGCTGGGCAAAAGTTGACCAAGTCAGGTTGGTCAACTTCAAAAATATGTAGACAGAAGATATACGTCTCAAAGCTGTCCTGGAACCATGTTTGCGCCAGTGTTTTTTTTTTACATGGACTTTTCTTGCACACAGTGTTGCAACAGCGGGGCAAGGGAGAAAGACGCTCGCAAGAAAAGGTCATAAGTTTAGGATGATTTCCAGTTAAGAGTGGCAAAAAAAAGTCATATTTCATTTTTTCAAAGAACGACTAAACCGACAATGATCATAAAGCTCTATTTCCTGTTTTAGTGCACCACATAGTGGCTGAATGGTGGGTGTTATTTAATTATTACAGATTTAGTGGTTAGTGGAATTTCACCGTACAATATTAGCACACTGAGTCTCCCAAAACAATAGCATAAGGTCTGTATTATCTGAGAATGTGATCTGCTACTAAAAAATTGGGGGGTTTGGTTTTAGGTGTTCACATTTTAACCAATAGCGGTTAGTCAAGCAGGAAACCAGCTCAGTTTGCTTGTCAAGAAGAGGAAGAACAGGAAGGTCTTGAACTGATAGTAGCAAACAGGGCCAGTAACTGATATCTGTACTCACTCCTTCCTTGTAGGTCCAAGCCAAATAGTTGATTACAAAGTGTACTTCCTCAAATTGTGATTTGGAGAGCTTTCATGTAATTTCTACTAAAACCTGGCAATCATTTGAAGAAGGCCAATTGCAAGCCAGTTCCCGATGGCGAACTAAGGTAAACATGCAGCAGATGGGACACGTTAGCAGTCCGAAAGAAAGACTTTCAGACATCATCGTGGAAGGCCATCGGTTTACATATTTACGGGGATTGAAACCAGGAACTGTCCGCTCATTTATCAAACCATTAAGCCTCAAACCAACCGCTCCATATTTTTGTTTATTGTTTTCACTGAGGGCAGACTGAGACAAAGAAACAAAGCCAAAGGACACATTTAACAATACTGTCTGGGTGTGTGTATGTGTGAGGCTGAGGCGGCAGTGCGATGTAACCTGAGTTAGAAACCGGTTGAACTCATTCGAAGAGCTGCAGGATTTCACAATGGGCTCACACAAAACGCCACTCCCGTGTACCAACTCGACACCACGCCATACAATCATACGGTGACACGGTATAGTGGTAAGGTGATTTAATATTATCAGTATAACCTCTCTCATCGAGTGCCACCAAAAACACCTTTCACATGAGTACCAAATGAATTGCGATCATCTTTCACGTTTATTTCTTCGGAGTACCTCACATGCTCATGTGCCGTTTTGTCCCATCGCGAAATGTCCTCTAGACTCTTACAACGATCGCAATAAGATGATAACTCCCAACACTAACTTACTGCATATATGCATTCATTTTTAGCTAGAGGGGAAGGGGGAGTCGAGGGGTTTGGATGTCTCATTTTACCCTTTTTCCCCTCAGGGTCTTTTCGCGCCAATATCAGTCATGAGCCAAAAGTGGTGTTTGACCACATTTTGCTGGTAACTGACAAAGAGCACACCCATATTCTTGTATCCTCCCCAATGTGTGTTCTCCTCAGGCGTCATTTCAATATGTATGACAAGGTGTTGGTGGTGGAGCCAAGTGGAAGAATCAGAAGCAGTTGTATTAACATTCCTCTATTTCCAAGCAGAGGCCTGTTTGCAACAACTTGCGACATGTTAAACACGGCAAAACTGTCTTTTTAAATCAAATACAAAGGGGAAACTATAATGGTCTCACGCTGGACTAAGACCCTGTTTAAGATGGACTTCCAAATATGGTCAAACTGCTAAAGTCAAATGTCAACATTTCATCGGAGGTTTGCATGTTCTCCCCGGGCCTTCGTGGGTTCGCACTGACTTCCTCCCACACTCCAAAGACACGCACAGCAGGTGCAGTTGTACTGGAAATACGGAATTGTCTTTAGTTGTGATTGGGTGCGTGAATCGTGGGACAATTGAATTCAAGATCATCCAATGAAATTCGCTACTGTTTTACAGCCATTTTAATGGACTTTTAGTGTTGTGTTATATATAGAATTTCAGTTTAATACACAACTGTGCTCAATGGATTTAAAACCGGTTTATGCTGTACACCAAGAAGAAAGGTCTGGCCTCTTGGGACATCCAATTGGATTTTTGCGCGCCGTTTTTAAACCCGAGCACTGGCAAACCTGACATTCTAACAAAGGATTGTATGTTTAACTCAGCAGACCCCTTGTGAGATGCTTCTTGTCTGGCCTGCTTATATCTGTTATTCCCTGGCGTATTTGTTTTCTTTGTTTTTGAGCGTCTGAGGTTTCCACCGCCGTGTTGCCTGCTCTTTGTCTGCGCTCCGAGTGAGAAGTACATTTCCACCAGGACTCTAAATGCTATCGTTAGCTATCTTTTGTTGTGAGACAGAACTGTGTCACAAACACAGATAAAAGAGCTCATCTGACTCTATATCTTTCATGTTTGGGTTTATATCATTATTTTTTTATCGGTCTACAGGTCCAAGAAACAGTTTTTTCCAATTGTTATTTTTGGTGCAGTTTTTTTCTTTTAAGTTTGAGATCGTATTTATTATTATTTCAAATGTTTACCATTTCTTCCCTCCCGTTTCCGCCGACCCGCTCTCCAGCAGCGTTAGTGCTGTTTCAGGTTATCCTTTGTACGTCGGCGCGGAGAACCGCTTTTGGCTGGGCGTGCTGAACAACAGAAATGCTTCTGCTGCACAAGCACGGGATTGACTAAATCCCGCCCGCTGTTGGTCCAGTAAATCGGTCATCTTTTGGACCAACTTGCCGCTCAATCGGAAGGGTCAGCCCGTCAATTCAGCGTGTCCTCAGTCTGCTCGACTGACTAAGAAAGCTGATACGGATTGAACTGATATTTTTCTCCTGATAGTAGGAATCTTCCCCGACTCACGTTTCTCATAACGCACCTCAGCTTACCCCCCACATCCCATCATTTTCCCCTTCCCACTTCCAGTTATCCGGACTTACACTGTATTTCAATTTGAGTGTTTCTGTCTGTGTGGGTTGGCATTTAATGTGTGTTTGTTCTGCGCTTATCTCCTCCATTCCAGACCTGCTTTTCAGTCCAAAACCTCAGCTCTGGCCCAATTGGCTTAAGAGAGTCACTGCACCCTGCCCGCTCAGTGATCGGCCCATTCAAATCTTGCGCGACGGCTGGAGCGTTATATCTGTCGTATTCCCCTGGTAATCCGAAAGGTTTGGTTTCCCAGCGTGGAGAAGATGGGATCAAGTAGATTTTATGGCCGCTTTATCACGGAGGTCCTGGAAATTAGTAATGCTGAGTGGGCTCTTTATACAATACACAACCCAGACACAACTGTGTGCGGTTTCAAACATCAACACGGCGTCCTGAAATCAGATAAGCGGTTCCATTATAATCAGATTCTGTGTCCATATTTCAAAGCAGAAAATGAACCCGTGGTCAATCCTCAGGGGTCTATATTTTATGCTATTTCGGCATTGTGGAAAATGGAGAGCGTCAAAGCCCAATCAGCAAACATTGAGCTCGGCCTCCAACTGATTTTGATCATCTGTGGAATTTTGTTGGTTAAACAACCGTGTGCTTATTATTATTTTTTAATTCAATGTCCTCAGTGCAGAATATTACATTGTTTCAAATTGACATAATCATGATTCAAAAGGATAGTATACGTATTTAGTCTAGAGGCATTGTTGTCCTTTACTGGGTCATTTTTTTTTCCATATTATACTATTACAGTAGAGCAGACACTCCAATACCCGTCCCCGTTGAAATAAATGTTAATTTCACAATTAAATATTGTTTCATATGCAAGTAATACCTTTTAAGGAACACATGTTGCCACTTGCGCAAGGCTCGGGTATGACGACAAATCATGACTCACCAGTTTTCTGGGTTTGTTCATGTGACGTTCACAAGCTCATATGATGTTGTTACCTGAGTTTTGAGCATCTGTGATATTATTTTTAATCAAGTGTCAAATACATTTGACTGTTGAGTATAGCTAGATAAGTATACCGACACTTTAAGGAAAAAATAATATCGAAACGATTAATCAATAAAAACAGTTATCGGTCAAATGAAAATTGCTTGTCAATAAATCGTTGCGCCTCTACATTGAGCAACGCCATTGTATCAATCACTGATACGGATGTAGTGCAAAATCCCTCCATAGTGTGTGACTAATGCCGCTGATTATTTACCGATGAATTGCAGCTATGATCACAACGCATAGATACATGCCAGCCACATAAGTCATAAGAAATGATTGCCTCTTACGTTGTTCCCGTTCTGCTTGAAACGGAAAAAGCTAATGTCGGTCCTGAGTCAGTCAGCATTTTGAGGTCAAGGGTGCGGTAAAAGGGAGGAGGGAAGTAGCCGGTTCAGACATGTCGTTTGGGGATTTCGGTACTAAATTACCAGCTGTGCTCTCAGTTGTGAGAGCGGAGCTAAGTACTGCCAAAGGGCTTAATCATCAACCCCCTCCCTGCCCCATTCGGAATCGCACACATTGACATAGCTTCTGATCCTAGAATTTTATAGGTTGGTCTTCTAAGCCATGCCGTCATCTGCTCTCACTTTGCTGCGGTGGCAAATGTTTACCTTGTCACGCTTGACACAACACTCCATCATGTCAGATTTCACAATGCCCTCCCGTATTTTATGGTGAGCTGTTGAGTGAGCACTTCGAGTAGCGACGCGTAAACCACACCGATTAGGGATAGCATGCGGGCAACTGGGCTAAGTGTCTGGTGAGGAAAATGCCTGGGAAGGGACTGAAATATGACTCTGTCTGGACTTTAGGGTGAACTCGGTTAGCGAAAACACCAAAGGGGGAGGGGTTGGTAAAGATAAGCCTTGGAGTGCTTTCCAATATCTGCCGCCCTCCTATGCACCCAGAATCGACAGACGTAACGTTCCCAGCCCGAGAGAGCCGAGTGGCTTTTGCGATTGACAAGCACCCTTCCATCCTCACCTCCAAGTTGGGTTCCCACATCTTATCTACTCGGTTTGAAGTTACTTAAATGTCAGCATAAAAAGGGAGGAACCGCAGCACAGTGCGGCGACTGTTTCAGAAGAGATACCGGACGTAGACCTTCTCTACTGACTTGTTTTGAACATAATCATTCACATACTAGGACTTACTTTATTTTCATGTAAAATACAGTAAATGCCAACAAAGGTTTGACTGTTGACAGCGTTAGAATGACAAGGGCATGAAATTGCCCGAAACTATCGTTGTAAAAGGTTTTGGAGGGATTCCATAATTATGTTAGAGAGCAGTCAGTGAGTGGTCAGAATGTACTGTCACATGAGGAATTAGCAGCATACAGGCCACAGAAGTAAGAAGAAAACGTCATTAGAAGAAGACTGAATGGAGTCCTTGAGTAATTTGAGTACTTGCTCGGTGTCCAAAACACCGGAAATGTCTTCAAATTGGGTTCTATTGAAGATATTTGAATGGTAATAGAAGTGAAATAAAGGAGGCTCGGTGGAAGGGTGGTTTATCTCGTCTGCCTCACAGTTCAGAATCCCGAGTTCAAATCCGGCTAGCTCCGGCGTTCCTGCATGGAGTTTGCATGTTCTCCCCGAGCCTGCGTGCATTCTCTCCGAGCACTCCTCTCCCATTCTAAAAACATGCATGTCAGGTATATTGGACAGTCTTAATTGTGATTGGTTGTTTGTCCCTATGTGCCCTGTGATTGGCTGGCAATCAGTTGAGGGTGTCCGCCGCCTACTGCCCTAAGGCGGCTGGGATAGGCGCCTGCGAGCCTAGTGAGGATAAGCAGCTATTGAAAATGGATGGGAAGAAATAAAATTTTGAAATATATTTGAACAATGATACAGCCAACCTATCCTCAGGCTGTCACAAGTACAGTACCCGTTACATAATAAACTCATTAACATTCACTTCCAGCCGATCGCAAACGACTTTTGACGTCCACAGCCGTCAATGGTAGTGAATGAGTTACGCAGAAAATACAAGATGAATCTAATAGACTGGCCCCATCAAACAATGCAGTACTGCAGGCTATAAAATAAGAATTTAGACAGATTTTTATCGGTACAGTTCTTATTCCAGTTTAATTGAATGTTGTGAGCTGCATGTTGCTGACAAAGGGCCATTGTGACATCAAGCTCCTCTAAGCTTTGTGGGTAATTATTTTGATGACAGGTCATTAGGAAGTTGTTTTGTTGGCAGATCAAGCATTTGCGACATGTCCTACATTCGCCGCTCTGCAGCCTCATTGAATAACACTATTCAGTGCATTTTGTTTGTCGGATCGAGCGCTAGCTTGTCTATCACGTTGAAAAAGGCAACACGCGGTGAACGGGGTCATCGCCGTCCTAAATAAAATACGTCTTTTCATCAGCATATTGAAAAAAATGATAAGAGAAGCTGCAAATTGCTCGAACCTCCTAGAGAGGAAGGAGCAGGACGAGGAGGAGGATGGTCGGGGGCGGAAGGACAGAAATGAAAAAAACACACATTTGCTCTTTTTACATTCAATGAAAAGTCCTGATTCAGCAGAATACACACGCGCATACACTTGTGAGCACACACGTTGGAGATTCAATTACAGTATTGTGAGATGAAGGAGAAATTCTTCTGCCTTCAGCATTTCCAATTAAAGTACGGCTCGGAGTGTGTTCATGTGTGTGTTTCTGTGTGTTTCTAGTCGTGTGTATGTCGGCTGTGTGGTTAACAGGCGAGGTGTGTGTGTCTGGGAGGTGAGGGGAGGGTCCTGGCTTTGATGGCACTGCAAGGGCCACTGAAGCGTGACAGGAGAGCGAGCGAGGAGCGCGCGTGTTTGTGGGAGTGTGCGTCGGCCTCTGATGTCACCTTGTATCATTTCAGGTTAATTTCACCTATTCTCACACAAGGGTACAGAACACAAAAGCAAAGATGACGAGCAAATGAGAAGATAAAACTTTATTGGTGGCCTTTGCTGTCAACACTTTTGCGGGGTTTCCTTGATGTCAAACAGTAGTCAGGAATGTCTCATTTTTTAGGGCGCTGATCATTAACTTTCTTTTGTCAATACCGGTTGGGGCGATCAAACTGAAAATGGGCTATTCAGTCACAGACCATTTTACCCGCTTGCCACTGCCGTAGAAAACGTGTGGGGTATTTTTTTATTTAAATCTTGGCTTATTTAAAAAAAATATATATATTCCCATTGGAGCTGCAACATTTACCGTATTTTCCGCACGATAAGGCGCACCTAAAAGCCTTATTTTTTTTTAAAGTTGATGGTGCATCTTATAATCAGGTGCGCCTTATATATGAATCAATATTGAGATTGGGATTCGTAGATGGGGAATGAAGTGATAAAGTAAGCTTTCCTGTTTCTTTTGTGCGTTTACAGTTGAACAAGACGCTGAGTTATTATCCTATTGAGAGTTTAGAGTTATTATTTGAGTTATTATTGTTATTACTTTGAGTATTACTATGTTGTGATTGAAAAAGTTTTAACATATGTCATTAATTGAGGGTGCGCCTTATAATCCGGTGCGCCTTATAGTGCGGAATTTACGGTAATTAACAATTAAAAGATGATCCTATAAATGATAATAATTTTTGATAATTGATTAAGCAATTTTCAAACCTTGTTCAATTCAAAATGATCATAATCCATGGATTGACAAAATCATCATCAGATGAACCAGTTTATAAAATATAACGCTTCTTCTCATTTTATATTTTCATATATTGACTCGCAAGCTGTCTTTGACCTCCAGTTTTATCAAAAGGAAAATGTAGTCATTTTAAACCGGATGTTCTGCTCTAAATTCTTTTCTTTTAAGTTAATACATTTGAAATAAGCTATGCCCATGACATGTGTTGTTTTCACTGAGGGTAAATGAGGAGAAGAAATGAATGTTCTCAAAAAGCTCTTACGAGTTTCAAACTTTTAAGTTTTACAGCTTGCGCTTTAGACGCACTCTTCAAGTGTCTCTAAATTCAAAAAGGATTAAGTGTAACTTTACAAGCGGTCTTTTTCAAGTGATGTGACATTGAATACTTAAGAACATTTTACGTAATGGTCCAGTGTCTCATCATTTGCAGCTCTTGAGCGGTACGGCAAATTATTTTTTTTATGCTTGATTGGATGACCGCAGCTTTTATTTTTCTGATTTGGGTAGCAGAAATCAAAATAAACAAATGATAAATGCGTGAGCTCCGCCTTTTTGGCAGTGACACACGGGGCAAATAAACGGGGCCCACACCTTTTACACCTGTTGGGACAAGCAAATTTAGGTGTGCCGGACAGAGGATTTGATGTGATTATAGCACCGGGAGTTGATTTATTTCACATATATCAACCAGTGGCGGGTGCCTATGAATGTTGTGGGCATGTTACAATTGTGTGTAGTATTCAACTTTGGTTTTACTTTTGACTTTCACAAACATGCAACGGCTGCCTTAGCAATTTAGCAGTTCAAATCTCACCAAACTGTTAAGATTGACTCGGAAGATGTTTTATCTAGTTGTGATAGACGTGCCTTCGAAATTTCATTTTCATAAGTAAAATTGAGTTGTTTTTCCCTCACATTTGTGTGTAAATTTTGGAAAATTTCATCCTTATAAGGGAGGTCAACCGGAAAATGTGTATTTACAAATGCTACTACAATTGTTTTCATTATCGATCAATCTGCCAATTTTTTTTTTTTTAAACACTTATTTTCATACCATGGTTCAAAAACATGACATTTTCATAACATGTCAGGAAATAAGCAATAAAATGGGTAATTCTTAAGAATCTTTTCGTACGTTTGCCAATTTGATAACAAGATGTGGCAATTTCTCTTATTTTAATAGCTTGTTTATTTCCTGCATATAGCAAATTTTCCAGTTTTTTCGTCACTCCACAGTAAGTCTCACCAGCCGAAAAGGCATAATAAAGCCAAATGATTGGAAAAAAACCAAAAACGATGACCTATAGTCCAGAAAATACATTACTTGTAAAGTATAGAGTATTATTCATAAAGTAAAGCATTTTTGACCTGATTTTACATGAATCTCATGACTACAAATAAAAAGCGTAATATTGTCTCTCAAGACATGCGGTCAACATATTTTGCGGAACTGAGCAATGACTTCATTCACTGCTAGGCAAATTACGACAGTCGATGAGCGATTTTCAAAATAGAAGCTACCACAACGATTAATCGATTATCAAAAATAATGATCGATGAATCCTTTGAATTCTTTGAAATCCACCCGTTATTATTCATTCCAGGGGTCGGCCATTTTGCCACTTGCAATCAAAGAAAACATTTGCTTAGGACTCTGCTTACGTACACATGACGATAAAACTCAGGAAACAGGTGATGGTAAAAAAAAAACCAAAAAAAAACGTACTGCCACACATACTTATTCATGTTCTTATTTAGTCATATTTAGCAAACTAATGAGCTCATCTAAACCTTATAGTTTGCTGCCTCATAAGCCTGATCCAAGCTAATTATGAGCTATTAACATGGTTGACACGCTTTGTTGCATGCTCCCGTGTGGTAACCAAGCTCCAACCGCGCTCCGTGAACAGAAAACGCTCGCGATTGGCCGTCTGGCCTTTCCGACTTCGGGGTCATTTACAAATAACCGCAAAATCATTTTGAGTGACAGGGACAAATGCGCCTGCTGCCATTGAACCCTGCATCCGTCCTTTATAACGGTGCGTGTGTGTGTGTGTGTGTGTGTGTGTGTGTGTATTGCCCCCGCTGCCCTTGAGCCGTTATCAAATTTCTCTAATTATTTTATTATGCAAATGAGTCGCCGTTATTTCATTAGCTCAGCAGCCAATCACAGAAGCTGATTAGGAAGTGATTAGCATTCAGTCGTTTTCTCGCGCTCGGCGTCCTTGTGAAAGGAGTAACAGGCGAGGGGCATAATGACCCATCTGGATACAAGCTTGTGCTTATACTTTGGAGTTTGTTACAACCTGTTCGCTATTTCATTTTGCTTACGTACGCTTCAGATTTACATAATGTACAATAAATGCCATTCATTGTTTCGTTCAAACGATTTCAAAGATTTCAAACCATCCAATGGCAGACAAGGTTAACATCTACATGGGGAACATAATGAGCCCCCGCTTGTAACGTTTAAGGTGGTGGGAATTTACCTTGTCGATCCTCTGCCATCTGGCGCTTCGCTTTACCCGCTTGTATTCCAATTCGAAACGCTTAAAGCACACTATTGATATGCACACCCTTCTCATATAGTACTACAAGTAATCCTATAACTTGATCCTACTATTATCTGCCTTTGTCGTGGAGTGTACAACTATATCTTGCTGAGTTGATGTTCATTGTATTTAGTTGCATAAGATTAAGATTAGGTTAAAAAAAACAAAAAAAAACCCCTCTGGATTTCAGTATTTTTCTACATCGCCACGACCGTAGTAGTTACATTATATAGAATAGTGGTTTTCAACTTTTTTTCAATGATGGGTTAGGGTTAGGGTTAGCACTACAGAGTATTTTCCTAACCAGTGCACAGAACTTTTGAATGGATGCATTAAAACAAAATGCCGTAGTAGTTACTACTACATTTGTAGTTGTATCTCGGCGTATTTTACATCGTGCAAAACAATTCGGCAACGATAAATATATTTGAGAGGGCCGGTGATTGTAATTTGCAGTCCACAAAATTGGCTGCAGCATAGTTGTTTCATGTTCCAATCCATTTTATCTTACTTTGAAAAGAAAAATGTACACTTCCTGTCACCAACGTCCAACATATGTATGTGCAATATATTTTTAAGCGCATTAAAAAAAAAAAACTCATTGCATTAGATTCACTGATACCTGCTGAAACCCTGTTATAAACCCACACCCGCTGATATACCTCCACGTATCCCTTAACCTCGTTTGTATCAACATTTGAGGGCCGCTGCCGTAAAGGACAAAAATCATACAAAGTGCATTTGGAATGCATTCTCAGCGTTTCTTTTTTTCTCCCAAATTTTCGGTTAGTTATTCAAAAATGGAAAACGAAACATGCCTCCCCTCAAATTTCGACAAACAATAATCCATGAGGAAGAGTGCAAAATAAATTGATTCTTTGACGGTCCCAATGAGCTCAGCGGCATCCATCATCCAGAAGACTCCTGCTGGAATTCGCCACTCATCTGAGGTGACAAAGACCCTGCTGGTCACTCTGATAGAGCTTCAACACTTCAACTCTGGTATCTCACCCGGCGTTTGCCAAAGGCACCCGAAGAGAGCGCGAGAGACTTGAATGATCTGATTTGATGTGCCAAAGATTGTCTACATGAATGCCAGATGTTGTGTTTGGAGGAAACTAAGCAACGCTCATTACATGGCCGTACCATCCGTGAACGCAGGCATGCGGGTGGCAGCGTGGCTTTGTGGGGATTTTTTTCATGGGAGGAACCAGGAAACTGAATTGATGGCTAGAAATGAATGGTGCAACAATTAACAACTAAATAATCATCAAATTATTTAATCATTATTTTTGATAGGGATTTTTTTGTTATCACTTTTTTCAGATTAAAACCAGGAAGATAACTCATCGCTTGAGTAACTGTTCATAACGAGTACCAATACTAGTGCTTTTGATACACAAAATTTCCCTACCGGAAAATGCTAGTTTTTCAAAGGAAGACCTGCCTATTCTAATGTAGAATTTGACTTAAAATTTCATGAAATTATTGTCAAATTTCTATTCGTCCCATTTTTTATGTATGGTTCACGATCGTAAAACTGCTTCGAGTCGCCGATACTAGGATCAGCAAGATATTACGTTCCCATCCCTAATTTTGATTATCAATCAACTGTCCGAACACTAATATTGTCCAAGTCTTTCCGATTATAGCCTCTTGGCAATAAATATCCCAATTTCCATTATCATAAATATAAGTGACAGATTAACCGATTCATCACATTTATCATTCGTTGCAGCTTTTAAACAAGTCTAGCGCGGTACAGAGACATCCTGGAGGAAAACCCGGTACATAACACTCCTGACCTTAGACCAGCCAGGAGCAAAATGATGGCCATGTGCGGCACGTTAAGATTTTTGATCCTGCCCCCTGAAACGTGAGGAAATTATCAATAAGAAGAAGAAAAAATGTTCATTTTCTGAAGGATAGTGGAACTGTCAGCAATTCATTTAATTTTTAGAGTTATTGGAAGAGTCATTTCAATAAATAGTTAAATACATGGGACTTGAATAACAGTGTTTTAATGCTTTTGTTATTTTTCTATTTAAATTAAAGCACATTTTCTAGATATCCCACATTTTTATCTCTTATAGCTGCTCCTTTTTGTCAAATTTTAGAAGCATTTCCCACCTTCAAGTCAAAAATTTGCCGGTGACTGTTCAACTCCGTCTAAATGCTCTTAAGAGGCCAAAACTTGAGTCCGATTGAAACCATACAATAGCAAAATATGAGATGATTGTGAATACTTCCAAATGCACTGCAAATACCTCTCTGACAGTACTTTTGAATTCCAGTAGATTCTACTCTATATAAGGCCTTGCTGTCACTGTTTTTACAAAGCATAAAATGCACACTTTGCTGTTTCTACTCATGCGCAACACGACCAGACAGCAACATGTAAACGGACACACAAGCGGCGGGGGACAAAAAGTCACGGAGCGCCACGCACACTTTCCCCCCACTCACATTTCAACATCAGCAGAATTAGGTTCCCACTTAGTTCTAAACAGAAAAATGTGTGTTGTCAGTGGCGGACTCCGTGCCCCCTGCACAAAGCGGAATCTCCACGAGCTAACTCGTTGTGACAAAGACTTAACAAAACCGAACGGAACTGGACTGAAATGCACGGAGCGGGGCTGGTTTTTCCGAAGAACGCCAAGAGGAATGTGATCCAACGCTTCTCCCAAGCCGTGAGTCACAGCCAGCTATACAGCCAGCAGCCGAAAACAGTCACTTAGTTTGACGTTAACGTCTTTCTCCTGCGGCTGCGGCTGTCTCCTCTTGGTCTCCCACTGGAGCGCCCGCTCAGATCAGTGGGGCATCGCGAGGCCTGTCGTTATGCTCTTCATCATGCGGCCCGCTGTAGGACACAGGTAGCCCTGGCGCTAACGGAATACAGTGCTGGAAGTTCTAGCTGTTGTGTCATCATGGCTTGGATACATTCATAAGACTTCCACTAGGGTTTTGAAATATTTTTTTTCTGCCAAGTGTTTCAATTAATTTGCTCTTCATTTGAAAGGATAAATATACTCTTCCTGGCCCGGTATTAGATTTGCTGATACTTGCAGAAACCCTTTTCAAATCTCACAAATTGCCTTAGCGTCCCTCAATTTGAGCACCGCTGGTTTAGAATCTTTGTTACGCAACGAATGAACTCTAGTGCAATATGCACGGACTTGAAAGGAAGAAACATGGGCTTTAATCTTCCTCTTGTTGTCGTAAGGCGGAGTTTTACCCTCAAAAGGGTCCTACTTTGGCGAGCTACCTGACAACGAGGCGACAGACTGTGACATGGTTTGAGTGGGACACTTGGAGCCTTTAGAATAGAAATGTAAGAAAATGCACGCCAAATAAGAGAAAGGTGAACAAGCAGTGAATATCAGATAGCGGTTATGTGAAATGTTGCCTGATGCATTTTTTTTCTAGCTAAAGCTATTAGTTGCATCAAGGGTAGCTTGATTTTTTTTTTTTTGTGTGTGTGTGTGTGTGTGGTTTTTTTAGTGTCCTGAATTGACAATTTGAAGTTATTTCAGAACAACACCATGTGGACATGACTTCAGAACAGCATTGTGTTGGTCACAGCCTGCTGGCTCTGGGAACCGAAGATCAGCAAGTTGCTTGTCGTGACCATGCTTCCGGGCGGAACTTCAAAATAAAAGTGTTTCATAAGTTTATTTTGAAGGATTGGCTAAGTTCCTCACAACGATTGGCTTTGACTACGATAGAGTGGCTTGACAGGCAGCACATTGCTCGCTTGACCAGTAAATCGCAAAGGCATCTTATCTTTGTCCCCTCTAACAATTAGACTAGTATCAGATGCTACTTGGCTTTTCTTTGCTGTACGCCCGGCAGCCATGTTATTAACACAAACCACGCAAGGCTGCGAGGTCAAAGAATCAGATGGCTGCTCGTAATCAGCGTGCCGTTCCTTTCAGCGCGTTGCGGGTACGAGGCACGTATCATCGCAATTTGATTGGCCACAAGGGACAGACGGGTGTCTCTCTGTGTTAAATCGACTTCCTGTTTTGGAGGGTCCTCGCAGCGACCGGCTCAAACACGCATGGCCAAAGGTGCTGGTGATGGGCTCAGATGATGCGCTGAAGGCTGCTGATGGTTGAGTCAGCGGTGATTCTGTCTAACCTTGATGGATGACTGTTGGAGCTCCTGCTCCTGGTGCTTTATTAATCACATCAGACCCGCACAGAAATATCCGACATACTAATTCAAGCCTATAAAAATTTTAATGAGAAACTTTGTCATTTTTAAGTTGCTTTTTCTTTTTCTTTTTTCCTGACTCTGCAATTAAACATGTTTACGTTCTGTGATGCAGGAAGCTGCACGTTTGATGAGGGCTTCTCCAAATGTGACTACCAACAAGATCCCTACGATGACTTTGATTGGACCCACATCAACACCCAAGAAGTGCCATATATATCACCGTACCTGCCCAAAGGTGAGACTCATTTTGTTAACTCTTTCACTGCCAATTAATGACACTTCTAAAGAATACTTCCTTGAATCCGTTTTGCAGACGGCTACCTCGGGAATCATAACCATACAATTGGATTTGAGTCTTGAGTAAACCTAAGATGCATGTTTTTGACATGAAGCTTGAAGCAAAATAAAACCCTCACATGCTCCAGCCAGACAGTCAAAACACTAACTTAGCTTGATATCTAATTTGTATTAAGAAATAAACACCGGAGACTCAATTTTAATATAATATAAATGACAAGACCACATATTCTTATGAAAAAAGGTGGGTCAAAATATACCAATTTGGGTGAAAAATGGGCCGATCGCCCTGTTAGGTCAATTTGGCTCACCTTTCAGCACAATTTTTGGAGTTGTACACAATTTTATGATGGTCATTCATTACCAAAACCGCTATTTTTTTTTTTAACTTTATTTCATTCAAAATGACCCAATTTCTTTCATGCCGTTTTGCACTAAACAACCCAAAAGATTTGAGTCAGATTCACCCCATCGGTCATTTTATATGACTGTCCAAATAGTTCTTTTTTTTTTCTCTCTATTTTTTGGAGTGCACGACTGAAAACACAGAAAGGTTTCGCAAATTCATTAACGAGTTTGCAGTCCATCAAATGAAGTTGAACTGTCCGAATGAAAAGCTTCTGCTTTAAGGAAATGCAAGGCCCATTAGCGGTTGTATTTCGTGCTAGCCTCACAACTAGTAAAGCAATTAAAACACACTTAAACTCACACCCTTCCTTTCCCCTCCGTAATCTGTTGTTTTTTTTTTCCTTTTTTTTTCACGATGGTGATGATGAGGGGGGAATTAATTTATTTCTGCCGCAGGGTTGAGGGTCTAATTAAGAACAGGAGGTCATTAATCAAACAAGGGGAACAGGGAAGGTTGCCTACTTTACACTATAAAAAGTAACATCTCATAACTAAAAACATGCACGCCATGTTGAGTAGGAGCCAGACTTTTTTCTTTTTTTGAGTATTTCGGGACATGCTTGTAGAAATGAAGCATGCCCTGTGGTGTGACTGCCGTGTGGCAAACTGGAAGAGGTTAATTGCTGAGCCCGAGAGCGCACATGTCATTCCAGGAATTCAAGAAGTTACTTGAAGGATCATGGCGATGACAGACAAGGTTAATGGGTGGAGATATTGCTTGCTGCAGATCCTCACCTGCATGTATGGTTACATTTGATGTTCATCTTATGTGGAGGGCAGACACATTATATCCCTATTCCCTCACAGGCAGTAATAATTTGTATAGGATGATCATTTTAAACCGCTCTGCATTTTTCATCAGCGAAACACAATTCTCAAACCTATTAAACTTTTAAAGCCCGTTTTAGGCCAAAGAAAAACAAAGTCGAATGACATGAGAGAAAGCGCCAGAGGCCTCCACTGTATTCAAATGCGCAGGCCTACGATGACATAATAAAATAGCTTCGGCTCAGACTTGTCGAAAAATATGCCCACGCAAGCATGTCAGAGCAGTCCGGTGGATATAACGCGGGAAAAAGATGCAAGTGCTTATGAAATTAAATGATCTCTTTTAAAGAAATGGTTTTAAAAGATAATCACAAAGCCTTGAACTGTGTGAACGTTTGAAGATTCGATTTATCATGCAGATCTAAAAATGTCCCAACCTTCAGAATTTCAGCCTCTCATCAGTTAGTCGGAATTATGGAAGCAAAGTGAGTTTCATGCTTCTTTTAAATTTGGAAAGCTGCTATTAATATTTTTAACCTTTTTGTTTTAATTGATGGACCAAACCAGTAATATTTTTACTTTTTTTCCTGCCCTGCCTTTTTTTTAATCTGGATGATCAAGTAATTGACAAAATGATTGGCAGATTGAAGTAATTAAAATGAATTGGGTCAATTAAAATCATGTTGCAATGCTGCAATATACAGATTTTTTTTTTTAATGTTTCTAAATGGTACATTTACATGTGTCGCATTTTTCAAATGTTAGTTATACTGCCCTTAAAAGCAAGTACCACAATGGTACAATGCAAGGGTAGTCTTTTTTTTTTTTTTTTTTTTTTTTTTTTTTTTTTTTTTTTTTAGATGAATGCGCAAGGGTTTCACTTTGGAAAACTACTGTCAATAGTTTAGCCTATTTGTTGATGTTATGGACCAAACCATTAATCATATCATAAAAAAAGGTTGCATTAGTTTTCCGTTCTATCAATTTAAGAAAATGTCTTGTTTTGAATCATTCTCTGGAAATTAAATTTGCCCCTTTTTTTTTAATTTGAATCCGGCCCATCGATTGATCGGTCGTGTTGTTTTAACAGTTAAATATTTGTGTCATTAATCAACAGGTAGATCGATTATTCAAATAAGTTCATTGCAGTGCTGCAGTATACAGATTTTTTTTGATCAACCCAAGATTGTGTGATTGTTAAAAAGACACAGTCACAAAGACAAGAAATGGACAAAAATGAATATTTAAATAGTTCAGTCGGTATTTAATACTCTTGATCTTTTAAATCCCTCACCGATTTGTCTTTTGATGCTCGCGGCAACAATAAACAGCGTTTTGGCAGTTTTTGCAATCGAAACCCGTCCATGTTTTTGCGCGGGGGTTGGCGTTGGCGCACGCCGCCATGGCGGGGTTCGAGGCCATTCGTCGGTTGCCATCATGCGCACCGTGCCAATCAAACATTCGCGGACTGCGACTGCATGACTCACCGGACCAAAGTAGATATTCTCGACTCACGGGTGTCAGCTTTAAACCTATTTGGCTTCTCGTCACGTCTTGTTCTGTCATCTGTGGGCGGGGGGAATAGGATTATAATTGCTATAAAGCTAGTTATTTCTTTATTGAAGGATGTTCCATGGTAAATATTTTTGGAAGTGCCATATTTCTACATGAACGCATTGCACATTTGACCTACGAGTTCTGGCAGACTTGTAGCATATAATGAACAGCTTAACTTTAAACGATGTCTAGCTTTTGATAAAATTGCTCTATTTTAAGGCTAGAGATTGCTTGGCGTTCGGAATCCAATCCGAACAGGCGCATCAAATAAAACAGAACTTTTACCAACAGGAGTATTATTGTTATGTTGAAGGAAGGCGTCTTCCGTCTTAACTCCGCTGTTGCTGCTGTGATGTGACATATCTAGGTCTTAAGTCTGTCTCCGGGGTATTTTTAGCCTTGGTACGTTGTGTCGTCATTTCATTAGTGTCCGTTTTCGACATTGGCGGTTCAAAGACAGCAGTCATCTAAGAAACTGGCAGATTTCCGGCGCCGCGTTGTTTGTTCTTTTAGTTTCATTTTGTTGAGGGTTTGTGTCACGGATTTGCTAATGATAAAGTGCATTGTTGTTACACAGCAGGGCAGGGAGCCTTTCCTGTCAGGGCCCGTTTTGTTTTGCGGACCTTTCTGTTCTGTTCTGATGCAATTGATGCATTACTTAATACTATTTGTTGAGTTGACAAGAGATTTAAAAATCATGTATCAGGATATGTAACGAATGGATCTAATCTCTCTCCTCAAGAAAACCCTCAGCCATTTTTTTATTCTGATACATTGTGACAGATTTAAAAAATAAATACCACAACCACAGTTGTCAGTCAACATATAATTACAAAATAGGGTGTTCTCGTGTTTACTTTGGCAGAAAGCTTTGCTAATGCTTGCCAATTAGCGTTTCTGTTGTGATTATTAGCTGTGGCTGCAGTCGCAGCTGGGTGCTTTGCACTGATGTGGTAGGCTAAACTTGAAAAACTTCATATGGCTCAGGGCATTTTTTTTTCTTCCCCCATCGAGCTGACAACTCACACACATTCTTCCATTTTCCTTTTCCATTTTTCATTGCCCTAAAATACAGAAAACAAAAAGTTAAAAAATAAAATTTGCATCAATGTGGTTAAAAAAAACCACTTTAACTGCAACTTTAATTGACTTCTTGCAATTGATCTTCTACTGACACCCCTACAGTTGTGCTCTTTCTAGGCTTCATCAAAACACACGTATTTACCTGCAAAAAAAGTTGCAATCATTTAATTTTACCAAACAGTGATATGATTAAATGAATGATGTCTTGCCATGGCATGTGTTGTGACATATCTAGGGCTGTGACTGATACATGTATTTTTAGCTAGCACACTCTTGGCATCTTCAACCCACTTCGTGTCACTGTCTTAAGTATCAGTTTGATACCAGAAGGAACAGTAGTGACACCTATTGCGTGTTTGTGCGAGAGAGGCTAATATTAGAGTGTTTCTGAGAGGTCTCTTTCTGGTCCACGTGGATACCGTCCAGCTCGGATGAAGTCATCCCGCTTCCCGCTGATGGTTTTCATACACAAGTAGGATTATTTGTTAAAAAAAACAAAACAAAAAAACCATGACGGACAGCGTGTGCGTACACAGGAGAGATGAAACGAGATGCGCAGATGATTGACGTATATTGCACGTGGGCGATGCAATGCAGACGTTTTATTGTAGTCCAATTGAAAATGTGCTGGTTTGACTCCTTATTCTTGCGGAGAACAATTTCCTCTCAGTAGATTTTCCGAACAATGATAGAAAATCATTACTGTCCTATAACCTATTGCGCCATTCATATTGTGCGTTTTCCAACCGGCAAATAGAATTAGATGCCTTCAATGAAGCATTGTGTTTGCACAATTGGAGCATATGTAGTATGCTTGATATGGTATCGCGTGACTGCTGAAAGCATCGTCCTGTATTCAGTATTAGTAAAACGTATAAAATGCCTGCGTATTCTACGAAATGTATCGCTTATATTGTTTTGCATTTCGGCCTGTTACGTACACTACGCAATGAGTCCAAACGGGAGATTAGTGTCACATTTCATCGCATTTCATTTCAACATCTGTTGAGTTCTAAGCTGATTATCAAACTGGATCATTTGGGTCATCACTACATACATGTTTTTCGACTGTAGATGCCAAGTTTATCACAAGTTTCACAAAGCATATATATTTGTTTAGTGGGTCAAAAAATAGAAAAAATAGGGATTGCTATTATTCCTTATAAATGAATTAGAATGAGCTATAGCTGAATGTTCTAAACTCCTGTTTAAATGATTTTGTAATATAAAGTATAAACATGAGCTATAGTATTATAGTTCTATCACTCAATAAGTGAAAAACTTGAAATGTTTTATAATTAATAATAATTTTTGATGTGTTTTGATTATATAATTTAATACTGTTTTGGACAGTATTAAAAAAATAATAATAAATCTGAAGTTTTGTTTTAAAGTTATATAAATGTATACCATGATTTTGGGAATAGATTTTCCTCTATGCAAGCTAAAACGAGTTGGACACCTCTGCCCTAACCAGCTTTGGAATTAGATTAGTTATGGTATCTTTAGGCATATTTTATTCAGTAACTCCAATCAAATGTTTTCTGTTTTATTTCTGACTTGTGTCCTCTGACATTTTCACAAATTATTATGTCATTTTCAATAGTTGTTCTCATTTGCCAAAGAGCAACTGTCACACAATTTAGCAATATCTTTCTTCATGTTCCAGTTTATTTGCTCTTATTTTGCAAAGTTTCTGCCACGGCGTTAAAAAGCATTCAATTAAATTTGCTGATGTACGCCTCATGGTACCCGTACCCCCGATTGAGAAGTGCTTCTTTGGACCGGTAACTGATGAAACAGATACTGCAATGGCTCAAACCTTGATGTTTTGATGTTTCGCTTTGTCCAGGTTCTTACATGTACGTGGACGTGTCTCAGTATGAAGTTGGCGAGAAGGCCCGATTTCAGCTCCCGGTGATGAAAGAGAATGACACTCACTGCATTGACTTCAACTATCAACTCACCAGCGCTGACGGCTCCAGTCCTGGTACACTCAATGTCCTAGTGAAGGTACGGACTTAACTCTTTCAGTGCCATTGACAAGTATATTTCTCAATCACGTTTTTCAAAGCGGATGGGACAGAAAGCGTTTGATGCAACTCCACTGTGAATTACAGTGTTGGGGAAAAAACTTTACTGATGCACAGTCACCAGTAGATGGCAGTGTTTTATTTGTCTGTTGACCTATTTGTAGTGTAAAACAATACTTCATGTAAACATGCAAATGTTGGCTTTGAAACTATTTAGCATTCTTATGTCTGCAGGTTAACAAGGGTCCTCTGGCCAATCCCATATGGAATGTAACAACATACACTGGTAACACCTCCACCAAAATAAAGATCTCATGCGGTTACCTTTTCTTACACCGGGGTGACGCTTGACCTCTGTTGACTTGTTTTTCTTTTCAGGGAAAGACTGGCTGAAGGCCGAACTGGCCGTCTCTACTTTTTGGCCCAATGAATACCAGGTGAATTCCCACCTCCTTTAACCGCTAACAGCTGCGTTTGCTGACAGTGAGCAAAAGCTCCGGCACACCTAGCCTGCATGGCTTTCACTCTTTTGATTTTGATGCATGGGAATTTTTTCGAGCAGGGTAACTGAAGAGCTGATATTGCTCGATTTGAATAGCAGGAGAGAATTCCAATTTGAGGCATATTTCAAACCCTCTCCAATTATAAATCAACTTGTATAATGTCCAAATATAGCGAAACTCATATTTGGAACCGGTAATTAATGATCTTAATGAAAGCCCGATTGGTTAATCATCAAATATACTTATGTGTTTAGTGTTCAGATGCGCATACCGACACCACACACAGCTTGAAAAACAAACAACTCATGCTGTGAGGCAGGATACTGATTTATTTGTGTTGACTGAGGCTCAGGAGGTGACGATCAGGCAAGGAATACGTAGTGAAAAGCCATGGGGGCGACTGCGTGCATGTACGCGCACTTGCATTTGGGTCAAAAAGAGGGACATGGCTGCTTTAGCCAGTATTTTTTTTTTTGATGATGATGAAACTATAATCACACAATGGTAATTGCACCCACTTTTAAATGCATATCTCTCTTTTTTTTTTAAGCAATTTTAGACACGACAGTCGGTACGGTCTGTGCATGTCTAAAATGTTGGGTGTTGCTGATATGCGTGTGACAGATGAGTGATAGTGTCAGGACACGCACGCACTTCCTGATTAATACACGTCGCCTTGGGACCCAATCACGTTACTGTAAAGCGAAGGGTGGTAGAATCTTCCAAATGACCCATCTGGTGCCTATCCCCCGCCACCCCTCCCATGTGTCAACATGTTATAATTGAACGGAATCATTTTTTGTTTGCTGAGGGCCTACGAAAGTGGGTATGAAAAAGCTTCTTTGGGTCGAGGTTATGGCGTTTTGCTCTCATGTTCAAACACGCTTCTGATGGCATTTAAGCTTGCATGATAATGAGGCCGGGCGCTGAGGTACATGCCCACTCAGCGGTAGTATTCATATTTGTTTTTATCTAAAATTCTTTCTGCTATGCTGGTGAAGACTGAAAGTCTAGATTAAAAATTTTGAATCATTCGGAATATTCTTCAATTGCGTTTAATGATTATGAGCTGAACACACACACACACACACACACACACACACACATATATATATATGAGCTAAGTGAAGAAGGATCGGCTAGATTGGCAGGGGAGCAAGGAACATGTCACGGGCAAATAGTTCACGGTCGATCTCGTGGGTGATGAATGATAGCAACTGGTCCGTTCTTGCTCTCTATCTGATCACAATCCTCTCTTGTGTATTCAACACTGTGCTCCTAAACACTATGAGAAAAGGAGAAATTATTATTGAAACGTACACCCAAAGATGGCAGTATAACCAACCGGTACTTGACTACATTTATTAAAGTCCGTTTCAGTGCCATCATACGTGTCAAATTGGAGGTCGCATTGGCCTCACAGTCACATGGATGTAGATTGGGGAAAACAATAAACCGTGAGAATGCGATGAAATGGGAAAAGGTAATGAGACATGGATGCGTCTGAAATGAGAAGCACATATACAGTATATACTAGATTTTATTCTCCACCCTTACCACGATGGCTTCTTTGAGTTTTTTTTTTTTTATATATATATATAATTTATCTCTCAGGCATTTTATGTGTACCCAAGGAGATTACTGTGGTTCAACAGGAAGGAACATTAATCTTGGGTTGTTATTAGACTGAATATATGAATCCAGACAGCAGATAGGTAGTCTTATTGTTATCTATACCTCCTTAGGGGGTTTCACCAGTTTCATCTTGTAGCAACTTTTTACCATACTTTGAATCTTTGATGTGTAAAGAGCAAAAGACTTGTAATCTTAATAGCTAAAGAAGGGCTGTTATGAATATTTTAACAGATTAATCTGTTGTATATTTTGTCCATTAACGACTTTTTTTTAAAATTTCCATCCCTTTATTCAAAAACAAGACATTATTTGAAGTTATCAACAGTGCTGAGTGAACAGACCCGATTTGGTCGACTTTTTTTCCACCTCGCCTTAGTTTAATCTATTAGAAATAATAGTAACTGCTACTTTCTTCATTGTAGTGCTCTTACTGCACTTACACTACCATTTTGATTCCAGTTTAATTGTCATGCTTTGTCAACACACTTGAGGAGCTCCTCCTTTCAATCCTCATCGGTATGAAGTTTTGAGCCTGACATTTTCCCCCCCCTCTATCCACAGGTCATATTTGAAGCGGAGATATCGGACAGGAAAACCGGCTTCATCGTTATAGATGACATTCAGGTGCTCAGCTACCCATGCGGTAAGTCATTAGCATGCCAGCAATTAGTTGTAGTTCGCTGAGTCGACGCTTATAGCTCCGGCCACTAATTAGACTGAACCGGCGATGGTTCCTGTCGCAGTTGAACGGACAGATAAGTAGGAATGAGCGGAAGGTGACTCGGGGAAGCGAAGAGGAGACATGTTGTAGTCGGTAAACCAGGGAAATAAAACACGGGAGTAAAGAGAAGAGAGAAGCTGTGGCGGGAGGGATGGGAGAAAGTGAAGCGGGAAATGAAACGGTATTAGGTCAATCATGGAGAGAAGAGATTCTGACCACTCAGCTCTCTTTCCCTTAATACACACACGCGCACGAGCACACGCGGCGAACACTAGTTGTCTTGTCCCGCGCTGACAGGAAAGTGATGAGGGTCACGCTCCTTTTGAAATTCACGTTACGTCGCCAAGCTCTTTCTCTCCTCGCTGTTTCCGCACCGCCAGAGGCCTCCTCCTCCTAAAACGCTCGCGTGCATGCGCGAGTCCATCTAAAGCCGTCGACCCGCCGTCTGCGGTGTGCAGACGGAGGAATAAAAGCAATTAAAAGAGCGTTTCGGTGTCTCCTCGCAGCAGTGAGACATTTTAACACGGGCTGACTTGTAATAAACGTGATTGATTTGAAGTCACAATAACAGAATGCATACCGCGTTCCGGTTGTCCCCGGCTCCGTTTGAGGTTGTCAAATTTTGTCAGTAAAGCGACCTGGAAGTGGTGTGAATATTAAGAGAGTAGCGACGCTCAACTTCCACAGTAGAAGCATTCATTCTCACAGCTGCATTTCTGGACACACACACACACACACACACACAACTGTGTGTGTGTGTGTGTGTGTGTGTTTTCAGCTGTTATCTATGATTGCAATCACCTCCCTAGAATAAAAATAGCCTCGCAGCCTCTTGGGGGGTTCAAAAGGCTTATTCCATACCTTAGTGTGGTGCTTAAGTATTAGAAGCTGTGACATTGTGACAGCGATCTTAGCTGCCACTGGCAACGTTGGGCTCCAGATTCTTCCGACTCGTCTAAAATCTAATCGTAGTAATAGTGAACACATCGCTGCGGGTTACAAAATGTCCTTAAGTGTATGTATTGTTTGTACCTGTGCTGCCTCTGTCCGGAAACAGTGATTTCAACTGGAGGCAAAAGTCACCCAAATATGACCGATATCTGCAAAAGGGATACAGGCTGGAAGTGAATGAGTAAGCGTATTGACTGCCATTGACGGATAAATAAGTTAAAAATGCATTTTGACTGGACTGGTATTTAATGTGCTAAGGTGATACCAAAGTGTTTTAGCATTTATCAGCGGGGAGAAAAAAAGTTAATATTTTGTCTATAGTTGATATCATAACTGAATTATTTTTATGCACATCTAATAGCTTTTAAAACATATTTTTAAACCTTCTGTCAAGTAACAATGGCAATGCGTTTGGTCTCTGTTTGGTCATGTGACATTCACAAAATTCAGGGAAGGTTAAACTTTCACAATGAGTTTACTCGTGGTTGAGAGTAAAAGATTGTTTCATTTACGTTGCCAATAAATAATTTAATAATGACTTTCCATGAACAATACCTTCAAAACTCATTTTGCCACTTGCTGTCGACTGAAACGACATCGCATGTGCTCTACCAATCATCATGCTCTAGGCTCAACTCGCGACCGTGTACCTTGAACACGTGATGTCATTTTCAACAGCTATTGGCAATTTTTTTTTAAATGTATTCATTGTACCCGAAATATGGATCAAACTAACTTAGATTTAACATATATTTAATATTAACTAATTTTTTACTGCCGAAAATGGTTTAAGTATTCCGAGTCCATTTTAATCCATGCATTTATTTATTTACTTATTCTCTTCAGACAAATCCCCTCATTTCTTGCGTCTCGGGGATGTCGAGGTGAACGCCGGTCAGAATGCCACTTTTCAGTGTATTGCCACTGGGCGAGACACATCCAACAATAAGCTCTGGCTTCAGGTAAAGACTTGCATGAAAGAATTGTTTATTATCATTTTGTGGTTTGATAGGGTGATTTTTTTTTTCTTTTTTTTTTTTTTTTTGCCAAACAAATACTTGTTGATGGAATCCCTGCAATATTTTAGAGTCAGTTTGACTTTGTCCAGGACTAAGAACAAATTGTGAGAATTTTCAGTTAGGAAGCTTGCATTATGAGTATTTGGCCAATTTTATGTTTCAATATGATTAATCAATTACCTAAATGTATTCTTGATTACCGGTAATTTCAAAGTCAGTTACTTCTCAATTAATTGGTCGATTGGTGCAACTCTTGGGTAGTAAAAATAACTGAATACATACATCGTTATGAACATAAATACCAAGAAAGAGACCTTAGTTCATAGAATAGTACAATAAATGCACCTCAGGCCATATGAACATTCTGGCAGCGACTAGATGTTGATTTCATTCCAACTCAACTTTAGTCATGACCTTCAAACCAGTTGTCAGTGATGATGACGTTCAAGTGTGTGTTTGAGTGTGTGTGCGTGTGCACATGCGGGTTTGGGTGAGTGCATCGCTGCCTCGAGACCTTGATCAAGACTATTAACCCCGCGCATGTTTCCATTTCTGCTCTATAGCGGAGAAACGGAGAAGATATCCCCGTTTCTCACAGGAAGAACATCAACCACAGACGTTTCTCCGCCTCATTCCATCTCAACGAAGTCACCAATCAGGATCAAGATCTGTATCGCTGCGTCACCCAATCAGAGCGCGGCTCGGGCGTCTCCAACTTCGCGGGCCTTATCGTCAGAGGTGAGGGTTTATTGAAAATTGGTTTCCAAGGATTCAATATAGGTGGACAATGTTTTCCAGCGATTAGAAAATAACAAAACTAGAATCACTCCTGAGCTCAGGAGGATACTAATATTCCAGCTCAGCGTGTCAAAACTATGACAGTCTTCCTCATGATCGGACAACAACAAAAAATATGGTGCAAAAAAAATCCTTACTTTAGCAAGCGATGTAAAAAGGAAGTTATTTTATTCTGTTATTTTACACCGTTTTGAAGATATTGGTATAATTTTATCTTTCCTCCATGTGGCCCGTTAGCTAAAATAAGTTTGACAGCCCTGTTCTAGATGGATGTAAGCATGAATTAATAAATTGTACATTTTCTGTTCTCTATATCTGCAAAATTCAGTTCATTATAGTAAAATATCTCTTATTGACATTTTCAGGTAACAAAACTTAGCAACGTCTATTCCAGACAGACCAAACTGTGTTGTTTTATTTCTTGTCCAAAGAACAATAACATTGCATCAAATACAGAAATTTAGCCACTTTAACTCATTCAATGCCAGCCACTTTGAAATGGATCTTTCATGTTAAAAGCAGTCTGGTAGTGAGTGACTGTACAGTGACTGGAGGAAGGATAGTCAGAGGCCCAATCCCTAATCCACACCATCACTTACCGTGAACTCCTTTTGCAAAGATTCCGATGTTATTTTTTTCATTTCAATTTAAAACGAGCATATATCTTCTATCGTTGTTTGATGGAATATATCTGGCGTATTCCTGACTAACAGGGGCAATGGTGAGTATGTGCACGATTGTGTGCGCGTGTGTGTATGCGTATACTTCATCTGTCATGTGCAGGTGACATGTAGTTAATAAGGTGTCACCGATGTGTGTTTGCCACGAGATTCTTTATTCATTCACATTGAATAGCTCACATATTCAGATTATCTCCCAGGGAGGGCATGGAAACACACAGGCTAAGGGCGAGAGACATTCTGGAGTGACTGAAAGGGAAGAGGCGAGTGGGGGGGGGCAAAAAGGGTGGGGAGAAATGGTAAATGTAAATAGTCAGCTCATTAGCCATAGAATATACCCATATCAGAATGGGGACTATGTCTGAATATGTAAACAGAGGAATAGTCTCGTAGTTGTTATTCTGCATATGATATGGCAGCCGTGGTAGAAGCGCAGTGAATATGAATATTAACTAACACAGATAGCATAGTTTTTAGCTTGTCCATCTTCATACTGGATTCAGTTGGACAGTTTTGAACAAATGCAGTTCTTTGATTCCATATATATATATATATATATATATATATATATATATATATATATTATGGTTGCACAATTAATCAAATTTTAATCACGATCACGGTATTGGCCATTCTTTTGCCCAGGCCAAGCCAGGGATGTCAATTTGGCAACAAAGTGCCGTAACTTCATCTCTCAGCTTCCATTATGTATTGTATGTCATTTTCAAGGGAATTTTGCGTAGAATTGGAATATGTCCATAACTCAATTTTATTTTTTGCCGAGATAAGCCTGGTTTTGTGAGAAGGCATCACATATCATTTATATGTATATATACAGTATATACTCAGAATAATTACAGGCTTGAATGTATGCTTATTTTTCTTGGTGTTAATAGTGTTTTTCCTTTTATTTGATAAGTGACAGAAGTAAACAAAAAAAAAACAGAGAGAAAGAAGGGTAAGTGAGCCGTCACAGCAGGAGTCTGATGTCTAATCATAAATGCCACCCATCTCGATGACGATAATGATGAAAATACATCCAGGCTCAGCGAGTGCATTGTATGAAATCAAGGCTCTTCCAAGCTGTTTGTGCATCTCTGAGGGATATAGGCATAAAAAAAAAAAAAAAAAGTTAATCCCATCGGGTTGTGCGAAGGGTATCACTATAAAGAAATCATGCCTGGATGGGGAAATAAAAAAACACTTCATGTTTATTTATTAGGAATATCAAGATGAGAAGTGGCGAGATATCAAAGGAATATTGAGGGTTTTTTTTTACCTATTAAAAAAAAAATTGCAGCTTTAATGTGTACGCAGGACATGGATATATGGACAGGCTTGAGCTGCATTAACGTTATGTTTACACTCTGCATTTTCATTTTAATATGTGCCTGTATTTAAATATTGCATTGTGAGATCGGCGGGGAGAGTTTGGGGGAATTAAGATATGCGAAATGAATCTATGCTAATCTGGGAAAACAGAAGAAAAGAACGCAGGTGCGTTCCCACATGTGACTTATATACATCAGCAGTGGGACATTGATCCAGCTTTGATTTCCAGAGGCTGAACCTGGTCTGCAGGGGGACTATGAGATTGCCTGCAAGTAGGTCCAGCCCCCGTCCACAGATATTTATGTCGATGACAAAATGTGCCCTCTCCCGTGTGTTTGTGGTGCAATTCAAGATCAGACCCCCCCCCACCCCTTTTTTTTTTTTTTTTACTGGCACACACACACACACACACACACACATATATATATATATATATATATATATATATTTTTTTTTTTTTTTTTTTTTTTTTTTTCTTAGGCAAAAAGTATATAAAATGGCTTGTATTAAAATATCTAATTATAAAAAAACAGCTAAATTGATAAAGTCATAAATAAGTGGACTATCCTTTTAGGTTAATTAGTTTCTTTTGTAAACCACCCTATCAGCAGTCTGTCTTTTTTTTTTTTTTTTTTTTCAAAATCTCATTTTAAACATTTCGCATCATTTTCTAATCTTCAAGTTTCAAAATGACATTGGCCAGCCCATCCAGTATGAGTTTGTGCTACCGAGTCTTAAGAAATTGAAAGAATCGGTTAACGCGCGCGCTATACGTCACGTACAGCGTTTGTTTGTGTTTGTCAGTAGTTGTTTTGTCAGAGCGCGGCTCTCGTAAAGCCTTGCCCTCTGGTTCCTACTGTGACAGAGCACATCATCATGACACACACACACACACTCACTCACCGCAATGCCAGCTTGCATTATACACAAGCCGTGGCCTAAAAAGCTCCTGCAATATTACTGTCACACAAACACACTGGAATCCATACAGCTGTCGTGTAAATTTATTGAACGACTTTTAAATGTTTTTGCTCCTCCAACGGAAAATACGTTAACTCATCCAAGTGATGGGGACACGAGGAGCTCCAGGTGTTTCAAGAGTGGAGGGATTCTTTGCACTTGTTTGGCAGGGCTAAACGCGCTTGTGGCGGTTGCATGTCCCTCGGTGCAACCCGAGTGATGTAAGAAGCGCTTTGCGAAGAGGAAACTTTATTGACAAGGTTGCTGACGCTGGGCGTCGATGCCGACTGGACTCAAGTCACCCGTGCTGTTCAACTTTGTCTTTTTCTTTGTTTTTTTTTTTTATTTTACTTTTTCATTGTTAGTTCTTGGGCTCTTCCAGCATTTGGTTATGTTGTTTTTTTTTTTCTTCCTTTCTGATTTCTTCTTTATCCTCTTCTGCACCTTATTTAGGTCCATTTTTTTTCTTTCCTGCTTTCTTTTGTTCTTTCTTTTTCCCATCTTTTTTGTAACAATCGACCACTAATCAATTACCAAATTAAACATTTTTTTTTTGTAGTCAAATAGTCATCTAGAGACCGAACACTGCTGAGAATGTCAGGCTCTCGACTGCGAATGTTCTCCGATTTCTTTGCACTTTTCTACCTCGGACGATAGTATGACAATGTAAGCGAAAGTCTAGTCAACATTTTACTGTTACAATCAAAATAAGAAATTTGCAATCATGTTTTTTACTTTAGAAAACTGTCAGCATTTTTGACGATTCTGACGTTAGAGACCAAAGCAGTAATCAAATAATAAAAATAAAAACTGTATTGTCACCTCGAAAACTGCCATAATTTTATATATCTATCTACAATTGCCACACCATTAGCCAATTATTACAATAACATTTAGCTGCAGCCCAACAATTGTCAATTTTTTTTAATTACATTTTCTATCTCTGTTAGGGTTGTCTTAGGCCAGAAAATCAGATATTGAGAAATTTACAAATCAACAAATTTAAATACTAAAAAATTGTAACCAAAAATATTTATTTCAAAAGAATAAAATAAGGAAAATTGATCTTACTAACAAAAGTAGGACATTTTCAGTATAAAAAAACGAATAAGGCGAGAAGGAAGGAAAGTCTTCCCCCAGCCAATCATTCTCTCCAAAAATCACCTAATGAATCATGCAGTGTGTCTGAATTTACACAAATAGATTTTTTTGCCAGTATTTGTTTACGTAGTATAATTTACATGCGACCCCAAAAACCGCCGCGCACATAATTAATAATACAAAAGATTGTGACAACAAATCCATTTCATCACAGCAACACCATTGATGATCTGTTATGTTTTTTAGGTCAACTGTACAAATGTTAAACAATGAAAAAAGGCTGGAAATCAAAAACAAGACGCCAACTTCAGCACTGTTTTCTCTGGAGTCGCATGATGACCCACTTAAAATGTCTTACTGCTTTATTTATATTTGTTTTATTTATGTTCCACTAAGTATCTAGGTTTTAAAGTAACAAACAAACTTCTCATTAAGTCTTTTAATAGATGATTTTTTTTTTTTTCCCATTTATAACCCGTTTTGTTACCCTCGTGTGTTTGTTTGACGTCGTCGCGAGCAGACGGGTTGCTGACGTCATTTGTTTTCTGAACTAGCTTCAACATTCATTATCCGAATTCAAGCTAGCGCACTGTCAAACTGCAGCGTTTCATGTGTTTCAAAAAAACGTCTTTTCAGCCTGACAGCCGCGTTCAACGCACTTTCAAATGCACTGTAACACAAACATGAACAAACATGCATATGCACACTGGGAGAAGAGATGTGATGGCAATACGTGGAATTAAAAGTGCTGTAGTGGAGGAACAATGAACCCACGCATCCGTGCACACCACCACAAACAATTTAGATAATACTTTTTATGATAAGGCTGCCGAACAATCACTTTTTTTTCCCTGCGGCTGAATAGAGAGACAGATGGAATCTATTTGATTTACTGATGGTAACATACAGTATGTGTGCATAACGACGTGTAACGTTTGTATTTTTTCATACACATTCATTTGTTTAGGTAAAGGATCAACCGTGAATTTAGAATAGGTTGCTTCAGTTTACACTCAATATCGAGTAATGTTTTTTAATTTACTCCTGGACAGTATAACATGAAGTGAAGAATTCCAGGGCACCACCATTTTTAGTTCTAGAAAAATCTTATTTGCAATCAAACTCAAAAAAGGCACGAAAATGTCATTTTATCTATCTAAAAATCAATTTAAATGCTGTGAAAGTTATTTTATCCGCTTGATAATGCTTGCTGTCCCCGTATCACTCAAGCCGACTAATTAAATGACACAATTGTGAAATGAAATGTGTTTTGTTAGACGAGGAAGAGAATCTGGACTCAGAAGCACAGAGGGCATGAGTGGAAAAACAGAACTTCTCCGTTCATCAAAATAACAACGAGAATCGGAATCATTATCAAAAACTGAATGCAGAAAACTAGGTGCTAAAAGCTATACACGATTTGGAAAGTACACTAAAAGTAGACTGGGAAACTAGACTAACAACTAGACTCGGAAACCAGACTCCGAAAACCTAGATCTGGAAAGTTTGACTTGAAAACTAGACTCAATGAATTAAACTTTGTGAACTTGACACGTAAACTAGACTCAGAAACTCGACTCGGCCTACTAAACTCAGAAAACAAGACTGATTTAATCACGTTAGACAGCTTGGCATGACAACTTGAGAGCTTGACGTTCTGACAAGTCACTGAGAACTTGGAGCTTAAATACTGTCAGGCATCACTCCCATATGACAATAAAGCAAACTTAAAAAAAACAAAAAAAACATAGCAACTGCATAGCAACTGCATAGCAACGGATATCACGCCCATTTAATGTATCAATCCAACCCGAGCATGAAGGCATTATTTCATTTGATGATGCTAGTCTACCTAAAATTAGATTTTTTTTAAAACCATTAAAAAATGGACTACATCAACATCTTTATAGTTTTTTGTTGCCTCTACTGTTGCTCAAAGCCTTTTCGGATGCCTACTTCTGAAGGTAGATCGTCTTTTGATGAGTTGCATCTTCAAAAAAATTGCGCTTGCTTTAATATTATGATCATTATAATTCAATGCCGGCTACCCGGTACACAGCGAGTAAAGGAAACCCAGCCCATGCATAAAACATCTCTTCTGCAACTATATTATGTGATGCGGTACAACACTTTGGAAATACAATGTAGCGTGATGTTATTAGGGCTATCAGTAAAATAATCGGTGAATAGTTTTCCTTAAATGTCTGTTTTACACTAATTTACGACTAATAAATTTAAGACGGCGCGTCAAATATGCTGACACATCTTCCCCTCAGATCTAATCTGATCAAGTAATTACTTTTGTAAGATCTTAAAAGCTAAAAATAGATCACCTCGGCGGAGGTTTATGCTCTTGTTTGAATTACCCGTATGTTCCATTTCCCAGGACTTTTTTCTTTTTTTAAATCTCTGCGACAACGGTATATCCCCAGACTCTCCTGTTCCTTCTGTTGCTTTGTTTTATCGTGTTGTGTCATTCCCATGCGACTCCGCGAAGCTGCCTTTATGTTGATCCTATTCATTGTTTTCTCTCCCCAGAGCCCCCGCACCCCATCGCCCCACCGCAGCTGCTCGGCGTTGGGCCTACCTACCTGCTGATTCAGCTCAATGCTAACTCCATATTTGGAGATGGTCCCATTATACTCAAAGAGGTCTGTACTAGCTCAAGAAGTTGTCTAGTACTTTTTACAGCGCATTTTTTTGGGGGGGGGGCTGGTAATAAATCAGCGATCGCGATGTTGAGTTCCTGCGCTTGAAATTTCCCCAAGGTGGAGTACCGCATGACGTCAGGCAGTTGGATCGAGACCCACGCAGTCAACTCTCCCAACTATAAGTTATGGCATCTGGACCCAGACACCGAGTACGAGATCAGAGTCTTACTCACCCGACCGGGAGAGGGAGGAACGGGCAAAGCCGGACCGCCGCTTATCACGCGGACAAAATGTGCAGGTAGGAAAATAGGAAAAATATACTGCATGCGTTCATTCAAAAAGAATTATTGTATTATGACTGCTTCAAGACCTAATTAGAGACCGAATCCAGTGGACCCCCAAAAAACATTTCCCTCATTGGGGGTATCTTTTGGAAGGTAAGACCAGTGATAAACGGGGGAGCACCATAAACCACATACCAACCCAATTATTATTTTTTTTTTTTTATTATTTAATTTATTATGTACCTACACAAAAAACATTTGAGTTGAAAATAATTCAAACTAAATCAGAACAAGACTATTAATACAACAAAAAAGTCTAAATCACATGCCTGCGGGCTACTCATGTGATCTTTGGGGGCTACCAACACGCGCACCATGTTGGTGACCCCCTGTCTAAATAAATAGCCCATCTTTTTGGGCTAAATTGGGCTTTGGGTTACAAAGCAACCCCATTTCTTTTTCCTTTTTTTGTGTAATTTGTTCAACGGAACATTTTGGGTTAAATATCTCATCCCTCAAAATGTAGTCCCTCTCTTTGACCCAATGTTTTTTATTTCTTACCCCACCATTTATACAGTGTATATTATATTTATTAGTGGCGGAACTCCATTGAAACATAACAGTCAAAACCCACTATGTACTACAGTTCATTATGAACTATGTTTATTTCTTGAAATGACATCATATACTCGTAGTGGTTCATGCTTGAAGCTCCAAACAAAGATTTTACTGTAAGCAGGAAGTCCAAGGTAAGGATAGCCGCACCTCAGGGATGACCTCATTTTCTCTCTACCGTACAACAGAGTGGACTTTTTCACTCCTAAACTTGCTCCAGCTTCACGCCTTTCCCTTCATCCCTCTCATCTTTTTCTTCATTCCGTATTACTCTCCCGGCGGATCAATAGACAGAGGGCAGAAACTCTGTCTGACATTTGTCGAAATAAACGCGCGAAATAAAAACACGGCTGGCCTGGGGGAGAGGGACGGAGCGAGAGCGACCGAAAAGAAAAGCAATGAGAGCCCGAATGAGGCGGCAATGACGGCGGATGATGAAAATACACAGGAGTGAAGGAGCGCGGCAAGAGGGGCGTGAGAATGATGAAACTTGCGAAGGAAAATGAAAAAGAGATGAAAATTCATAACTGCGGGGCTTGACTGATGTCCGCCAACCAATGTTTGTGTGAGTGTGTGTGTGTGTGTGTGTGTGTGTGTCATTGAGGGACTTCTTCGAGACGGCTCGTCTATTGAACAGTTTCCTTTTGGATGGGGGTGTGGAAATTAATCTTCTTGTCACTCACAGGTTTGTGTGAAGGATGCTAACTCATTGTAATCTACACACTGGCTATCAGTCCATCAGCGCACAATGGGGTAATGAATTCACTTGAAATGAAGCCTTTTGTCCGCTAAATAGAAGACATTTGCCGAGCTTACGGGAAGAATTACAGCTGAGAGGTACCGCGTGAACGGGTCCATAGGTGAAGAATGAGCTCACTCGCAAAGCTGTTTTTATTTCCCCCAGGTCAAATGTGGAAAATTAATCATGCCTTAAGTAACAAATGTCCTAATGTAAAAGCTTAGTGTTTTTTATTGTTTTCAAGTTTTTTTAATGGTCTAACTAGAGCTGTTCAAACCGTTTGTCCACCCATTCCTATAAAAAAATAGAAAAAAAAAACGTAGTTGACGTCAATTGCCGTCTATGGCGCTTGTCGGTAGGATTCCTGTTGACGTCCTTTCAAGTCAACTCTCAAAATGTTAATTTCTTAAATGGTCAAAGGGTAAAAATGGTCAATGTGGTCATTGGTTTACAGAGTTTCTTATTCTGAAGTTATGACATAGCAATTTGCCACACGTACGTATACCGAATTTTTCAGACTATAAATTGATCTCATCGGAAAATGCATCATGATGGAAAACATCGCTAGCGTCAGGCCAAATACGATTGTTTAGTCAATGTGAGTTATTTTTACAAATTGTTGATGAATTTAAAGTGTTGGGAACGGCTTGCTAACTTTCACAATGCGATGCTAATGTTTGAACAAACTTGAAATTTCTAGGATCTCGAAATGTGATGATGTAGATACAAGGATTCCGACCGACGTGCAAGTGGCTCCAGAGCATCAGTAATGTTTTATTGGCCGTCTAATTTTATTTAAGATATATACAAAGAACAGACCCTCCTACAAAATCCCCCGTTCCCTAACGATAGGTGCATTTATAAATACACTCCGAGTAACCGTTTCACTCGGAGCATTCTTCAATTATCCCGTTAGGTTTTTCAGTGCCCCAGACAAGGCATAGCGGATCCAGTATTTTGGTGCATTACCACAAGTAGACTGAAGATGGTGCTAATGCACAGAAAGTCGTTGTGATCCATCGGAAATGTGGATTTTTTGTTATGCTGATGTTGAATTGGTATTTTATTTAGGATGACAGTCCTAAAAATTTTAAGTACGGTGATCAAGTTCTCCTAATAAAAGACTGCAGGGCATTTCGACTTGTAATCAAATTTCGTAGGGAGAATCACCTGTATTTGCATTATGTCAAATTATCATTCACAAATCTTATTGGAAATATGCTAGTTTGAAAAACGATGCAATGATTTGAATGTTAAATAAAAAAAAAATGCACGGTATTTAGAATCTCCACTGTTTGTGATGTTTGGGGTTAGGAGTTGATGTTTCATTCTCACCAAAGACAACAGATGCGAACGAGTTGATTAGTTCATCTGCATTGAAGTGTCTTGACTAAATAGAGATTTTCCCTCTATCCACAACCACTTCTGCCACAGTCATCGCATGGCGCGTAACATCTTCAAAGAGTACATGGAGCCCAGCATCGCATTCCATATGCTAAACAGCGTGCTTTCTGGCTTTAATATTGAAATGATGTCACACCGTTTTTCGCACGCATATGGACAAACGCACCTGGATGCGGAATTGGGGATGCTTGCCTCCCGACACAGAGCGCTGGAAATGTTATTTAAATGGTAATGATGCCTTTGCCATCTCTGTTTGGTTAAGTTTGTCTGATCCCACCACCTGTAGTTTGCTGAATATTAAATGCGAAACCCTAAAGAGGAATGTGTGCAAAATGCAACTATATAAATCACGCAATCTAATACCAGTTAAGTTAATACCATTCTGTCATCACACATGTTGAGATGACAGTAATTATGCTGTTGCCTCCGCACCTTTTCTTTATTTTCTATCTTGGCTCCTTTTTTTTTTTTTGTGCTCGACTCACCCCCCCCACCACCTCCGACGCGTACACATTTTTCTCGATTTTCTCCCTCTGGTGATTTATTGCTCTTGTCTGAAGACTGAAAAATAATAGAGTTGGAGTGAAGAGTTTGTGGCTGATGAAGTAGCTTTTAATCCGAAAGGCTGAACCCCCGCACACATTCAGGCATGAGCGTAAACTCGTGCTAGGAGGTATTCATACACACACAAAAAGTACAGGGGATTCACTGTATTTCTGCTATTGCTGCACAAGCTCAGCATCACATGGATTAATAGAAGTCTCATATCTCTGCACACAAGCACATATAAAGGAGCCATAGACTATCAAGGATGTGTGTGTGTATACATTTTGTAGAAAAAAATGCAACGATTTTTTGGCCAAAAATGGCAATTAAATAAATGAGCTGTTTTTTTTTCTACGCAATTTTTGGCCGAAAGACTATTAAGACTGAGATACGTCCAAAAAGGGATTTTGCACGTGTTGCGAAGGCCAACTTCCAATTAAACACAGCAAATGATACTTGGATGATCATGCAATAGTTGCGGTAGGCTTTTATTTTGAAGTTGGCTTCCGTAACCATGTTAGCGTCTAGCTTGAGTCCTCGCGACTCTATTTTCAGTAGTCGCATCACAGAGCTTCCCACGTCATTAAATGAATCACATTTAATCACTGATTACAGACGCTAACAAACTGCTAATCTGTTACGTTTTCATTGTTGGATATGGCACAGGTCCCCAGCATTAGTGCTAGTTGCCAACTATGCATTGCCTGTGGTGCATTCAAACGCAGTTGGACCTTTCAAACTCAAAAATAAATCTATCAATGTATTAAATAATAAGATTAATGTATTAAAAACTGCAAACGTCTAAATCATTGATCCCTCAACCTCAGGTCCGCGGCCCGGAACTGGTCCGTTAATCAACTAGTATCCAGCCGCATCCAAAAATAATAAACTCTTTCCATCTTATGTAGCATTTGGGTGTGAAAGATATTTGGAAAAACCTTTTATTTTGAAAACTTGGTGTTTTGATCTCGCAAGAGTCATTCGACTGCCTCGAACTTTTTGAAGGCTGTGGTATTGACACACAATGTCATTAACCTCAACCGAAGCTAATATGGATGAAAGCTCGCGAGCGCAAATCTGCATTTTGAAAGCCCGCAGAGAGACGAAGATGTTTAGAAGCGAGGGCCTAATATGGAATGAATTTTCTTCCTCGTGACAGTGGAAGGATTACCGAGCACTAATTGGACAGATTAACTTGGATTTGGCTGCATCTCCCGTCAACCTTTTCTGCTCCCGCCCACTTCTAAGCCTCTCTCCCGTTTTTCTTCAAAAGCATTTTGATTCCGCGGGCCCCTGGCTACGTACATCCTGGCTTCTCCCAGTGGTTTCTGTTAAGATATTTTTTTTTTCCTTTTATCCGAGGCGTACTTCCATTTAATTTAGTTTCATTCCACCGCCTTTTGTTTTGCGTTGTTTAAAGCCAACCTCTGGGTTGGGCTGATATGACGCCTGCCGTCCTTGGTGTTATTGTTGGGTGTTTATTGGTATTGTTGTTGTTTTTCAAAGCGCCCGGCTGTGGAGAACAAAGCCTTTTAGTTCCAACATGAATCCCACCGTTTGTCTGTTTACCGGAGGAGGGGAAAGGGACAAGGCTGCCTCTGTGGTTTCTCCATTGGACCAGGTCCCGTATGACTTTGGCCACGTTCCACACCAGTTATCGTCGCCCCGCGCTCCTCCTCCTGTTGTCTTTCTTTTCCTCTTCACCGACATTCCCTTTATCTTTCCTTTGCTCCCTATTGCCTCGGTTTAATTTTCTCTCTTAAATGACTTTCTTTCCTTTGAGTAAATAGACAAGCAGGAGCAGCGTTAAGGGTTGGAAAATAAGAGATTTGCTTTTTAGGCTGTGTTCGCTCTTTTCTTCTTGGGTTTGGTTAGGGCTTGTAAATAAATGTGCTCAATTCGAGGAATACTTTGTTGTTATTTTTAAATGAGCTCAATTGTGAAATTGAGGTTTTAAACTGGCTGGATTGGTTGTGTACGAGACACGTTTACAATAGTTACAAACTACTTAATTTTGGCATTTGAAGGGATAATACACTTATATAGCCATTTTTTGCAGCAAAAAGTTGATATTCTGTCTTTTTTTTCCAGTACCTGCCATTTTTAGCCTAACACTAGAATGAGGGCGACTAATAGCAGACCACCATCTCCGTGAGGAAACACCGACCAGAATTGTAGCGACGCATTGCAGGGAGGCAAGGGAGAGGACAAAACAACACAAATACAGCCAAGCCCCTAGGGTCATGACAGTTGTTTGTGTCGCAAAATAGGGAAAATACCATAAAGAGGGGATGAAAAAACACGTCACAACATGAAAATAATGCCAGGGATGCTATAACACGGGCTTCCACTGTATTAGCGTCAGTGCACCATGCAATCAGTCCCTTTTACTATTGATTTGGCCAAATGATGAGAAAGGACACTGAGAAGAAGGAAAGGGAGAGACAGCCTTTAGCATAAAGGCACGGGAAATTTGACTATTCAAATGTCATCTATCCACAGGCAGCTTTTCACATTAACGGGCAATGATGTTTTCACGGCTGACAATTACCTGCCGAGGTGTCTTCTTCCCTTCATCTCCATCCTTTTTATTTCCTTTTGGTTTGCTCTCTTGCCTTTATGTGTTTCTATTAGCGAGCCATTTATCTGGTAATGTCAAACAAACCACAGTAGCCGCATCTGTGAGAGTGTGGGACTTGCCCTTGACAATACATTCTTATCAGTGGTGTGGAGGGTCGTATGTAACGTGAACAAATTCGAGGAGATTACATTGATTTACAATGGTGTCATTGCGACCTCTTTAGATACAAAGCCATAAACAAAAGTGACCCTAATCTTAGGTCAACCTAAGATTGCCCCAAACTTGAGGGACACATTTTGTGCGAGTTTAACCAGAGTTATGGCTCAAGGCACCATTATACACACACACACACACACACACACACACACACACATTTATGGGTAATAACAGTGTGTCAGCGATGTGTCGTGTATGTGTGGTGAACGATGGACAGATAATGGCTTGTCAACAAAAGCGGCAAGTTTGTGTCCTTGTCCTGTCTCCTCTAAAGGGGAAGAAAAGCATGGAGAAATGCGGAAAACTTGTTTCCGCATTTAACACGTTTCGGGTTTGTTTTGGCAACATTTAAGGATAGTCGAGACTAAGATTTTATTTATTTATGCATGTATTTTACTAAGGTACTTGTATCGGAAAGCATTTCTACATTCCAGTGCCTATTTGTTCTAGTTTAATTACATTAATGCCAGGAAGTGCTAAGGCACACAACTATAAATTGTGTTTTAACCCTCGCTGAATAGGATAACTGCTGAGTGAGTCGTAGCTGTCCCTCTTAAATAAAGGGGATGTCTGATGTGCTTGTAACAAGATGGCAGGTCGATGGTTAGACATTAAAGCGCTGCCCTTACTTTCCTTATTTAGCTATTTTCAACAGTAAAGGAAATATATTATGGATATGATTAATTTAATAATATTGTTTTTCGTGTACTATTCATACATTTAAAGATCTACGTTGCCACTCGCTGTCGACTAAAAATGAGAGCACTTGTAACAACCAATCAGATCTCACCAACTATCACATGGCCAAACCCAGAAAATAAGGTGAGGTAGAGTAGAGATAAAACGATTTTAAACACCACACAAATTTTGTCTTTGCTAACCTGTTAGCAAAGTTAGCAAGCGTTTACCATTATGTTTTATGTACATTACACAAGTTTTAGTGTCCTTAAGTACCTATACAAACAATGGTTCGACAATATTGCAGAGTAAGCTACTTTTGAGGTCAATAACTTCCTTCCTGTTCTTCTTCTCGGAGAGCAGACTGAGCACAATTCATGCTTGACTGCCCCCTTCTGGTTGAAATTTGAACACCTAAAACCAAGCCACTTTATATTGTTGTTTTGCTGAAAGTCCACTAACTTCTAAATCAGCATAAGATGTTTTTAAGCACACAATGCCTTGCACTTTGCAGTAAATGAACTTTCTTTTTGTCACTCTTTTTTATTCGGAATGATCCAAAAATTGTTAAAGCCACTCGTTTTTTTGTTCGAGTCTTTTTCGAACTTAAAGTGGTTTTGTCACATTTATACTCCACATTGTACTCAACATACCAGCAGCAAAACTATACAGCAAGTAGCTTTCTCTTTACTTTGTCATACACTTATTTGTGTATGTTTCTCTCTACAGAACCCATGCGTACTCCAAAGAGACTGAAGATCGCCGAGACCGGATCCCGCCTGATCGCCGTGGACTGGGAATCTTTGGGTTACAACATTACCCGCTGTCATACCTTCAACGTGACCATCTGTTACCACTATATAGCCGCTAACAACAGCAGCAAGGCTGACTGCCTGGACATGGACCCAAAAGGTAAATATAGTATTTCACATTGCATAGATGCCCATCTCAGAAATTTCTGATTTGCTTAGAAGATCATGAAACTGTTTTTTGCAGCCCCACGCCACATTGTTGGAAATCTGCCACCTTACACCAATGTCAGCCTGAAGATGATTTTGACCAATCCAGAGGGACGAAAGGAGAGTGACGAAACCATCATCCAAACAGATGAAGATGGTAGGATATGTTTTTCTTTGTTTATCGAAATTCAGCTATCAAACTATGAAGCACCAATGATACATTTCAGACAGTATCAATCAGACTGCAGCAAAATTCAAACACTTTTGTATCTTTAACAGTTCCCGGAGCGGTCCCCATTCAGTCCGTAAGAGCCACACCATTTGAAGATAGAATTCTTCTTTACTGGAAGGAACCATCGGAGCCCAATGGAATCATCATGCAATATGAGGTACCTAACAGCAGAAAAAAATGGACCAATTAGGGGGGTGTCCAATAAGGTTTTATACAGTTGTTACTAGTGTGTGACTGATATGGATTGTTTTGGGCTGATGCCAATATTTGGCCAGAAAAAAAATACTGATCAAGGTCGTTTATTTTTTTTTAAAGTGAATGAATGAAATGGCATCTGCTTCCTCGCAAAGCATTTCTGTGGGTGTCAATCATCAGTTTTCAATATTTGCAGGCGAGCCTGGTACCATTTTCACTTCGTTCGTTTAAAAAAATAGCATTTTTCATTCACAGAATGCAATTAATGACGTTATAAGGACATTCATTTTACCTGATGTTTTGGGGTTGCTAGTAGTTGAAGGGGTGTTATATTTAATACATTTATCCTTTTTTTTTTTTTTTCTTGCACTATGACTTGAAGTTGTGTGTGATTTCGTGACATCCAAGTCAACTTTTTCCACAGTGTCCTTGCAATGGTCAAAATTTGCTTTGTTTGAATTAGCTTAACAACTTTAATGATTTATATTTAGGGATATGAAGTTATGGTATCAATTTATTATGTGTAATAAATAATGACACCAGCGTTACTTGTTTACAACCGCTGTGAATGGTTACAGTACATAAAATTAAAGTTCAAATCATTAACAAATGTCGGCCATTTGGCCAATTAGTTTTGGTCAATGTTTGAGGGCCATATTTAGCCAATTAATCTGTCGGTCCCTCATCGAAATCAGTCATCCATTTTATTGCTGCATTTTCATTTTGGAGCTGCAATTGTTTTGTTTTTTTTTTATATTTGGCAAGGCAAGCTGCTATTTTGGCGCCGCTAGTATCTTTGCATGAAGATGCATATTTCCATCTTTGCCCTGCTGCAGATCAGCTACAGCGGTCTACGTTCCTTCGATCCATCAGTGCCCCTTCAACGACCGGGACTCACAGCCCTGCCCTCCAACGCCACCCACCACCTCTTCTCCCAGCTCCACCCAGGGGTCACTTACCAGCTCTCCATACGAGCGTCCACCTCCAAAGGATTTGGTCCCGCAACCATTCTGAACGTGACTACGAATATTTCAGGTATAAGTCCGTCCATTCATCATGTCATTATTGTATTGTTAGATAGGTAGTCACAAGTTTGATGTGATTGTGATGTCAACCTGTTATCTGTCTTCAGCCCCAACCATAGATGAGTATGATGGATCAGAGGCCTTCCTCAATGAAACTGCAACAACCATCACAGTTCTTCTGAAACCTGCGCAGGCTAAAGGAGCACCTATAAGGTGATGGATTCACAGACTGATTTTCCTCTCTTCCAAATCTCTGTTCAAATGTGATCAGTAGTAATCACGCCAGCCTATATGGAGCACTTGAGTGCTGCTAGCTAGCGGCTAATTTATGCTAGACTGAGCTGTAACCAAGCTCGAGCCATCAGTGGGAACAGGTGCTGTACTTCAATGTCAGCGTAATTGGGTCATTTTTTAGCACCCCGAATTGACAATCAAATGGGATTTTATAACCACGTAGTGTTGCTTATAACAGGAGTCGGGACAAAGTTGCCGGAAAAAGACGAGTCAAGCTGTTACGCCGCGAACCGCGGTCGGGAACGACTTCAAATTCGAAGCTTGCTAAGGCATTCGTGTCCATATGTTATTTGGTAAAGGAAGATTTATTTTGAAATCGGAGTTTTCACCACGGTGGCGTGTTTTACCTTCGTGCTGTTTTACTGTCATTCTGGACATTAGCAATTGTTGATCCTATTGACTTGACATCTTTTCTGATTTGTACGCTAATTAGCTGTTATCGGGGGCAAGGCAAACAATGTTTCGAACAATTTTCAAACAGAGGTATTTGAATTACTTTAGGGGTTCATTTCATGCAACAATGTAGTTTTTTTTTTTTCCCTTAACCTTCTAATGACTCACTTTTGAAACTAGGTGACCAAATCCAAACAGTAATTATTCATAATTCTGTGTAGACAGAGCGAAATATTATATGTCATTGTTTTTTCTTAACAGTGCGTACCAAATTGTAGTGGAGGAAGTGAATCCCCGGCGAACACGGCGCCAAGCCTCTTCTGACTGTTTTGAGGTAGTCATATCATTTAAATACGTATTATCACATATGGCCATGATGACTTTAAATGTTACATTTTACCATTTGTTAGATCTCTGTTAAGATCGAAAGGTATCTCAATGTAAATTTATTCTAGTATGCAGTTTATGTTTTTTTTTTTTTTTTAACTGCATACCCTCTCACCCAGGTTCCAGTTTCTTATCACAGTGCATCTACTGGTGGCTCCCCATATTATTATGCCGCTCAGCTTTCCCCCAGCAACCTCCCTGAGCCCCTCCCATTCACAGTCGGAGACAACAAGACATACCAGGCATGTTCCTTTCGCTTTTGCTACATATTTGGTGAAAATCCCCACATTTGGGAATGCTAAAGTCAAACTATTGTCTGACGGCCGTTTGCCTTTTAATCCTTAGGGTTTTTGGAATCCTCCATTGGCTCCCAGGAAGAACTACAACATCTACTTTCAAGCTGTTAGCAGCACCGAGCGGGTAAATACTCATTTAAGCAGTGGGTGAGCACATGGGCTAGCATTAGTTCTAGAGGCCTCGCTGCAAAAGCTTCTTTGGGACTTAAATGCTGTCCAATGCTGTTTGTAAATGATGACTCAAATTCAGATTTGGTTTTGGAAATGCCCGCTGGACCCGAGGGCTGTACTTTGCGGCCAATGCAATACCTTTCTCCCTCTAAAATGGCTGGTACGGCAATTTACACAGTATAACAATAATAAATATGATAAAACACAGTATTTAAATGTTTGTAGGGAGTCGATTAATGAGTAGTAGCTTACAATTAACAAAATGGGTTTGGGGTCCACGAGTTGCTTCATGTTCCAAATAGTTTGCTCTTCATTTGAAAAGAGTTGTGCAATTCCTGTCACCAACGCCCAACATATGTATTTGCTGTTGAACTTGGTCATTGCATTTTTTTTCTACCTTGCATTAAAAATACAACAAGAAACCTTGTACAAATATTGCATACCCCCTGAAAGTCCTTGACTTACACCCATAAGATAACCAATAAAATATATAGCCAGTGATTTGTGTGTGTATATTGTAGTGGACATTTGTTTTTGATCTATGTGTTTTGACTTTTTTGAGCTACACTAATAAGTCCTGGAGTGCTCAGACAAGATTCTTTTTTTTTTTTTTTTTGCTCACGTCTTTTTTGTCCTTTTTGCCTTTTAGGAAACTAAAACCCAATGTTTGAGGCTCGCTACAAAAGGTAAAAATGAGTTCATTCATTCCAATTGAAAAAGTGCTACGTTTATATGAGTGTGCTATTTCTGTTACAGTAGTTGTGTTGCTGTGTATTTAGATGTTTTTCTCTCTTAAGGGTATTTGTTGTTACTAACAGATTGTTGTGAAGTGCATTAGCAACCCATCATCCTCTTATCCACCGGAGTGTTCCATATAAGCGGACATCCGCATCATGAGTATTAGTTATAATGCTAAAGACAGAAATGTATTTGTGTGTGTGCATGTGTGTGTGTGTGGGTACGTGTAAAGGATCAGCATGCATGCTATCTAAATGTGATGTTTTTTATCCAAAGCCATATGTTTGACAGCTTAATACATTGGTTTTAAAAGGTGCTTATACAACCTGGAAATACAGACATAGTTGTTTTGAGGAAAAATGGATCAGGTTATATGGCTAACGGTTAAATGGGGAAGTAAAGGATTGGGGTCTGGGTCACGTTAACAAACGAAGGCAAGATGGCTAAGTGGAAAGGTCAGAATCGGCGCACGCCAGGGATGGAGTTTTTATCGTAATTTGAAAAAAAGGATATTGTCGGCCTTCGATGAACTGACAGAGCTCTCTTTGCCCTGCTAGACCTTGAAGGATTGTTAAACTAGGCTGTAAAAAGGGACATTATTTCGAGTACAATCAGCCTTAATGACCGCAGAAAGAATCATTAAAGTGGGTTTAGTTGTGTGTTCCATAACGGCCGGGTTATGGAGCAGACAGCTGGATAGAGAGAAGTCACTGCTTCTTGGTGCAGTCATTAATTCGTCTATTATCCAGATCTATCTAATTTAACGAGTTTGATTTGAAATCTATGAGGAATTCGAAATGGATAACGTCGTTTGATAGAAGCGGGATACTTAAACTGTGTATTAAAAAAAAAAACGATATTTGGGGGAAGGGTATCGTCCGAAATTGTGAGCGTTTGGATAAAATTATATGTGTCTAAACGATCAATCGAATCAAATCAATCCAAGCAGTCATTTAATCGTTAATTGATTATTGGTCAATTCCCCTTTACAATTCTAATTGCAAGCATCAAGAATTAGAAGAGACTGAATTTAGACTTTTTTAGGTTCTGGCATCGTATCTATTTAGCTACTTTTTGTCCCGCCTCTTATTCTGCTGAGCCAATGGCAAATCAGGCACCTAACCACGCCTGAGCCTTAAGCATTTTAAGGTTTGAGGAGAGCGTTTCAGTTGTGTGTGGAGACAACGTTTTTGTACTGTATGAAAGTGTTTTTGTAGTGAATGTTAGCAAGTTAGAAAGTCGTGTGTATAAGAGTAAATTCTGAGTATTTGTGATCAATTCTGAGTATTTGTGATGTATTCTGAATGGTCAACAATCCCCCCCAAGGCTTTATTTGTTTTTAATGCCACGTGACAGGCCGTAAGTTCAGTTTGAGGACACATGGGCATGAAAGTTCAGATAAGAGAATAGTATAGGGCCCCAAGTGGCGGCTCAGTCCCATTTCGTACGCCGTCTCATTTTCCCTCTCAAATAGGGGAGGAATCAAGGGAGCTCATGTTACCAATGTCATCATATTGCGAGCGTTTGCTGCTGGTTGCGAGTATTAAATAGGTCATTGTCCCTTTTGTCGCGTAGCCCGCCTAATTGGAAATAGGAGCGAAGTGACAGAATTGAAATGTTCCCGCAGCGAAAAGGGAGAAGAGCACACTAATGGTCACAGAGGTCAGCCGACTGTCCCTTCCTTTCTCTCCCTGCCCGTCTGCAAGTGCGCGAGCGCTGAGGCGTGCATCCGAGAGGGAGGATTAAGTGTTGGTGGTCCTATTAGGTCATCTCGGCTATTGTGTATTGTCATCGGCGCCTCGGGCACGTTTGGCTTCGTTTGTGTACGTGTGAGGGTTAGTGTACTGACCTGGATAATATTTTATAGAAATTAAAGGCTACTTGGTGCTTTATGAGGTCATGCTTGGAACCTTCTAAATACCGTTTCTTTCGTTCTTGACTCGGGGTGCAACCAAACCTGCTGAAACGGGGTTACCGTCAGACATCTATTTGAGGATTCTCTAGTGTCCCTTTCATCCTGAAATTGCACATTTATTTTAATACATAAAGAATCATGGACATTTTTTAACATGAGGAAAGGTCATGGACCTTAATTTAAAAGATGTATCTTTTATTCATGGTTAGACTTGTATATTCCATAGTTATTTTATGGGCGTGTACTGTATTTAACTGGGCGTTGTGAACCCCAGACAAAAAACTACCTTGTAGATACAGTATCACATTTTTAACTAGGGCTTTGTGTTAGGTTGATTCGGATTTTTGGCCGAAAACTGCAGAATACTGATTCCCAATCAATCAATGTGATTTTTCGCTATTGATGCTCTGGCTTATTGCTAACTCGAACGTTCCTTTTTAGTTCACATAATGACATTCATTTTTAATGTTTGTGTAGTTGAACGGCTGTCATATTTAGCACTTTTGCGCTCGTTTTATGTTGCACTATGTATTGTGATTTTTTTCCATCTGTAAACTTAAAAATATTTTGATTTGTATAGCCCCAATTAAGTGGTTGATAAATCATCATCGAGGTAAATTACTGCAGTTCTGATCTAGGAACAAATAGACCAAATATGTTGTCCTTTTGAACAGTAGAACTTGTATTTAACATTACATAATGTCACATCTTCAAAGATCTCCGCATCGAAAACCTTTTACAGCCAAATAATATGCTTACAAACAAGACAGTAGGCTTAAAAAAAAAAGTACAAGCGATTATGTTTATCTTGTTGATATTTAGCATCGTAAGTGGATTAGGGTTGGATGGATACACGACACAAAATCTATTTTTGTCTTTATTTTGGATTATTTGGATTATCGTAATGCACTAATGTTCTTACAGTTGCAATATAAACTATCCTGGCGAAATGAGATCACCATGTAGTGATTAGAAACATTAAAACAGCGTTTTTTTTGCAATCAACAGGATAACAAGTACATCATGTGCTGTACTTGTGAACAATCATTTACAACATTGAAATTCCTTGAAATCATCAGTTGCAGTTTGAAGGCATGAATAGAAAATAATCAAACCACCTTTTGTATTTTTCTTGACTGTACTGCATATATAAAAGGATTTATTCAAACAAAACAAAACAAAAAGAAACAAGTTGATTTTAATGATCTTACTGTGGATATTAATACTAATTTCTGAGCTTCACAATATCCCCCAAGACAGAAGCTTTGGCCCTATTTGCATTGTGAGTGACAGTTACCATGGTATTTTTGCTGGCAGGAATATGAAAGGCTTGATATAAAGTGCAAACATTCTCAAAAGTTGTCTTTGGATTTTAATTTGCTATTTTGACCCTTTTTCTCCTTTGACATTTGCTTTTCAGAGAGACGCGCAGTTCTAACTAATTCTAACTAATTAGTTCTAACTAATTTGAGTGAAGAAGATAAACATTTATTATTTTGACTTTTGCACATCATTAATATATATATCATGGATGTGGGTGGATCATTATTTTCCATAACCATGATGATCTTGAATTGATATCAGTGGTTAATGAGAGCAAATACGATGCTAAAAACCGACGGCGTTGTCGTTATGCCCAAAGGTGCCACAGAGGAACCAGAAGTCATCCCCGACCCGGCTAAGCAGACGGACCGCGTGGTGAAGATCGCCGGCATCAGCGCCGGCGTCCTCGTCTTTATTCTGCTGGTGCTGGTAGCCATCCTATTGGTCAAGAAAAGGTGAGTAACGTCCGACGCCCCACCGTGCACACGCATGCAAGGTCAAAGACCGCGCAAAGACAAAGAAAAAAAAAAAAGGCACATGAATTCATTCTCTTGTGGTGTTGGTCTGAGTATTTGATGTAGTAACACCATCTTCCATTCATCCACCATGAACGTTGATCTCCCTGTAGAACCACTTTTTAGTTTAGGTTTTTTTTTGTTTTGTTTTTTAAGAATACACCTAATGCAAGGTACAAGCAATTAATAGTAACATTTAAAAGTGAAAATATTCCAATATCCTCCTGAGACACTGCCTGTTCATTTGTGTCCATTGTAGCGGACATTTATTTTTGCTCATCTTTTGACTCATTCGAGCTTCCATACTAAGTCCTGCTGTGCTCTGTAGAGGACATCCTGGAATTTCCAATAGCAATCATCTTTGCAGTCTTGCTGAGACAAAAAAGACATGTCAGTGAACACAAAGGAATATGCTGGGTCTCAGGAGGATATGAATGATTACATAAGATGTAAGAGACCACAACTACTATAAATGAGAATTATCTCATCAACAATTGCAAAATAATACAACAATTAATTCAAATGACTATAAATAGACAAAGTACGTATCATGTTGTTGGAAACTTTTTTTCCTAGACAAATACTTGCTGAGATTGTTGGCTTATATCGATGTAATTTATATGAAACATGTATATACATATTTATAGCCGTAATTGTAAATAGTTTGTACCAAACGGTTAAAAAAAATCTTTTACTGAAGAGTAATTTGTTATTGACGTGTGCTACTGTATCATGTGGTAGCTTGGTGCAGAGCATCACCTTGTGGCGGAATTGCGCACCTACAACTCTAACCAATGAGCAACAGCCTTCTTTCTATCGGAAGTGAACATTAGCCTCTCTAAAATAAATAATAATTAATTTACTTTCCACAGGACATGCAAGTCTTTACTGTCCAAGAAATGTTTCCTTACTTAGCATGCATTACTAGTGATTATTTTCATGACTGATACAATGTCCACACACATACACCTTTCACAATTAAAAATGTCATTTGTTTTAAAGTGCATGCATGCACTATGATAAAATAAATGTAGTGCACGAATCAATATATTTATTATCTGTATTGATTGTCCTCATTAGGAATGTGGCTGAGCCAGAGCCCATCGACATGAGATCAAAAGAAATGTTTGGGTTTTTCTTTTCTTTTTTTGCCAATAACCGCCATTTTGAGCCTAACAGGGACTGCTTTTACGAAAGCGCCCCTAAAAATAGACTAAGGCAAACTAAATTAAGTTCTGTACAACAGTGCCTCCAGTTTAGAGCTATTTATGAATTAATAAATGACTTTTGTTTTGCTGCCATTTGCTGGCAATTTATGTTTGAACGTTAACTGCTGCAAATCGCTTTGGCAACAGGCGCCGTCAAAATGCCGAGGTGTTTGTTTAAACGTCCGCAATTAGCGTAGTTAGCAAATTAATTTCAGGACAATGTAGCATTGTTGATGTCGCTAATGAGTCACATTACGCGGCAATAGGTTGATGGGATCTCCTTCAAAATAAAAGTGTCACAGGGCATTGAAGTTCATATGTTTGTTTGGGAAGCTGAGGTTTATTTTGAAGTCAGAAAAAAAGGCCTCATATGTTTTTAAACCAATGTAGTCAGATTACTCGAATCGATTCACAACTATTTGAAAGCCATTGAATATAGAGGCAACCAATTTCCAGCGCAAGTAGCTTTTTGACAATTTACACCATTGTCACAAAATGGGAAACAGCACAAGCGCGACTCTTTTTGAAGTTCGAACAGTTTTGTGGATTGAGATTTTGCTGTGGGTGCAACTGAACTGGAGCCAAGCTTTATAGGACTTGGAAAAGATGAAAAGAAGCCTTGAAATAAAATGTTTACGTTTGATGCATTCAATAGGTTGCTTTGATTGTGTTTGTGTTTGATTTACGATCAAATCGTGCCAAGTAGAGAATCTTTGGGGAGATCAATATCCATTGTCACTGAACCTTCCAACTTTGAGCAATACTGCATCTTTAAAATGGTGGGACAGAATGGCAAAGCTTTGACGTAATACTCGGTAAACGGCAAATCCGTCTCTAATCTTGAGGGATAATTGCAGCGAACATTTGCAAGGATGGTTAAAGAAATGAAAAGTTAGAAATGGCCCTCAGTGTTGAAAACAATCTTTTTTTTTTTTTTTTTTGCATGACCCAAAGATGCTTTCTTCTATTTCTGTTGTTGCTGGTTGGGACAGGACAGTATTGTCCTCATTTGCATATTCATGACCCTTATGTCTCTTTGCTTTGTGATTGGCTCTCAACCCCAGGAGGACCTACTATTCGTACTCTTATTACCTGTAAGTAAACAACAAGCGAGCCAACAATCAGCTGTGTCCAGCTGCTGATCTCTTACTGGGCTAATTAGTGGCTAGATGTTTTTTTTTTTTTTGGTTTGTTTGTTTGTTTGTTTTTTTTAAAGATGCAGTATACTTTTTTCAAGATAAAACACACATTTTCAGCTCTGATCATCCTCATTGACACCCCGCCGGGGTGGGGGACAATTCACTGCCGCCTCAGTCATGATTTTATTTTACATTCAAATGTTTTTACATGCGGTACGTGGCAGCAAGAGTTGAATGTGAAAATACGCGCACAATCAACGTGGTGGCACAGGACTGAACTGAATGTGAATTGCCCTCAACCCCGGCGTCCTCTACATGCTCCAAAGTCGCTCTGAAGCAGACGTCTTATCCAAAGCCGGCCAAAGTGGGACACACACGGGCCTGAGCGTGTTATTTGAAAAAAGAATGCTGCACTTGTGACTTGTAGCTCTGTGTGCATGTAGTCATGTGACCATCCATCCGCCCATCAAGTCACAGGTATCATGGACATTTGAGTCTTTTGGCCGATGCTGGAGCTGAACTCTTCTGTTTTTGTGGGAGGGCCTTATTTCACTCCTGTGGTGGTCCGTCTGACAACCTTTGTTTTGTCTGCTTCTAGCCTGTTCTCGATGTGACCAAAAGCGTTCAAAAAAGTGAATCATGTTTATAAATAGCTGTAATAATTATGTATCCTCCTGAGACCCAGCCTATTCATTTGCGTCCACCGCTGTGTCCATTTTTGTCTCAGCAAAGTGAAATGCGTCCAACCAAAAACACAATACAGCAAAAGCAGGATGTCCTCCGCTGAGCACACCAGGACTTAGTAGGGCGGCTCCAAGCAGTCAACATATAAAGACCAAAAACAAAGGTCCACTACTGCGGAGACAAATGAATAGGCTCGGTTTTGGGAGGATGCTAAACAAAAATGAAAGTACTAATGCTTGAACGACACAAATGACTTGCTTCTAAAAGACTTTAATTGCACTTGTTGAAAATGCGTAAACAGTCGTGATGGGGAAAGTGAAGCCTTTTGAAACACTTGCAATGCTTTTTTGTTCCTCTAGATGGCACTTTTGGTTTAAAGCAGTGCTTTGCACGCCTAGGAAATAGAAAGAGTTCCACACGCTCCTCACTCACTGCGGTGACGATAAATAAGATCATCATCCATAAACATTGTAAACATAAAACTGGATCCTTTTTAACATTCGCAAAAAAATGTAAATCAACACGTTTTTACAGGGTTTATACAAGTTACAGGTTAGTCTAAAACAGAAAAAAAAATTGTAATGACAGTAAAAATGACATTAACATTGATTATAGTTTAATGGAGTCATTAGTTGCATTATTTGTTTTACTTCTCCTTTAAATTAACCTTGGTTTAAAAGTTGAGTTTCTTGGCAGAAATTGCAATTAATAGTATTTTTTAAAAGTTCATAGGTTGTGGTCACAGTCACCTTCTCTGTCTCTCCTTGGATTTACTACAATTTTCCAATACCTTTCTGAAGTTGTCCTTTTTTCCTTCTAATAACGAGGCATTTTGAGTAACGCGGTCGCTACAGAGGGCGTGGCTCTGCGCCTGTGTCGTATTTGTTTGTGTCCTTGGCCGTGGTGGCGGTTGGTGTTACTTTGAGGCAAATGAGGTAACAACAAAAACAAAAAGCACAGCATGTTTTCCAGCAGCTCACTGGGAAAAGTCAGAGCTGTAGATGCGTATCAGTATGGCAACTTACTTTTTTTTTTTTTTCATTTTTCAGTTTTCCAAGCTGTTGTATTCTTAATAAATATTTGAAAACGCGGTTCAAATTTCTACTGTTACTGATTCAGTAATACGTGCGATAATGATGAAATCAATAGGCATGTAAGTTGTCTGAAGTGATACATACTATGGCTCTGGGTGTCGAACTTTCCTGCATGATTTGACGTGCACAAAGTCTTAGCTCTCCTTGGATTTTATATATTGGACCTCCCGGGAATCCTCTCAATATTTACATCAAACGTGTTTTCTTTTGCGGGAAACGCTTTCATTTTAATAACCTTCCTTCCTGCGCTTTTTCAAATACTCCGTTCTGACTTTACCCTAAATAAAACTCCTATTTTCGAGTGTGTTAAGTACTTGCTGTCCCCAGTCTAACGGGAGTTTTCAAACGGCTGCTGTTTTTGAGAAGGCCCTATGGTTAACCTGAGGTCAAAGGTTATTTCTTCGAGCCCGCGTTCCCTTTGCTCCTTGAGTCGAGCCTGCTACGGTACATGCGGCCATCTGCTAGATCACATCTGCCATCCTTGCTTGTTTCTATTCCTCTTCTTTTTCGACCTCTCCTCTTTTCTTCTCCTTTGCATCTTGACTTTGCCGCCTGCAGCCCACAGCTAGTATAGACACTCGGTCGATTTTTTTTTTTTCCTCAAATAGTGGCCGTCCTCGGATTAGTTGGATGAGAAGCGCAACGAATGATTGATGAGTCAAAAATGAATAATTCGTTTTGATTATTCGATTAAAAATTCCAGCCGCTCAAAGGGAAAGATTCTCAAATCTCTATGAAAGCAAACTTTTAAATACATGTTTTTTGTTTTTTTTACTTTGAAAACAAACCATTTTGTCTGATTTTTCTGACATGTTAAGGAACAGTAACCAAATCTAAAAAATAAATGAAAAAATAAATAAATGAAAAAATAAATTGCATTTGAAGAACTGTCCTATCAATAAATATGAGAGAAGTTAAAACATGTTTTTTTTTTAAGTCTAATTCATTCATTGACAAAAGAAAGCAAATTAGGTCTGTCACTAACAATTTTTTTTTTTCCAAAACGATTGTTCTATCAAGTATTTCATTTGGCATTAAAGTGTATTCCACGTTCGACAATTGCTAATTATTAGCCAATTTTTTTTTCTTTTTCTTTTTTTTTAATTTAGAACAACTCAGCAACTCCTGGGATTGCATGTCTGGATCCTTAAAAACATAAAAATACCGTAATTCCCCCAAAATAATAGACTCGGATGTTGGTTCAGTCCGCTTGCTTGTTTTATTGAAAGCTAGCTACTGCTAGCTGCAACAGACACTTGTTAACAAATGGTGTCAAATAAAAAAAAACAAAATCAATCAATCAATTTTTTAGGTTACCTTTTATAGGATGCACCCATACTTATGACCTTCATTTTGGGGAAAAAAGTGCATCTTATATTTGGGGAATTACAATACGTAAAGTGTCTTTAGGATTGAATGAATTCATCTCTTTTGCTAGCCAAAACAGCAAACCCCGAAATAAATACACCGCCAGCCACTATTTGAGGAAATACAATGTAGTTCATGCTCAATGCAGTTCTAAAAGGAAAAAATGTTGAATAATCAGTAAAGCTGTGTCCCGCAGGCCAGCTGATATTTTTTTTTAACAATTTGAATACCACCTGACTCTGATTCTTTTTTTTTTTTCTTCCCCCCCACCCTGACAGGAAGCTGGCTAAGAAGCGTAAAGACGCCATCGGAACCACCCGCCAAGAAATGACACATATGGTGAACGCCATGGACCGCAGCTACGCCGACCAGAGCACTCTGCACGCGGAGGACCCCATGGCGGTGACCTTCATGGACTCACACAACCACAACAACAGATGTATGTTCCTTTACTATTTCAATTTACTATTACTATTCTAATGCTTGAAGGGATACAGTGTAAGATTTTGACCGTTTTTCATTCCGGACAGCAGGAGGTGCTGCTTTTACCGTTGTCCGTAGCTATAACAAACGTGGCAGCCTCCGGAGGAGTGCCACCCCTCCACGTAATATCATTTCATGGTAACTAGAACTACGATTATATTTAAAACAAATTGTTGGTCATTAAGAACACATTTATTTGCAAATGCTTGAAATTTATAATCATTTAATTTATTCCTTTTTAATGAAAAATGGTCTGAATCTTACACATTGTCCCTTTAAGTCATTTCCTACTAATATTAATTGTTAAGTCGTGTTTAGACTAGCGGAGCCACATAGAACATGTTTTAAAAAATGGGTCAACGTCCCCTTGAAAGGGACAGTCCACGTATTTCAACATTAAAAAGCTAATTTTTCTATAACTCATTCATTGCCATTGACGACAAAAGATGGCAAAGCTCTGTATATTGAGCTGGCAGTGATTGAGTTTATTTAAGACTAAATCATTTTTTGTGTACTATTAATACAGTGGTACCTCGGTACTCGACCATAATCCGTTCCGAGGTGGTGGTCGAGCACCGATTTGGTCGAACACCGAAACCAATTTTCCCATAAGAAATAATGGAAACTATTTTAATCCGTTTTTACCATTAAGAAAAATACCTAAAATATTATAAGAACATGTATCTAAACAACAATGAGGACGTAAATGTGCACAGGCGGTACATGATAAAGATATATAAAGCATTATTAAGCATTTTGTATAATTTACTTACGTTTTGGAGAGTGGCTGATGGCATACGGGAATGGATGCGGCGAGGACGGGAGGGAGGGTTAATCCTTGGAAGGGGAATCCCCTTTCATGATGACGCTAGGTAACGCGCCTTCAGGGGTTTTCTCCCTTCTCTCTCTCTTCTGTGGAGGTAAATCTGGCTGGGCAGTAGCCTTCCTCTTTTCTTTAAGAAGGAACCTGTCCATTGTAAGTTGCTTCTGCCTTTTTTGTTTGTCTCTTCCGTTCGATAGTGGTCCTCACTGTTTTTCTCTTTGCCTTCCCCTTATCACTATCTCTCTTAGGACCCATCATTAAGGGCTAGCGCAACACAAAAAAGTTGAAAATTGGGAAGAAATACGTACTCAAACAAACTGCGTAAGTCTTACTCCGTTGGCGGTCTGAGTTTGTACTGGCGCTTGAACTGGCCGAAAAGAGCCGAGGAAGCGCGTTCGGGTCGGCTCGGCTAGGCTCGGCTAGTCGAGCACCGAAAATCTGATCGAGGTCCGATGCATTACCTACTTGATTTTTTTGGTCGAGCACCGATTTGGCCGAGTATAGAGGCGTTCGAGGACCGAGGTACCACTGTAATTTTAATAATACATTTTTCCACCTGCTGTTGATTAAGGTTTTAGTTAATAGTTATCAAATTAACTTAATCGATGGCTGATATGGAGATATTTTCATGTTTTTTAGAGAGTCCAGATATTCAATCACAGATACTTAATTAAGTATTGATATTATACTTAATGAACTTAATGTCCTGTCCTAATACGTCCCTGGCATTGTATGAGATAATTATCAATAATATGTTAACTTTTTATTGCTAAACATGGCTAAATAGTAGCAAAAAATAACTTTTGTAACACATTTGACTTGAAAAAAAAAAAAAAAAAAAAACAGCATTAATCAGTTTCTTATTTTTCTTAATGCCTGAGAGAAATCCGAATTTTGGTCTCTAGTCAGTCCTGGACTACATAGTGCAAATTCTAGCGTGGCATCTTCAAATCCATTGGAGTGAGTGTGAAATTGCAAAGATTTCCTCACGGTGCTTCCTCCCCGCAGTGCCCAACGATCCGCTGGTCCCCACAGCTGTGTTAGGTGAGACCCCCAATAGCTTGAATATGTCACATCTCTCACCCCAACAAATAGCCCATAGCAGTCACCAGTCATCATCATCATGATGAGTCAGCCTTTGTCTTGTACTGTACGTATGTCCTCATACATCTTTGAACCCCGAGTCGCAGTTACCTCATTCACTGCCGTTGACGACTATAGACGTCGAAGATCCAGTTGAACTTTTTCACTCCCAGTGACTTATGTTGGGAAAATTTATTAACACCCACAAAAAAAAAAATAAAAATGGTGTGGTCTGTCTTTGTAGCCTGTGAAGTGATGATGACACTTCTGGTCTCTACCGCCACCTACTGTCTTGAGGTGAAACACAAGTCTTCAAAGAATTTTCCGTTTGTCAACATAGTTTGAACTCTGCTCAATTGAATGTTACAAAAATCGCAGGAAAATCAATGTCATAAATCCTATTAAAGTGCATCTCAAAAACTGTAATCATAATGGTTTTATAGGGTACAAAATTTGGACAATGATAATTTTTGCACACAAAATCTCACAGGTCCAGCTGCAATCACATAAAAATGTCTTAATTGTTGCATTTTGAAAATTGACCTGTTTTAATCACCTGTTGGAAATTTCAGCCCCCTAGTGTCTTTTTTCCCCATTGATTCTTTTATGTTATCATTAAAAAAAAAAGAATTTCAGTCATTTGTAACATAATGCCACAAGGGTTAACCCTTGCACTGAATTACCTAAGGTAATTAATTACCATAGTTCATTTTGTAACAACCATTTTTAGGCCCTCCGTTAACGCAAAACAATGTAAAGAACTACCTGGGAATGAATGTCTGGTGAAAAAAACTCATTGATTGAATGAGTTGACAGGGTTGGCAGTGAATGAGTTAAAATCTCTCATCGGCCTCCGTCACATTTTAGAGTCCTGTTTTACGTTGCACCTCCGGCATGTGTCTCTGCATGCTTCGGCGTTGACAAAGCGACGCAATCAGTTGGAACATGCCCTTCGGGCCACCAAACCGTGTTGATCAAATGCTCCGTAACCTCTAATTCGGCCTGAAAGATGTCGTTGCGCTCTGTCCTAGCCGATCACGTCACAGACTCGGAGGGAGTAGTGGGCAAGTAGTGACTTAAAAGACGTTGTCAGCTCAGCTTCATCCTTAATTGGCTTGACGAGGGCAATAGCGAAGCTTAGCGGTCATTAATGAGCTAACGCGCCCTCGGAGCAAAGGAAAAGCGTCGGGTGGATGCAATAAACAACGGGCGCTTAATAACAAGTTGCCAAGACCACACAGTCGGTTGCGCCGCGACCGCCAGCTTCAACATTAGACGCCGCGTCAGTCAGCGAACCATACATGCTTGCAAATGTAGACTTGTGGTGATTAAAAAAAAAAAGGCTTTGCTTTTGTTCAATAGAATTACCTTTTTAATTAACACTTTCAACTTGTACTTTGAAAGCTTTAATTGCAATTAGAATGCACTTTTCCGGATAAGCAGCATATAAGCACCAATCACATCACCAGTAGAACACTTACGAAATGGTCAATTAAATTAAACTACCATTTTATACAAACATATATATATATATATATATATATATATATATATATATATATATATATATATATGTATATATATATATATATATATATATATATATATATTAGGGTTATACTGTATATATGTACACATATACACATAAACTTGTGTTCGTATGTATATCGAGACATAATGTGTATTTATATACTGTAAATATATGTATAATCTTTTAACATTACCCATCTCATAGCTTTTCAAATAAAGATTGTTTTAATAATTGTTAATCTGAATCCATTTTTAAATCGAAAGTCCAGAAAGTGCACAGGGTTTTTGTTTTTTGACTGGTGGTTTAGTCTGGATTGTGTATAAAAAAAAAAAAATCTTCAAAAATGGCTGCAACTGAGGATTCTTTTAATAATTGATTAACCTGATTTTTTTTTCAACTGAAAATGAAAATGCCTTCTTATTTATTTGAAAATGGATGGATGGATGGTTGCTAGTTTGTCCCGCAATGTTTAAAAAAAATAAAAATAAAAATCTGAAAACATTTTGAAAATCCTTTTGTTTTTAATGTAAAAGCGGATGTTTGCAAATGTCATATTCTCATTAAACACAACACTAATCAGCCAGAAATCGGTGAGGACTAAAAAAAATATAAATCTGAGAGCATTTCCTGTCGAGATTCTGAAATTGTAAACATTTTTACAACCATTATCAACCATTGATCAAAAATCCATTGACTGTTACGTCTCCACCATCTACCATTCCCTACCTGTCTGGGATGACATCTTTTTTTTTTTTTTTTAATATATGTGCCCATAGAAATAAACACCCTTGACCAATCCCCTTGACCCCACATTCTGACCTTTTACTCTGATCTTTTTCTGCCGCTTGGACTTGTAGTCCCAATAACAGGTAGGTCCCCAAATGCAAACTCGCCTGATAATCGAGCTCTTAATTCATAAGTGGAAACAAACCTTGAACTTGTCACCGCCGCCATTTTGCCAGCTTTAACCAAAAATCTCTTCCGCCCCCGACGCAGACGAGAACCACAGCGCATCGGCGGCGGAGAACAGCCGACTTCTTGACGTTCCCCGCTATCACTGCGAAGGCACCGAGTCCCCTTATCAGACGGGACAGCTTCACCCCGCCATCAGGGTGGCCGACCTTCTGCAACACATCAACTTGATGAAGACTTCCGACAGCTACGGCTTCAAGGAGGAGTATGAAGTAAGTCGGATCGAAATGTCATTTGGGCGCTAGCTGTTATCACTGCTCGAACGCGGAGAGAGCTTTGGAATGTTCTGTCATCTTTGTATGCTAATGTAGCTAATGCGTAATTTCGGAATTAATGGGGTTAAGTCAATCATTGGGTATCACGTTTAAAGTTCTTTTGTGTTTTGTGCGCGTTGTTGGCGATGCAGAGTTTTTTTGAAGGCCAGTCAGCAACTTGGGACGTGGCGAAGAAGGAGCAAAACCGCACCAAGAATCGTTACGGCAACATCATAGCATGTGAGCATTTTATTTTTTAAAGCAACCATTTTCAAATTGGTATTGCATAACCTTTACAGTTTCAGGAGAATGAATTGAAGAAATGAAGAAATGGACTCATGAGGAAAAAAAAAGACTTTTTTTCTTAATATTGATGGTTGTTTGATTTTATCCATCTCTAACTTGTCTTTTTGCCCTTTTATGTCCCCTCCTTTGCATACTCTCTTTTTCTATCTATCTCTGTCTTCAGACGATCATTCGAGGGTTATCCTCCAGCCCATCGAAGACGACCCCTCCTCCGACTACATCAACGCCAACTACATCGATGTAAGTGGAAACGCGCCGAATGCTACTATTGGCTCCCAACGAAACCAACGAAACCACACTCCCTCGCTCGTATGTCAGGCCTCTATACCTTTAATTGCATCTCCAAGTCATCCATTGCTCCATTTTCACCCATCCCATTTCTTTCAATTCATCCACATTTTGAAAAAAATATTGCAGTTCAAATTATATTTTAGACCAGTGGCTCTCAAATGGGGGTACTTGAAGGAACTCTTGGGGGTACTCGAGATTTTAAATAATACAAGCAAGCAGTCGTGAAAAAAATCCACTTATGTTTTACGTTTTAGGTCTTTCTTTTCTTTTTTTTTTCAACCTATAAACGTTGCACTGGTTAAGGGGTACTTGACTGTAAACATATTTCACAGGGGGTACAAAAGGTTGAGAATCACTGTTTTAGACATTACATGTTTCTTGGTAAACAGTGACATCTGCAGGCCTTACCCGTAACTGCAACCTTGATTAAACGCTTGTGCCTTGGTAGCTAATTATTCAGAGTCATATTTTAAATGCCTTAAAAGTCTTATTGCGGTTGTAGACATCAAGACATTGCTTGATTATTTAAGGGGTAAATAAAATGTATTTTTAATCCATTTTCAACATTTTAAATTTCTAAAATCGCCAGACAAGAAACTGAAAATACTTGTATTTGATCCACGCATCCATTTGTTCATCAAAGCTCATCTTCATCTTTATATCAGCCATCATCTTCAACCACTTTCACGTCTCCAGCTGCAGTCACCTTTGCAATAATTTCACTTGATTATATTTTTTTGGTTTTGTCCACTGTCATTAGATTGCTTGCTGCCACTCATGGCACACTAGAAATAGAACAAGTAGACTGGGCACTTCCGGTTACGTCACATTTGGATTTATGTTTAAAAAAAAACAAAAAAAAAACCTCGAGACGAGTTGTAATTGATGTCAAATTTTAGGATGGATTACCAGCGTTTACTTTGGGATTTGTCCTCTCTATTTCATCTAATTCTAGTTTTTAATGTTGTATGTGTGCGTTTTGTGTCATTTCCATACACATGTGACATCAATGCAACTTTTCCGTTTCTGGTTGACGCTCACTGACATTGTTGTGCTCTCTTTCTTTCCTTCCTTCTTTCTTCCACTCGTTCTTTCTGCCTGTGGCTTGGCCTGTAGATTTGGCTGTACAGGGATGTAAGTATCACTGTGGACTCTTTCATTCGTTTACATCCGTCCATGCACCAAATACTCAAATACTCAAGGCCAGGCTCTGTCTCCACTTCACTGTTTTGACCTCTCGCATTGTGAGAGATTTCACCCCATCTCGCATTACGTTGTTCTTTTTTTTTCTTTCTCTCTCTCTCATCACTTTGCACCGCTGTCACTGTGCTCGTCGACTCCCTTTCCGTGTCGGCTGTCACTTGCTGCCAAGTGCGCGCTTGACAGCTGTAAAGGGGACACGTTTCGCCACATGTAGTCATCTGTTGAATATTGCAGGCTTTTATTTATTTTTTGAATGTCAGGAAATATTGAGGCTTACAGTAAGTGTTGCATTGACACACAAATGCAATTGTACATTATTTCATTGTGTAATACCATAGCCCCCCCCCAAAATAATTATGAACAAGGGATTTTTCAAATGAAGTCACCCTGGAATCCGATTCACGCTTCTCATTCACTGCAATGGAATACTATAGGCGTGAAAGATACCGATCAATTTCTGACGAAAATGGCAAATAAGTGCATTTTTGGTTTTGAGGCGAAATACAAATAAAAGCAAAACAATACAATACATCCTAATACAGCCCAGCACGTGTCTCGTCTGGAAAAAGTTTGGGACTACAGGTGAGCCAAAAAAAATGTATAACACCAAGGAAGAACAACATTTTTCCAACTAATGTGCTCGTCCTATTGATCAATAAAAGCTGACATATATCAAGAGTGATGGGGTGGAGTAATACATTTATTAGTGTCTATTATCTAGTCACTTATGTTTACAATACTAAATCAAAACAACAGTTCTGTTAAAAAGAAACATGATTGAAAATCAGCAATATCATTTTGTTTTGTGTTTTCAGGGGTATCAAAGACCAAGCCACTACATTGCCACTCAGGGTAAGCTGTCTCCACACAAATTATATTAACTAAACAAACCAAGGTTAAAAGTCAACCTACAATTGAGTTTTTGTAGCCTTAAAGATAATGTTTATTCTTGCAGGACCTGTGCACGAGACGGTCTACGACTTCTGGAGGATGGTGTGGCAGGAGCAGTCAGCCTGCATCGTCATGGTGACCAATTTGGTCGAGGTTGGACGAGTAAGTCATTCTTTCTTTTTCCGGTTGAAAATATTTGGCAGTGGCCTTTTGTCTTTAAATAAGAAATGGCCTGGTTATGGAAAAAGTTATGATAATTAAACACAGTTCTAATGGTCCTTCTGGAGTGAAGCTAATAAGAGAATATTGTACAGAGAATAAAGTGACGGTTTTGTTTTATTTTTTATAGGTGAAGTGCTACAAATACTGGCCGGATGATGCCGAGGTGTACGGCGACTTCAAGGTGACCTTTGTTGAGGTGGAGCCGCTTGCTGAATATGTGGTCCGCACATTTACGTTGGAGAGGGTGAGTGGACAATAAACATCTTTATTTCCTAATTCGCTCATTGATTACATCACGTCTATTACGTACGTACATATGTGCGTGCATACATACATACGGAACGAGAGAGAGAGAGAAATACGTACCAAACAATCGACGGGTACTTAACGAATAGGGAATGATTCCAAAAACATCAAAACACCCGTATCCAGCGTTATACCTGCTTCGTTTCTCCTCAGCGCGGCTTCAATGAAGTGCGAGAAGTCAAGCAGTTCCACTTCACCGGCTGGCCCGATCACGGAGTTCCGTACCACGCCACGGGACTACTTTCCTTCATCCGCCGGGTTAAAATCTCCAATCCGCCCTCTGCTGGGCCTATTGTGGTTCACTGCAGGTAAAAAACAAAACACAAAAAAAAAACGACATCAGTTCTCATGTGGACTCATGTATCAGTTCTAAATTGACATTGTCCGTGTGCAGCGCCGGGGCAGGACGCACGGGTTGCTTCATAGTCATCGACATCATGTTGGACATGGCGGAGAGGGAAGGCGTGGTGGACATCTACAACTGCGTCAAGGCACTCCGGTCCAGGAGGATCAACATGGTACAGACTGAGGTGACTGCATTACCCATCATCCATCTGCATCAACATGCTAGGGCCAGACACGGTAAACCACGCCCCGTCGGACCCGGGACATGCACGGTACAGGTTGAAGGGATGACATCCATATCTTTCATCTATTTGTTTATGACATTGACTCACTGTTGTCACCTCGGTCTAATGAAAAAGAAAAAAAAAAAAAAAAAAAATATATATATATATATATATATATATATATATATATATATATATATATATATATATATTACAAAAAACACATCCTTGTAAGATGAAAAGATCTGTAAGTTTGTTGTATTTCTTTTTAAAAGTCACATTATTTACAATTAGTATTTTTGAGGAATAATTTGAAAAGCTTTGCACCATTTGGCAGCAGCTAAAAATAAATCAAGTCAACATTTGCACTCGTTTACAAGATGAAATAGTTGCATGTGTCAAACCGATTTGGTAGGCGAGCAAATGAATGCTTTACATTAATAAGAACATATGTATTAGGTGACTAAATGTATCACTAACACCGTAGCATGCTTTGAGTGCAGCTCACCAAATATATATATATATATATATATATATATATATATATATATATATATGCTTTTTGGTTCATTTGTTTTTGTATAATATACAGGCCTTGAATTTTAAACGTATTTTAAATTCAATTAATCAATTGACAATTCCACATTTTAACCCATTTATCATTTATTTTGTAACCGCATTGGGAACATTTGTTACTTTTAATTTTAGTCATTAAAATCAGAGAAATCCCCCCCTAAATTCAAATGACCTTGAAAAATATTCACTCAAGTCTTCACCGATCATCTCCATAACTCCGCCCATCATCCGCCACCTTTCAGTCACTGTCTGTTTTTTCACCTCCAACAAGTTGTTGCTGTGTCAATGATTATTGTAGCCCTGAAATAAATGTGTGCACACATGATAATAAAACACCATCCTCCCATGCGTTCCCCAGGAGCAGTACATATTCATCCATGACGCCATATTAGAGGCGTGTCTCTGCGGAGAAACGGCCATTCCCGTCTGTGAGTTCAAAGCTGCGTTCTACGAGCTCATCCGTATTGACTCCCAGACCAACTCGTCCCACCTGAAAGACGAGTTCCAGGTAATCGTCAGCCAGAAAATTGCTTAAAATGTCACAATAAATTGTTAATTCATTCTACTAATCTACTAAGATTGGACCTTGTTTGAAGTGAGTGGAGATAACCAGTCATTATGTATTATCTTCAAAAACATAGATATTTAAACAAAATCTGCCAAAGTTAGGACTCGCATTAGCATTAGCACGCTAGCGCTTAACATTTAAGGTCAACAAACACTACACAACAAATACTACCTACTACTATAATAATACATGTAATACTGTTACAGATGATGCGTCACCAATGTTCCCTAAATGAACTACTGTGAGGTCATTAACTTCCTGTTCTTCTTCTTCCTCTTGTTTCTTATTGGGCTGCCACTTACAGATTGAAATTTGCACTCCTAAAATCAAGCCACGATAGTCTGATAGTAGTGACAGTTTATATTCTCGCGTAATACAGCCCGATGCTTTTGAGGAAGTTGTTTTCATTTATTTTGGGACGCTCCATATGCTAATCTTGCCCGTAAAGTCAGTACAGTACAAAGAGCGGCAGCCATTCGGCCACTAGGTGGTGTCATATGTCAAAGTGGTCTTTGTATATTTGTTTGATTTTGATTTTTTTCCCCAAAGTATTCGTGTGGAATGTTTTTATCACTTTTCAGTAGTTGAACGTTACCTTTTTTTACTCACTCTTTTTTAATGGAACATGATCTCTTTTTTTTTTTAATGGTAACACTGCAAAAACCACAACTTTTGTCATTGCTTCTTCCAGACTTTAAACTCAGTGACTCCACAGCCTCAGCCTGAAGACTGCAGCATTGCATTGTTGCCTAGAAACCAGGACAAGAACCGATTCATGGACGGTCTTCCGCCTGACAGATGCCTGCCCTTCCTCATCACAATAGACGGAGAAAGTAGCAACTACATCAACGCGGCTCTTATGGATGTAAGTTCCCGCAGCAAAGAACAACACATTCCATTGGACAATATCGTACTCTCGCTTGGCAAATTATTTAACGCCGTTTGAAAAATGGGAAAAAGTTGAATAGTTTTAGTATGGAAATAGACACTACTGGTCAAACATTTTAGAAGTGTCAACAGCAGCGGAAAAAAACGTACGATTAAAATGCCTGCTTGATTGTGGTTTTCTAAAACCTTTGACCGGTAGAATACATGTCGAATTGGAATACTCGTGTTTATTGAGGCACTCACACACACACTTGCAGTCTCCCCTCCCTGTTTGTGTGATGCAAGAAAGCTAGAGACAAATCCAGGTTCTAATTCAAAGGGAAAAGAGCAATCAAATGGTACTATGACTGTAAAGCGTCTCCCCGGGATATTTGCTATTGTTAGTTTTTGGGTTTTTTTGGGGGGTGGGGGGGAGTCTGTTGGGGTGTCTTAGTGGAGTCTGATATTCATGAGAAATTAGAAGGATGACGACGGAGAAAAAAAATACAATCTCATTCAGGAAGAAACCATACTTCAGTTCTTGGAAAGGGCGGGGTTTCAAAACGCCATTGAGGTGATCCCATGCAACAGAATCAGTCATTTTGCATCTTAATTTCTTTTTGCTGTCGTCCTCCTAAATTCTCATGACGAATACTTGAGATAGTGTGACTTGTGAGGATTTGTAATGGTCTTACACTGTTATTTCCACGGTGAGTAAAAAAAATATAATAATAATAATAATTTGCGTAGTAGGATTGTGATTAAAGCTGATGGACTTGGTTTGTCAAAATCCGTCTTAGTTAAACTTGCCTTTTGGCCTCTCTCTAACCAAGCTGTCAGAGGAGTTCCAGGTAATGGGATTTCACTTCAAATCTTCCAATACTGGATTTGTTTCATGGCTTCGCCGTCAATCCACCAGTCGCCGCCTCCAACGTCTTGCCATAAACACCCCCGAGTTCCTGCGCCCTCATGCCCCCCCCCCCCCCCCCCTTGCCCCCACACACAAACACCATTGACACATGCTACACATGTGGCTGCGTCACGTCAGTTCATCACACGTAGAATATGACTTGTTTTGATTTGTTTGGCATGCTACTCACCCCTGCATGATGACGTATGTGATCAAGCATCTAGAACAGCGCTGTCCAAACTTTAGTGGCTATTGAGTGACCATTAGCGGCTGAATTTAAGCCCGATGCTCTTTTTTACATGGACATAAATAAGTACCTGGGATTGAGTGTCTGGAATCTTGAAAGAAAAACGAAAATATAAAGTAGATCTTTGAAATGCATTTACTGTGTATTTTGTATGCTGGTCAAGAGGCTACAGAAAGCCAGAAGCTATTAGTTTTACGCCAGAGGCCACGGGCCGGATAAGCTTGGACTGCGGTCCGCTTTCGGTCCCCAGGCCGGACTTTGAACACGCTGATCTAGAACCTATGTGTTTGCGAGACCAACGGAGAGCAGCGCCTCCCCTCATGGCGTCTGACTCGATGTCTGTGGTCGCCTTTCAGAGCTACAGACAGCCGGCCGCCTTCATCGTCACCCAGCACCCTCTGCCCAACACCGTCAAAGACTTTTGGCGCCTGGTGTACGACTACGGCTGCACCAGTCTGGTCATGCTCAATGAGATTGACCTAGCGCAGGTACACAGTGTTCCCACGGAAGCGTGACGCGGTCTTTTATCTCGTCTGACGTTGGACGGTATTCACAGGGCTGTCCCCAGTACTGGCCGGAAGAAGGCATGTTGCGTTACGGACCCGTCCAAGTTGAATGTATGTCCTGCTCGATGGACTGTGACGTCATCAGCAGGCTCTTCAGAGTCTGCAACCTCACCAGGGTGAGTGGAAACGTGACACCTAGCTTTTTACGCAAAGGTGAGAAATCCGTTTTCCCTAATCTCGCTCTTATGTTGACGTTTTAGCCTCAGGAAGGCTACTTGATGGTTCGCCAGTTCCAGTACTTGGGATGGGCGGGGCACAGGGAGGTCCCGGCGTCAAAGCGCTCCTTCCTCAAGCTCATCCTGCAGGTGGACCAGTGGCAGCGTGAGGGAGAGGAAGGCGAGGGAAGGACCATCGTCCATTGCCTGTAAGGAAACGCTCAACGCAGTGGACGGCTTTTTGGCTCCCGGTTTTGTTTTTTGTTTTTTCCGTTATACTTTTATTACCAAAATTTAAATATGCTTGCTTATTGGACTATAAAAAGTTTTAGGTAATTTTTTGTAGATAATAATCTTATGTATGGTCGCCGTGGCAAGTGGGGGGTGCGAAATGTTGTCTGGGGGGCTCTCGGGTAATCACTAACCATATGTTACTACCATACTAAAGTAATTGGTTATGTAATCTATGATCTTAGTACGAAGTAATACACGTATAACTGAACTGTACTAAACATGCACAAATTCCAAGTTAATTTACTTGTTTAGCCATTGTCATCATTATTATAATGAATTTATGAACAAATAATTTACTTGTAAATTTAATACCTTCCAAATAATAACCCAATTACATGATAGTACTGTTGTGTATAGTTTTTTTTTCCTCCCAAACTTTTATGAACCACTTATCTATAATCAAGCAATTGTGTTTTTGTTTTTTTGTAAAGAAATGGAGGAGGCCGCAGCGGCGTGTTCTGTGCCAGCAGCATCGTGTGCGAGATGGCCAAGAGGCAGAGCGTGGTAGATGTCTTCCACGCTGTCAAAACATTAAGGAACAGTAAACCCAATATGGTGGACGCTCCGGTGAGGCCAAACACTGATTACTGTTGTCTTTAGGGGGAAAAAAAAAGATCGGTTGCTTGAGTTTGTTTTCCATTGTTGCTGGGTGAAAAAAGTCGACCAAGTCGGGCGGTCGATTTAAAAGATCAGCCCTTTCATGCTAACGTCTGCAATGTGGCTGCCACCGCAAAGTGGAAAAGGCATACTACAGCAGTAGTACTCAAGAAAAAATACACATATGCGTTGACTAAATTTTATTGGTGTCTAAAAAGTTCATTTGTGTAGAAGACTCAGGAATAATTTCAAGTACATAGAAGAGAATGTATTTGTAAATAAGATTGCTTGTGTGTCTCCAGGAGCAGTACAGGTTCTGCTATGACCTGGCGCTGGAGTTCATCGAGTCCTCCTAAACCTATAGGAAGATGGTGGAGGAGAGCAGAAGAAAAAAAAAAAAACATCCTTTGCCCCACGCGGCTGCTCACCTCATAGCATGTCGCCATTCCATCCAATACTAAGTGAGAGCGCCCCCTCATGGACGTGTGCCGAACAGACTTTGAGCCTGATATTGTACAGCTTCTCGAGTGCCAGCGGGCCCCCGGGTACGAGGGGCCACAAGTCAATGTTTATTCTCCGGACACGCCATGTAAGCGCTTCATAACTGCCACCAGCTTCAGATGATCATCACGTTTCTTTTTTTTTTGTTGTTGTTGTTTTTCAGGTCAAACAATCTTTTCAACACGTTATTTCACCGAAATGTCCATTTTAGAGACTGATTTGAAAGTTTGACGTTTACATGTTGACTATTGTGTTACACGTTTGCATTTGTCACACGATGAAGAAGTTATTTGTAGTCAAAAAAAATGTGATTTTTTTTTTTAATTTGTATTTTACATATTTTTTGTACGTTTATTTTCTTTTTATTTTTTTTCTTTTAGTAAACAATTTGAGTTACATTGTTTTGTAATCCAGGGCTGGGCCCAACTATATACTTTCAATAGCTAATTAGCAATTAGCTTTTGCATCCCGATTGGTTCGATTCAAATTATAACATTGTCCCTCGGCTTCGTTAATTTTCGTGCACTGGCGGCCGACCCACATATTTTTCTCTCCTATTAAGCCGCCCGCGGATGTTTTATTCATAAGCCAAAGACTTGTTGTAAATATGTGTATACAGTCCAAGCACATTGTTCGTATTTATTGTTTACTTGCGTTGCTTATAAGAACAATCATTCTTCACTCCGCCATCACCATGAAGCGCCATGATGTAACGGGCCCGCCAGTCAGCGGAGAGTGCAAGAAAAACAAGCTGTATATCGGAGCATTAAAGGTACGCTAGTTTTTTTTGTTTTTGTTTTGTTTTATTCAGTATTTACTCTGTAGTATTGTCTTGTTTTCATCTGAAATGAATCTGTGACGTTACCGTGCTTTATTTGGTGCAAAAAAACAGCCCCCGTCGTGCTAAGTGCAGTATTTGGGTTTCATGGTTCGGACGGGATGAGCTGTTTTTCTGTCCCGCCGGAAGAGAAAGCGACGCTTGTGCCTAATCACTTTTTTGGAGTTGTTGTTTTGAGCGGCGTCCTCGCATGGAGAGCCGACTCGGACTTGTGCCGACTGACGTTGTTTCCGTTTGGCGCAAGCTCCGCTTGGACAAAAAAAGACAAAAAGAAAGTTGTAAATAGACGACAAAAGATGTTTGGCTCTCGCAAAGTTGCATCCTGTACATAGTACAAGGCTCTAATGTTGAGATTTCATGGACAGGCGAAATGTTACATCACTTTGTACAAACAAATGTTTAATGTTAGTTCTCTTGGTGGACCCGATTTTTTTTTTCCAGTTTGTTTGGGTTGTTTTGTTTTGGTTTTTTTTTGGTTGGGAAAAAAAAGATGTCAAAGCAATAGTAAAATACCGGATTTTGTGACATCACTAAAGTAAAAGTGGCCAAGTGACGTTTGCTGCCAAGCCAGTCTGAATATAAAGTCAATATTCATAGTTATTGTCTGTAATGTTTGACTTCTTTGCTGTAATAAAAAAACACCACTACTTCCACGATGACTTGAATTTTATGAACACACACCAATAAAAAAAAAAACAAAAAATCACCTATACTTTTCTCACCTCACTTAGGTAAGTGCACTTATTTCCGTTGCCGTCACATGACGGAGATGCTGTTCTGCTATTGGTCGGTCTCACTCGTTTCAAAATGGCGGAACTGTAAAGCTTTCTTCTATCGCGAGTGGTTACAAAACAGAATTTATAGTGCATTTTGCTGCTTAATTCAAAGTTGAAAGGGTAAGCCATGGGTCCCAAGATTGCTAGTGATGTTAAAGAGAGAAGTAAGAAGATGATTTATGTGGAAACCAAGCTGGAGATAATAAAGAAAACCGAAGCTAGCCTAGCATAAGATACAATAAGCCGTACAAGGGAATATGGGCATAACAAGCGGCACTCAAAGGTACATAAATCTTTTCTGTATTTTAATTATTCATGACGTTTTCTCAATGTATACATATATATTATATAAACGTAGCACTTACTATACTATTGTGGTACCAATTTTTAATATGTATGTTCAATTTTCATGGTTTTGCCTGAGGTTCTAAAGCATTAGCTATTTAACATCAATTTGGATTACCCGCCATCCGGTGAATTCATTTTACGAGCCCAACCGTGTAACAGATTAATCTCGTAACGCGGGTATAGATATAAAAATAAACTTTTTTTTCTGGATTGAATGAGTCAATCATGATCAATCACTTTTTTATTGACTATTTTAGTAGTGATTTATTTGCTAGTTTTTAGTTGCCTTTCACCCAAAAATATTTTAGTCCTTGCCGTCCACTTGGGGACCATCAACATGATCACGCAGGTAAATAACATTTGCATTTGATCTGTATGGCGTTGTACCTTCAAATTTCACCTGACTCCAACTCAAGTCACCGCGTGGAAATGAAATGCCTCACAACCCCGCTGCTTTCTTCAAAAAGTTTAATTTGCTTCTTTATTTACACATGGCGGATGGCAGTAGTTTAAAGAGTCAAATTATACTTTATAAGACAAAGCAAGAAGGAAAATCAAAAAAATGATATGAATTGTTCAATCCAAACCTTGCATTAAAAAAAACAAAACCAAGAAATCTTAGGATAAATGTGCCCGGGTTAAAGTAACCTTGGAAAAGGAAATATTCTATTTTGAAAAGAATCTTATGAACACTAACCAATGTGTAAAATGCTGTAATACTGACCAGCATTGAAACACTAAATAATACATTCATTTTCACTACCCTGCATGCTATCTGAAGAGCCGATAAAATCATGTGGACAAAAGAACTCGGAAACAACAAAAACATGGTCAAGCGCGTAAAATAGTTCCATTCAAATTAGGCATATATTATATTTATATATGTATATATTTTTTTGTACAAATACAGAATATTTGGCATTTATATCCATCCTCATATTTCTTAACATTTCAAAATAGATTGACAATAACCGTCTTTTACACCATCACGTTTCTTGTATTCCAAAACCCCTTAAAAGGCCTTTTTTTTAATTGTTTTTTTTCTACCAACACCTACAACACGACACACTTCTCCACCAAATTCAAACAACAGTGTGACTGCTCTCTCGCCTCATAATTATTTTTATTAAAAAAAAAAAAAAAGAATGGGTTCATGAGAGCTCCTTGGAAGCGTTGACACAATAAGATCAAATTTTTTCAAAAAAGGCAAGTTGAAAAAAAAAAAAGATTACACCCGAATATTAAGCATGTGAACAAAGCTTATTGCTTGAAGAGCAGATAAAAGCAGGCGTCAACCATCAGGTGATGTCATCGCTGCATTTATGAGGAGAGAGAGCACAAAAAGTGAAGGACATCTTTGCATTGCACAAAATAAGGGAAGAAACAAAGCTTCTCAATTCAAGGTCAATCATGAGATCCAGTTTGGGGTTCTGTCGAGTGTGCGTGTGCATTGTGTGTTTGCCGATTGTCAGGATAAAAAAAAAAAAGGAAAATTCCATAGCTTGAGCACCAGTTTAAACTTTGATGCAAATGGCGCGTCGAAGTGTGTTGTTTTGAAAACTTAAAATTATTCGCTCTTCTGAAACACATACACACATATTTATGCTGCATAGTACACTATCATGGCCTCCAAGCCCACCTGCAGAATTGCCCCCCCCCCCCCTCCCCCCATAACCACGCAGTGAGGTAACGAGACCAGCCTATCAGCTTCTGCCATTCAGATGTTCATAAAAATGTTCACAGATGTATTTTTCAATCTAGGACAGTGGTTCTCAAATTGAGCTACTTGAAGGAATTTCATAGGATACTCGAAATTTTAAATAAAACAAACATCCTTTAAAAATAACCATTGAATTAATTTTTCCAGGAAAATAAAAATTCATAGAAAACATTTAATGTTCAGCAGGTCATTCAATTTCATTCTTGTAAAAACTCAGATTCTCCCTCATACTAGAATGGTTCGACCCAATTTGTCACGTGCCACCTCTCGTCACCTGTCAAGTTAGTGTGTGTGTGTTTTTTTTAAACACATCTCTACTATGAGATTAAAAAAGGTTCCTCTGCGGGGGTCTCTAAAATGCATGTTAAAAAATAAATGTAAATTCAAGTGAGCCAATCCGTGATTTCTTCAAGAGCGGTAAGATGGTGGGAGGCAACATCACAACAAAAAACAAAAGATAAAAACAAAAGGCCATTACGATATTTTTAAGCCTGTTAAAGGACGACATACTGCGAAAAGTGCCCTCACGTACCCTAATTTGAGAACCACCATTCGAGACGATTGAATAAATAGTAGTGTAGTCTCAATGAAGTACGGTAGCCTTTAAAGGTCAAAAAACAAGAAATCCTATAAGTAGATTATCGCACTAAAATAGTATTTATATTGTTAAAAAGTTGTATTTTTAAACCATAGTGCAACCCGATGCTTCCCCTCCACTAAATCTTGCTGTGATATCAGGATGAATTTATGAATTTGAATGTTGCATTGACCCCCCTTCTAAAGCGAAATGGTCAAACCCCGCCGGGTGTGACTCGAACCAAGTTTGCAGCCCTTTGTAACGCTAAGAAGTAGTAGCAGCAGCCATCAACATGCACATGGACGCTATAAGGCACCTGAGGAATCGTCATTTACATAGTCGCCTAAGCCCCTTCGTAGCAAATATATTTGGGTGTCATCGCCATCATGCGCTTATGATATCATGATTATACTATAGCCCCGCAGGATACCAGTCACTGTGTGTCTCTGCATGTGAAAGTAACACATGCGATGGTGGTTTAACCCCAGCATATATCTAAAACCCTGTAAATTCCTCACCACACGGTACTACAAGTACACACACACACACATGCATCAGATTGAGAAGGTGTTTGTTGTCCTTGGACTGATGTGTGTGTAATGCATGAAAGAACCCAAAAGGTCTCAGGTGTATAGATCACCTATCGAAGCAATAAATAGGTTCTCTCATATGTCCAAGTTATTCCCAAATGAGTTTTATACCGTTTTAAATCCATATTTATCAAATAAAATAAAGCCAAAATTAAAAAAAAAATAATGAGCAAATTTTGGAGTCTTTGTACTAAATGTGATGTAAAAAGATGTGAAATGCAGTACGGTGGCGCCTTGAGATTGGAATGGCAGCAATTTGGCAAAGGCGCCACTCCCAGCTGAAGTTTATTATTCTGGTTGTGTATTTGAAACACCCGCATAATTTTGCTGTTAGTTTAAAGTTCACACATAATGTCATAGAGAAGCTAACAAATAGCGCCTAGAGTTGCTTTTTGCGGTGGTTTTCAAATGGGGGTACTTGAGGTTTTAAATAAACAAACAGGTGAAAATCCTTTAAAAATATTTATTGAATTAAATGTTTTAAGAAAATATAAAACACTTTATGTTCAGTAGGTTATTCAATTTCACTATTGTCAAAACTCAGATTCTCCCCCAAACTAGAATGGTTCGACCCAACTTGTCATGTGCCACTGCTCGTTACCTGTCAAGTTAACAATTTATTTTTGGGAACGCATCTCTTCTAAGACACTTGATGTTGATTATTGTTGGGGAAAAAAATATTTATTAATAATTACGTTAATTATTTTTTTTGTGAAGAGATCTCCACTGTAATCCCAAAACAGGATGCTTTATGTTTAATATTTTTCTGTAGACAAATATTTATTTATAAGTATAATTTTTCGAGAACAGGTCAGACATTTTATATTGATTATATATACAGCATCACTCAGTCAGATTTATAATCTGCAAAAAATATGACAATTACCGAGAAACATAATTTGACATTTATTTCTTTAAGTACTGTACAATAAAATAGGGAGCTCAATTTTTCAGACTGACAAAAAGTTATTTTTTTCATGAAAATTGATAGCGATGACAGTCTTGAGTTACAAGTGTGGCCACCGAACAAATTCAGCTACTATCTCAAGGCACCACTGTAGAGTTAAAGGTAATTGAGCAGCTTTGTTTTTTCACAAGTTTCACAAGTGCGCATCAAACTGGTAGCCCTTCGTGTGATGCAATACCCAAGAAGCAGAGGTGCAAAATAACGGGGCGGCTTCAGGAATACACAGGGACCCCCCACCCCATGCCCCCCACCCCATTTTGAGCCACAATACAAAAGCAATGTTTGCACCATTTGTATATATTACTGTTTGTAGTTTGTTTTTATATAATTTATTGTATTTAAATTGATGTTTTTTTAATTATCATAAATATGTAAATAAATAAATAAAAAATACTGGTGTGTTTATAACACTTTAATATATTTCAATATATAATAAATAGTATCATATGTAATCTATTATGTAATAAAATAATATACAAATATAAAAGAAAGAATAAATTATAAGTTGCCCTGAAAGCATTTCATCCTACCCACATTGAATGACCATTATTGTAGGTTTAAATCACTATTTTTATTTTATTTCTCCTCTAGGACCAGCCAGAAAAAAAAAATATTTTTTCGAAAAAAAAAATCTGCATTCTACGACATGGGTTTTCATTTACAACCATACCTATCGAAGTTTTACCTCGCTATTTTTTAAATATATTTTTCCTTGTCAGACCAGTCAAAATAATAGCAATTTTATTTATTAAAAATAAAAATTCAACCTTCTATGTACTATGTATTTCCCTTTTTGAAAATATGTTTTTACCTCACTGTTTTTCTTGATATTTTTCCTCCTAAATGGACCAGACAAAAAAACTGCAATTTTATTTATAAAGGAAATCATCCTCTATAACTTCAATTTTTCTTTTATAATCATATCTATTGCAGGTTTACCTTGCTATTTTTCTGAGTAGTCAAAATAGACAAAAAAAAATGCAATTGTATTTATTTTTTAAAAAATTCAACCTTTCCTATATGGATTTTCATTTATTTAATTTATACCCATATCTATTGCAGATTTCCTGACTAGATTAAAAAAAGAAATGACTTTATGTATTTATTCTTTTAATGAAAGACACAAATGGAAAAAAGATGGGGAACAAAAAAAAATTAATAAATAAATTTCTACTTTTTGGTTACACTGGATATTTTTGGCAATGTAACCCCTGCGATAAAGGAGGAAACACTGTAATAGAATTTTACTTGTCAATGTAGAACAAAAAAAATAATCTGCAAAGAATAATTGCTTGGAATCGACTCCTATTTAGTAATCTGTCAAATCAAGTTGAATGCTAGCGCTAAGTGCTAACCTAGCTTGAGCGTTTTCCAAGCTAGTTTATTGACAACCACCAAAGTTTAAAAAATAAACGTTCACTCCAAACATAACATTCTACTCCAATGAACGTGAAGCTGTTTGGTTATTCCAACAAACACCATGTGTTCAATCCCGCATCTTTAGCCTAGCTAAAAACGTTAGCTAGCTTGTTTGAGTGTACTTTGACAGAAAGACGAGCGAGGACGAGCGCATTGCAAAGATGATCCTTCCTCACGTCACAATTGAGCACACACACACACACACGCACGCACCAGCGCAGAGACAACGGGCACCATGTTGATAAATCTCTGTTTTAAAAAGTCCTTGAGTGTGTCTGTGCGCGCGTAGGCCCGGGTTAAGGACAACACTTGGAGAGTAAAAAGCAGCACCATTTACTATAGTAACTGACCAGTGTTAAAGTGTCATTTGCGCCTGTCGTTTGTCAACTAAATGATGTTTTATTGTGTGTGTAATCTGAGCTAAATGTTGACGCGTGCCCGAATCGACCGATACAAAGAATCTTTTAAATCAAGCCAACGATCCTGTCGATACCAAATGAACCATGTGGAATGGCATGAAAAAAGAAAAAACGACAACTGTCCTTTGCAATTCAACTGCAACATTATCACGTGAGCTTCATAAACTACATTTCCCTTGGAAATACAAACGTGAATATCGTAAGGCGCAAAAATACTTTGTTCCGTACTCTCCTCTTGCGCAACCTCTTGAGTCCGTAGACGAACGTGTTCTGCGATGTGAACGCATCCGGCAGCAAGCAAGAAAAATTCAGTTCCGTGGGGTCAAATGGATGAAGGTTGAAATGGTGGTGCGGGATTTTTAACGTTAGTTTCAAATTCGGGTTATTTTAACTCATTCACTGCCATTGGCGACTATAGGCGCCAAAGATCCACTTTTACTGGACTGGCAGTGAAAAAGTTAAGGATTAGAAACTCAGTGTACCGAATATTAATTTACTTAACTCTCCTGTTATGTGTGTTTGCAAGGAACAGCAATAATGTCCCTGGGTCACTTTGACCCGGGGTGTATTTAGTCACCCTAACATGTCTGAAATGTGTAAAATCCAAATCCAATATTTTGTTTCAACCAACGTCAAAAACTCTTTTGTTTTCTGGATTAGTAACAATATCTTGGGTCAATTTGACCCGGAGTCTTGTGTAATTATCCAAATGATTCAGAAACTTTTATTTTGTGTAATCTTGCTCGCTAACAAATCTTGTGGGTCATTTCTTTCCTCTCAGAAATAGTAATGATATCCCTGGGTTATCTTAAATACCCATGTGTTACCTTTTTTTTTCTGGGTCAATTTGACCCAGGGTCATGTGTAGTTATCCAAAAGTGTCAAATAATTTTTTGGTTTGTATCCCAATCTTTCAGATATTTTATTATGTGTAATTCTGCTCACTAAAAAAATCTTTGTATTCCTTGTATAACTTATATTCGTGTGTTACGTTTATTTGTCTGGAATAGTAATAACATCCAGGGTCAAATTGACCCGGGATAATGTGTAGTTGTCCAAGAGCGTCAGATAATTTTAAAGTGTGTAATCCTGCTCACAATCTTGAGATTCCTTTCCTTCTCAGAAAGAGTAATATTATTGCTGGGTCGTTTTGACCCGGGTTTTGCTTATTTCATCAAAAAATTTGCAAAAAGCTTGTGACAAAAATAAGTCCCCAAAAGTGCCTTTTGAATCAATTTGTTGATTGTATACCAGCCGAGAAGACGTTTTGTACTGCAAAAAGTAATTTCAACATTTACTTTCAAATGGGTCAGTTTGACCCACATTATAACAGGAGAGTTAAAATATGGAATAAAACGTGTTGTTTTGGGGGCAATAGCAGCTCTCCAAGGCTCAAGTGATAAAAACTAAAGGGGGAAAGTTAGTTTGAGCTTGCTGCAAGCACCACACCCCGCATAAAAAGGCGTTGAATTGTTTTGGTGGCTGCATTTTTTTTTTTTAAAGGCAAAACATCCTAAAGTGGACGACGGAAGCTCCATGTGATGGCGAGAGCTGGTGTTAGATGGGTCAAAAACAACAACAACAACAAAAAAAGTGAGCTAACGGGAGATTGAAGATGAATCCGCGGACCTCAAAGCCTGGTCTGAGCTTCCGGGATGTAGATCTCGATGCTGTCGGCCCGCTCGGTGGCCGAGTTCTGTCTGAAGGACGCCGCTCGCTTAGCCGCCATGAGACGTCTGCGGGCTTCCTGACGCTGGCGGTCCTGGAGGTCCAGGGATCGCTCCCGCATCACGCCGCCACGTCCCCTGGCGGGCCTCTTGCTCAGAGGGGGAATCCACTTTCGATCCTTGGGAAACACAGCGGCTGTGTCAGAAAAGTTCCAGGACTGGCCTTTTCGCTCAGAATTACAGGATTAGTACTGACATTTTTTGAAATTGCTCTAATCCTGGAACTTTTCTGACAAACTTCAGACTTGAGTGATGGGATGTACTGTAAACTGTTAAATTATGATGTCTAGATTAAATGATTGGAATGAATTCACTCAAGATTGACTGTACTATAGTAAATTTTACTGGAATTAGTTTTTTGTTTTTTTTCTGGGATCAAATTCATGTTTGAGATGTATGCAAGCGCATTGCAGCCACGCCTTTTCACATGATCATTTATTTGTATGTGATATAAGTGGTCATTCTGACGCCAATACCCCCAGTTTGATTCCAGTTTAGTGAAACTGGTTACCGGCAAACTTTTCTACCTTTTTCTCAGGGCTCTCCACCAGTTGCCACTGGTTGCTCTTGATCTGCTGCAGTTCTTCGAATTTGGCAGTGACGTCTTCAATGGAAAGCTGCAAGAGGTCCCAGAAACCGGCCAGGTCCTGAGATGTGGGTCTGGGCATGGCGCTTGGGTCCTTAAAAACAAACAATTGTTTTCATCGACTCGGTTAAATGAGCGCCCCTACACGTAATTACCACTAGAGGGCAGTAAAGCGCCACTAGTTCACCATGTTTTACATATCGTAAAAAAAGTGGGGCTTCAGTTAAAAGATTTATGACCATCAGCTTAATAGCAGCGCCGTTATCTACTTTTCTGTAAAATTTAAACAAAATTCGAAAGAATTAGGGTACGTTTGGCTTTGGTATCTAAATTGCATTTTTAGACACAAAAGCCAAAGCAATTTTGTGTCACCTTTCCCCAACGTTTTAGTAAACGCGTTTTTGTTTGAGTCGTTGTTTGATTTATTTAAAACACACACTTTAAAATACAATGAACGCCACATTTACTTGTCACTTTTCATCGAAATCAGAGCTGAATGACACGTTTACGTAGTAGGCGTATGTATGTATCCTATTTGAGCATTCAAAAATGGATAGAATAATTGACATCCACATAGACCAATGATTTCAGGTGCTATAAAACATTTTCGTACATAGGTAAGTATGCTAACCCACACACCAGCCCAGTAGGGGGCGGAATTTCCCCGTGTACGTTTGTTGCCACTGATCACAATACAGTATATGACAAATTATTTGCACCTGTTTTGTAATTTGTATATCATCCTACTCGCTTTCTACGCTTTTTTCCCCTCTAACAAATATTGTCTTTAGCGGTATGAAATTAATTCGCGTTTGCATGCAAGCTGTTTTAAATACAAGTTAAACTGTCTTATAAACAAAAGACTCGATAGATTCACACCAGACACCACTTGAACCCAGCAAGGACATTAAATGGTGACTTGTTTTGGTGAGTGCATTTTATTTTTCGTAATTCAGTGTATAATGCTATCGTCTGTTTTATCTTTATGGTCAGTCTGCACTGAAATGAGGCTGTGTGTGTTGAGCCCCTTTTTTGTTTTTGGCTGAAATACAGAAAAAAAAAGTTTCTGACAATATCCTTGGCCGCTCGATAACATTTTGTCTGTCGATAAATTCAGTGTTTTTTTTTTTTTTTCTTATTTTATGTTTTAGATATCACTGCATTAATGTCCCCAATTGTCTCTGTTTTTCTTTAAAATAGAAAAAAAAACGTAAACCTTAAAACAAACCAAATCTCGTCCAATGCCCTCAGATGACTAACGAATTGTTTTGATGAAAGATATGAAATATGAATGTGAAAAAATGACATTTTTGCTCTGTAGGAATTGTGGAAATGCTGAAAATGGATTAAAAAGTGAATAGACTGAGCTTGAGTCTGAAGAAATTTCAATCCAATTTTACCATTGGGAATGAATGGGGATTTTGGGAGTGGAAATATTTGAATCGTGGGGTACGCATAGGTTTGACACACACTCTTGAGTCATCAAATTACACAATGTGGTCCTGCATTTATTTTCTCTTGTCCTGCTCTTCTATTGGACTGCACAGGCGGGCCTACTGTTGTGGTCAGTATGTAGGTACTGCAGGTCTGGGTTTGGTGCGGGCACACGGGGACAAAGGATGCAGTGGCAGTCCATTATTCAAACTCTGAAGACCAATTTAAACCGCTGCCTATGCACATTAATGGAAAGGCTCAAGTCCTTTCGATTGGAATTCCCCTTTCGTTTCCCGAGGTCTGCACGGCGGCGGAGGGACCGTCTTTCTATTGATTGCCACGGTCTCTTGCTAGAGGGCGAACAAGATTCTCGAAGCTCACGCAGAAAGAAAAGTGAACGTTTACCCACAATGCACCTCTCTAAGAAGCAAATTAAAAGCATGTTGTCCGGTGCTGAGGGGATTTTCAACAGTACATAAAGGCTGCGTTGTCCATCACTCACCAGGTTTTGCTGACACAGCCAATAAAACTGCTGAAACTTTTGGGACATTAGCAGCTGAGCGCTTCCCACCGCGCTCCGGATTTTCCCTAGAACTGCAAACAGAGAAAGAGTCTAACAAGAGAATCAGCACAAATAAAAAATATGGAGCAGTTTCTTTTCGGGAAAATTCACAGGAAATTAATTATTTGCAGGACTTTTTAAAATTGATTATCCAATTGATTATTCATCAAATAATCACGTAATCTGAACGGGATTACATAATTGATGTATTCATATATATTTATTATCCTTTATACACATGAATTTTTAGACAAAAATCATTAGCAATTATGATTAACATTAGCGATAACGATAGCCTTTAAGGTCAACAAACATTAACTACCATTTTAGTTTAATTTATGTTTTTAAAAATGCAATTTTCATTTTAATCATGGCTCGCGGACGAAATAACTTAATATTCATCCTGACTCGCTTCAAGACACAATCGATTCCATACAATTGACAAAAAGATGATCAATTCGTGATGCATTATAGCTGCAATATTTAATCGATTAACCAACAACCACTCATTAATCAAATCTAACAATGTTTTTAGTAAATAATTTATAGGCCTAAAATAGTCCAAATTGGCATTAGACCAATTACTTGTAGTACTTAGTTATGTAATGTCTATATTATTATTTAATCATCGATTGCTTTAGAAGTTGTGCAGCTTTACTACTTAATTGCCTAAGTAATCAATTATTTTAGTTTCCTATGTAATCGGTTACTTCGATACCTAACAAAAAATTACCTTAGTACTTAAATACCTTGAGTACCTTAATTACCTTTACTACTTAATACCTAAAGAAATGCAAAAAGGAGCCATTTTTAGGCTCTTTGGTTTAAGCCAAATACACACTTAATTGACAAAATAATCAATAGATTTAATAATCAATAGATGAAATACTCATTAGCCGGCCTAAAGAAATAAAAGTAAGAAAATAATCCCTCAGTTGTTTGCAACAGACTGTTAATTTAGTCTAAATAAGATGAGTGATGTTTGGTGTTTATCCCGTCAGCCCGGTGCTGCCAGATGTCCGACGACAAACGCGGATGCAAGACGAAAACAAAAAGAAAGATGCTCACTCTCCTCCGACAGATCGTGCTCCTCGGCCTCCCTCTCCATCTCTTTACACCATTCCTCCATCCTTTTGGATTCGTTATGGAGAAGTTGCATGAACCAGCCGCCGTCCCTGCGAAGAGGAGACACTCGGCCCGTCTCGCCGGCCTCCAGGCCGGGTTCGGCCAGCCAGGGTTCGGGCTGCGGGCTGGGGGGCCCGCTGGAGGCCCGGTAGTCCTCCCTGTAGCTGAACAGGCCCTGCGTGCGCACTGTGCGGATGGCGCCGTACTGCGTGGGGGTGCTGGGCTCAGAGTGGCGACCGAAAGCCCCGCCGAACTGCAGACCCTTGTCCTCCATGGAGGGGAAGCCCTCCAGCTCCATGTCGGCTTGCACTGCGGTGGTAACGCTGTTGGAGCGCTTGACCCGCCCGCGCCTGAACGGGCAGAGTGCATCCGATTCATGGTGAGGTACAAAACCAGGATGTGGTTGAGAGTCAGGATGACAGTGGTGAACGACAAGGAAATCGCCATGTACCTTTTGTGATCCTCTACCTGGATACCGATAGAGTGAAACTGAGGAAGACCTTTGCTTTCCGTCTCAGAGTCTGTCACAGTTTCCACCTGTTGAAGACATGGCACCAATGGACAAATCAGGAGACTTGTAGCTTGTCATTGGACAGTTGTAAAAAGGAGCAAACCTAAAATGGAGCATAACACAATCTCAATATAGAAAAGTCTGAGGACTTACTGGAGATAAGTCAAAAGATGAATACCTAATACCTAAATTATTTGATTGCAATCTGTAAATTGAATGAAATGGATTTTTGATTTCAACTTGAAGCATTTTTCGAATGCAACAAGAGGTGCTGTCGAGTCAGTCTAACTTGCGGTTTGAACAAAACAAACTTTAGTTATGATTTAGCTGGACAACCGCGTACACCTCTGCTGTTTCATGATTCTAAATGGGGCGTTCAAATTCGTTCCTCAACGGCGGCTAAACTGCATGTTTTTTATTACACCCGATTCAAAAGATCAACTCATTAGAAAGCTGAGAAGAAGCCTAACAATTCCGAGAAATTGAATCAGGTGTCTTGGAGTAAGAGGAACATGCAGGATCGTGACAGTTGAGGACTGAAGTCTTCCAGTTAGCAGTTAGCACTCAGCTTGGTTGCTACAGTGCTCAACGGGGTTGTCAAGGCCATTGCAATCATTCCATTTCGCTCATTACGCTCTACACACCTGTATCCCAATAGAGGATCTAGGGGTTTTGAGGTACTCCTCCGCCTTGGATACCAACACGGCTTTGTCGCACGTCTGAATGGAGCTGTGGCTGCCCAAAGACGCGTGCCTTTTTGGCGCCGCGGACTCCATAGCCATTGTGACGGCCTTGGAGCTGTCCAGACTGTCCATGGAGCTGTAGATGGGACGTCCCAGGCTGTCGGTGGCCCACAGACCGCCTCGCTGTTGCCTCCCCTCCTGGTAGGCATCTTGGGTGGATTCGGTGCTGCTCTGGGCTGTCACAGAGATAAGAGGCTTGGTGGTGGCGCGCGGGGGCACAGGAGGTGGGGTCTTCTTGAAACTAGGAGGGTATGACACCGCTGGATAGCACAAGCGGGATGACAAGACGAGGACAAGGCAAAACAAGGGTAGAAAATGAATAAAAAAACAAAAGGTAATGAAGAAAGAAATTCCCAGAAAAAAAAAATCCCCAGAAGCTAGAGGCAAGCGACTGAAATGCATGATGGGAATTCGGACACTTTTAAGAGGGTAAACGTCATTAAGGCGATGTTGCGTTAGTTGCAAAGCGCCGGTGTGGAAAATGTGAAATGATGGTTAAAAGAAGAGACTTCTCGTGTAAGCTCCGACTGATTAAGACTCGTGTCCCAAGACTTTTGTTCACATAGACCTAACACTCCATTCATAAAGTAGCAGTCCTATTTTGTATTCGTTTTAATCAAGGTTCGAAAAAAGTTGCAATGATGTTTGCGGACGGTTTTTACTTGATTTTTTACGTAACTTCACAATGACACTGGGAACGATGTACTTTTTGTTTTCGTAAGAAATGAAAAGAAAAATCGGAAAATGAAACCATTTTTTCAGCAATCGGCTCCAAATGTTCCACAAAAATCATTTGACACATCAGTAAAAAGCGATCTTACGCCGTAAAACGCTAGCTTGTTAGCTGACCGGACTATAGTTTACCTAGTAAAAAAAAAATACTACTCTTCATTGTTGCTTGATTAAAATTTCTTCCTGCTCCGAGGAAGCAGTTATCGTAAAATTTTCTTTTCTAGCTAGGAAAGATTTTGAGGGGTCAGATACAGCACCGCTCTCATGTTTGAATCGGAATGAGAAGCTAGCTCTTACGTCCTCTTAAATATTCAAGTCAGGGTCATACTGGCAAGCTGACTAATTGAATACACATGAGCAAAAAGTGATATGCTTCACTTTCATAAATGAAAATAATATTGTGTTAAAATGCGCGAAATAGTTGCTTGTCTGCCTGAGAGATCGCTAAACATCTGACCCCAGAACCAGCCCTTTTCCCAACTGACCTTCATTTAATTAAATATTAAGTAGGAGAAAGTTCATGTGTCACATGGGTAGAAGAGAACTCACAGAATTTTCTGTATTAGCCCGACAGCCATAAATTGCTTTTGATAATCGAGATAACTGAAGAATCGGGCAATCTGTTGAATGCTAAAACGCATGCGTCAACGTTAGCAGGTGAAGTCACAGCGCTCAATACGCTCACACACAAGCGTGCAGACTACTCGGCTCGGCTCGGAGCTAATGAAGTGCAACAAAACCACAAGAAATTGTGTTAAGACAAATCCCATCGCAGACTTGACTTCCTTCCAACTTGAAGGGGCTGCAGTGCTGCAGGAGACAGTGGGTGGATTCCAAAATGAAGCTTTGTGACTCAGGCAATCTGAAACGCCACATTGTCTATTTATACATCTTCTAGCCATCTGACTTCATTTCAACACGTTAGCCACAGACTCGCTCACCAGCTGGAGGCTGCGAACGAACGAAAGACCACGCTTTCTATGAGGATGAGACTACATTTACATGACACCATTATCTCAAAGTGTATTTTGGAATGCGCCTCGAAAACGCCATTTGCTCTAGATATGTCATGGATTTCTGCTGGTTGACGTAGCGCACTTCACACATGCCCCGACAGCGCTGTGGTTCAAAATGGATTAACCTTTTTGTATGTCTTTCATTTTCAAACAATTTCATTTTTAGCTTTCAGGCTAAACATATTCATTTCTGATGAAAATCAGCCACAAAATGCTCTTGTGCAACTAAAATGTCCAGAAAGTACTGACAAGATAAGTGAGAACCTGAGTCTAAATACGTGTTTGGACACATCTTAATGGATGTCCGCTGGAGACAGCTTTTGAGCCGTTTCTAAAGTAACCCTCATCAATTCACTGTAGGTCAGACAAAGGGACACCCTTCAGCAACTAAACACAAAATAACAACCGTACTGGTACTCCTGGTGTAATTATCTGCTTCCACACATTGACCCGTTGCCATTTCAACACTGCTTGACTCAAAGCTTGTTTGCAACGTGGACACTATGCCATCTATATAGGCGGAGACAAAAGAACAGCACAGATCAACGCTAGCATCCTAATTAGAAGTGTATACCTGATCTATCTATCTATCTATCTATCTATCTATCTATCTATCTATCTATCTATCTATCTATCTATCTATCTATCTATCTATCTATCTATCTATCTATCTATCTATCTATCTATCTATCTATCTATCTATCTATCTATCTATCTATCTATCTATCTATCCCCCTCTCTCTCGCTCTATTTATCCATCTGTCAAGATCGAGCATTAACAGGCTGTTAGATCTATCTATCTATCTATCTATCTATCTATCTATCTATCTATCTATCTATCTATCTATCTATCTATCTATCTATCTAGATCGAGAATTAACAGGCTGTTAGATCTATCTATCCTCTCTCTCTCTCTCTCTCTCTCTTTCATCTCTCCTGCTCTCTCTCTATTTATCATCTCTCTCTCTCTATCTATCTATGCTGAAATAAAACATGGGATATCAAATAATATATGAAACGAATGGCATCAGTACACTTTTATCTTGAAGTTACTCCCTGAAGCATGGTAAAGCAAGATAAAACAAACATGGCAGATTAAGTTGTCAAAATTGTTTGTAAGCTGCAGAATAGAAGGACGATGATTCATATTTTGATGTCTAAAATGTTGAGTCCGATGAACTTGCGATGTTTAAGCAGGATTACATTTAAAAAAAAAAGTTGGTGGATAATTACCTATGACCCCGGGTTGATAAAACAATGTTTCACTGTTTCACTATACTGTTCAGCGAGTAGCACGCCGTAAATCTAAAAGATGGCGACTGACCGATACCTGGCGGTGGCTGAGCGCGGTCCACACTGCATGAAGTCGGGAGCCGAAACTGAATGCCTGCAAGAGCCAAGCACAGCCTGTTATTTGAAGTCTGTCCAAGTGTGACACAGATAAAAATGTACTGGGACTACATTTACATACCAAAACAGACTGAATTCTAAAGCAGTCATTGACATTTTTCTTTGCAAATGCATTTGTTACATCAATCAAGAAAGAAACACAGTTATTCTGAATATACAGAAGTATTTATTTACTTATTTTTTAAGTGTTGACGAATTCACCTCGGATCATTTCGCATCAAATTCTCAATATAATAGCTCTGGTTATCCAGATTTCCCTGTGTTTCCTTTTTTAATGTCATCATACAGTGGGCAACTATTCAATTTTACACTCACAATCACGTTATTGTGTCCAAATATTGTACTATCAATCTTGAGAAAAAAAAAAAAGGCACAAGTCCAGATTTTAGTCTACGTGTCGCCCATGTATCATGACGTACTTGCATCGATCCATCCATATCATACGACCCATGCATTTTTAAACAGGCAGTAACAATCTTATCTTAATGTACAGTACATACACATAATCACAAGACAAATATAAAATAATTACAATTTTACATCGAGTCAGAAATATATCAATTAAATCTAATTTAAAGGATAATCTGAGACCTTGAGCGCCTCAGCGATGACAATAATTTTTTTTTTAAGATGATAACATGCTGGACTACAGCATTTGGAGTATGATTGCACTATAAAACACAAACACTTACAAGGACGCACAGTATGTCTTGATATCAAGTCTTAATGCAACAGATCATTAAAATTCTACGCCGGCGCTCCCGATATTTGAAAAATGATGGTTGCGACACTTCCGAACGGTCGCTCCCTGCCTTGCGATCGGGTCCACTCGGCGCCAGACGCCGTCTTTGCCACAGTTGCGACGTCAGGCTGGCAGAGAGGCTGGTGAGAGGCCGCTCTGACGCAGATCAGGGCCGATTGGCGCTTAATGGCGTGCAATGATTGACGAGCTGTGCATGAGCATGGGGGCTGGAGATGGAACAGGGTGATTGTGTGCTTGTCCGCGTCTTATGATAATCCTGCCTCATTTCATATTTGCACTGACAATTATATGGAAATTAGGATGATATTAGTCTTCCAAAGCCTGGAAACCACTAAAAGTAATCCTTTAAACGTTTCATCAAAACAGATAGCTAAGCGCTGACTACAGTTCCGAGTCCCTGGGACACCGCAGTGGAAAAACAAAAAGAACAAAATAGTAAGTATCAATATTAGGGATGTCCCCATTACAAGCCCGAGTCACCTGAGTCCCAATTGAATATGTACAAATCCTTTTACCGTATTTTTCAGTCTATAAGCCGCGACTTTTCCATCATGATTTGAGCCCTGCGGCTTATAGTCCAGTGCGCTTTATCTGCTGGTTTTTCCCACAGGTCAAGCTAATCAAATAGAACTGAAAAGATGTGAATCAATGGCTGTGCTCAGAAAGAGTTTTAAAAGATATGACATTTAAAAAAAGGTCGACATTGATTAAAATCTTGTATAAAAGTTTGTGACGTGTACATTTGAAATACGGAATACAGTATATATGATTGTATTTGTAAATGTATGATTGTATGTATTATTTATTTGCAGTGTGTGCAATGTTCACTAAAATAATTATCAATTGAAAAACGGGAGACAGAATGCTATGGAAGTGCTGATTTTGAGTTTAAACTGCTATTAAATGAGATCTTTAGGTTCATGGTTTTTTTTTTTTTTACATCCCCTGTAACTTTACACTACATGTAGTATCATTTTGACATTGGAATTGATGTTGTGTTGCTAGGGAAAAAAAGCAAATCTCCAATGTTTTTTTTTTGAGTAACATCCAGTATCTTTTTCTGCTTTTTCCCAGACTGCATTTTTGCCATGTTGCATCGAGCGTGAGGGCTAGTGCTTCATGAAGATGGGTGAGTGGATGAAAAGATATATGAGTGATCTGACAGAGGACATCTTGGACACCTGAGGTGTGCATGATTTTGCCCTTGGATTTCCTAAATTGTTGGTCCCCTTTTTTTTTTGGTAAATATGATTATATAATGTCAATCGAGTTTTGCACAGTAAAACAAGCATGTTGTCGCCACATACATAGATACATACAGTGGTGATGCCCCCATGGATGCAAGGTGGTGCAACCTTATATGTATGACAATATTGCAACAAACCAATACAAATCAGTGTCAACAAAATTAGTTGAATAATTTGGTTTTTAGTTTTGTTATGTGTTTTGGACTTATGGTTTTCTTTAAATGATCAACTTCTCCAAATGATTACGTCGTTTAAAAAATGAACAAATGTAATGATTTTATCTTAGCATATGCTCATCATTATTGTGTAGTCCCCTAATACACTAATAACTAATACACTCGCTCACTATTAGGGCTGTCACTATAAGACAATGTAGATTATGTAAATTAGTCTGGTGTTTTCCCATCGTTGACTAGACACTCTTTTTTTTATACTCGTCATTTCAATCGCAACGTGCGTTTACTTACATCAGAAATTTACAAAGGAAGCGTTTTGGGAGGAAGAGTTTTCTCCTCCAACATTACTAGTTTGAGTCTATATATATATATATATATATATATATATATATATATATATGATTAAAGCTATTATCACTGACTTTAAGTTCACTTTCATTTGATTTCCTGTACAGTATTTAATTTATCTAATTTTGTACATGATTTTCATACTGCACTAACCCCCTGTAGTGAATATAATTGCACAAGTTCTGGAGTTATACATGTGTGTGTGACATTACCTAAAAATAATCACGATGAGTTGACTAAGTGTAAAAATAATCGCTGATTGACTATAGAAATATCTTATCCCAGACCTACTGACTATAAAGTCTACTGACCTTCACAACAGTTGGCTGAAAGGAGTTTTGGCTTAAAAATATTGATGGCAAAATTGAATATAAAAAAAATGTTTAATTCCTGGGTCACCATCAATAGATCTTAAATGATATTAATATATATAAAATGATATGAATTAAACACGTGAGATTTTTTTTAGATATTGCGTTACTATATTCTTTTGGAAAAATATTAATCAAGCATGATCACTGAACTAAAATAATGATCAACGATTTTGTTGACTTGTGCAACATTATTTATTTTTTTTTTTAGTTAGAGACTTCTCTATATTGATTGTGAAAGTAAAAATGTCACAATATTTTTATCCAGAGTTCTAATAAGAGCATTGATTTGTGCTGGTTTGTCGCGCGATGCTGTTTATTTGGCCATAACTTGCCTGATTGCATGCCAGACTTGCCAGTATATTCAAAAGATAAAGATACAGCAGACAAAATTTAATGTTAAACGGTCAAAGTTAGAGGAAGTATAAGTGATCAAACCAAGGGAATTTAACAGACCTTCAATTAAAAAAACAAAAAAGCAGTAAATGATAACATAAATATGAAAGTCCTACATGTACTTTATAAGAGATTGAGGGGAAAAAAAAATGCCAGGTAAACAAACTTTCCACTGATTTCAATGAGAAAAATGAAGACAGTTAAAAAATACACTAATATGAACGCGTCATCATTTTCATTTCAACCGAGCGAAACATGTCAATGGAGCAGACAAAATGAATGAAACATATAAAAGAAAGAAATAATCAAACTGTTGCCTACCGGACCTACCGTACTCTCTACGCCCCCCAGCTAAGCTACGGGCGCCTGAAATGGGGAATAAAAGAAAAAGCAAATAATAACCAACCCAAAAAAATAAATTAAAAAATGACAGCTTTACTTCAAAAAAAAAAAAAAATCTAAAAAGGGCTACAAGTATTTTTTTTATGTGCTTTAAACAGATGAACTGTGTGCTCAATTATGATGTTATTGTAAAGCTATGACCCCTATTAAATTAGCATCAGCATAAACATTGAGCATTTTTAATCCAATGTTTTATATGAATTTCTGAAAAATACATAAAGCCAGGAAAAAATTTGGAATAAAAATTCACAAAAACACCACATGAAGCAAAGAAAGCAAAAAGTATAACATAAACGTTCCATTCATTTACAAAATAGAAGCACAAGCTAACAAATACAATCGTATTCAAAAGGGCTATTGGAGAAGACGGAAAGATTCACTAAACTTTGCGGTGTGAGCTTCCCTGAAAATTGCATCATGGCTGATGCAAAACAGAGAAGCGCATGAAAAATGGCGGAACCATAATCCATTCAAAAGTTTTTGTCCACATCTCATTTGACACAGTTGTTTCGTTTGATCTCTGGGTGACACATATTCTCAACACAATTCCCAAACAAATATAGCCATGAATAAACAAACGGCCAATTATATATTTCATGTGTTGATTGTTGTTGCTACATGTCTTTTTTTATAGCGAGGGACGGTTACATTCTTTGGAAAATGAGGTCAAACTCAAGATAACTCAAAATACTGGCAATTTGACTGAATTCCAGAATCGTCTTTAACTATTTAATTACAAAAATATGACTTTACACAGTTGTTCGAATCGGCAATTTGAAAATACTTGAAATCGGATGTCGCTACCCCAAAAGAAACTCGTCAGATCCAAATGCGATTTTGATAAGTGAAAACAAGCAAGTAGAGAAATGAACTGTAGTTTATTACAACGTAATTTGAAAAGAAAACATCAACAAAAGAAAAACACCATTCCGTCACCAGCAACTCAATACAACTCAATATTTAGATGACGCCCCAAAAATACACCAAATAATCAAGAATTTGCATAGAATGAATGAATACAGATTGGAGACATCATGATTGGCCAGCACCTTGAAATCACCTTGCATTCCTCCGGCAAAGGAGAAAATATTGTTGAGAAATGCCATTGCAATTCCCTCAAATAACATCTTTTTTCCCCCCGATATACTATATATGTATACATACAAATTTTTATAAGCTATATATTTCACAGTCATATGCCTTGACAGAAATATTTATAAACCTGCTTTTTGTCAACATTTACATATTTATAACAACATAAAATCTTAAGTATTGCACATGTGGGCTATAGCAACAATGAATTGGAGCCTTTAGCCATCTCGTTCACATAATTCAGCTGGCCTTCCAATGCCGAAAGAAAATTGGACTGATTAAGAGTTGCCGCTGTGTGTTTTGATCGTTTGAAAGTGGTTGGCTTTTCATTTTATGCTGTATGTGACTGCAACCAGCAGAGGCGCTGTTGAGTCAATCTCGCCTTGTCGGCATCTCGCAATGTCAGCTACTGATTGTGTAGATGAGCTACAGCCACAAAGTTGGGGATGCCCATTATGGTGCCATTCATTGTGCTCAGTATGACATGGAAAAAGGAGTTAAGAACATTCAGAGCAAGAGTATACCATCGTTTGATTGCAAGTCTATAAAAATGACGGAAGTTCTGTATTTTAACTTCATATGACGGAATTACCTTCTTGAAGTTGTTTCATATATATGATATACAGTCGGCCCCCGGCTTACGAGCACCCTGATTTACGAACAATTCGCCTTACGAGCGTGGATCAGGGAGATTTTTGTCCTCCGCTTACGAACAAACCTCTCGCCTTACGAGCAATTCGACATGCCGGCCATTGAGTATGTTGAAATGTTCTCGATTAATTTCGTCAATAAAATCAACTGTAGCAACATTATCAATCATCAGTAGATACTTGTGGCAGTAACGTAAACGCTATTGGTCTTACAACGTCACACTGACTGTCTCACTCACGGTGTCTAAATATATATTACCATTTAAGTGTAGTGTTTGTACAGCTAAAGGGAAAAACAGCTGACATGAAATTAAATGTGCCGATTGCAGGACAAAGAATTGTCATTGGTTTAAATGTGTGTTTTTTTTTTAAATTAATTGTCAATACATTCCAACCGTTTAAAAAAAAAAGTGCGAATAATTATCAGTCAGTCACGGAGATGCGAATATGCTATTGGTCGATTAAGGTCACCCGGTCTCACTCACGGAGATGCTATTGGCCGGCGTCACACGTCAATCACAGAAATGCCGATATGCTTTTGGCCGAACGCCTTTATCTAGCTTGATGGGACAGGATGGAAAGAAGGAGAGAAAATTAGTGAAAAACGGAATGTTGTGAAGACTTTGCAAACTTTATCTGTTAGACATAGCTTCTAAAATTACTAGCAGCGGTAAAGAAAGAAATAAGAGGATGATGTTTTAGTATCTGCGTGATTTGCACCCTGACTGAAAGAGTTACTGTAACACTGTAAGACCAATAGCATACCTATCGTCGTAATAACTTTGAGTGTTAGACTCTGCCCCCCTCTGCTTACACCCAGCTCAAGTCTCGTCGTTTCAAAGGTAAAAGTTATTTATCCATTGTATTTATTATATAATGCAAGCGTACAGCAGCTTTTGTCACTCAATTTTAATATATGTATACAGTGTGTCGTTTTTACCGAAGGCTTCGGCGCGCGTTGCACGCATTCACCAATTAACATGGGTTTGGATTGCCCGCTATACGAGCAATTCGAGATACGAGCGTAGCCGCTGAACGGATTAAGTTCGTAACCCGGGGGCCCACTCTATATATAATAGGTCAATTCACACTCTCTGAATCTTTCATCTGAAATCAATAAAAATATTTTATGGTTAAACACTTAAGAACTTTCCAATGAAGGTGATATTGACAAGGCTACATTTCCCATGAGGACTAGCGCTGTGAAAGCCTGAGCTCTGATCACTTGTTTGTAATAAATTCCAGTGGTTTTCTGTGATTGTGTAAAGGATGAATATATGAATGAGGTAATGAATCGAATTGTGTCTAAATAATATCAGACTTTTAGTTACTTATGAGGCTTTTCGTATCAGTGGTGGAACTTCGAACTATCAAGCCTGTTGCTATTTGTTTCTACCGCTCAAATGTCCGATAGCTAGCATTAGCATTTTGATTTGAACATAGAAGCTACTTAGGAACTGAACTTTGGCGATGGTGGTCAAAATTCTGGAGCTTTTCAAAAACGTTTCAAAATACACTAACATATTGGAAAAGGGGAAGTGACGTATGCCATAAGGGGGAATCATACGGTAGTATGCTATAAATCAGTCAGCAAAATTGTAGATTTTTTTTTTTTTTTTTTTGCGAGACCGTTTTTGCCAAAGTCCGCAAAAAAAATTTTGTGCCAGTAAAAATGATCCAGGCCTCCTGAGGTCCTAACAAAAGTACCATTCAGCTAGTTGTAAGTCAATGTTTGACAAGAAAACAAAAAAGTGAATTGGTGCTGCTTTAACGGTATCTACAGACAACGGAGCAAATTTGGGCAAATGCTCGTCCCAAATTTCTCTTAGTGCTCTGTGGGTCTCATATTCTGAATATTAATTCATTCACTGCCAGTGCTCAAAATGTTTAAGCCATATCATCCTGATGCCCAGCCTCGGCACTTGCTTTTTGCTGCATTTTGTCTAAGAAAACAAAGCAAAGTCACCATAAATTCCAGACTCCAAAGGGCACTTGATTTAAAAGCTGCAACAGTGAAGTATAGCCATAAAATCGAATTTTTACATATATTGGCCACTTCGTATTAATCGTAATTAATGTTCAGCAATGTTCCTTTTGGGATTACTACAAGACAACCTCCTTAAGGTCTTGCCTTTCTTTTCCCAGCAGCCAAAACATTCAAATCGTATATGAAATGTATGAAAATAAAGGACTAGTGGACAATGCGCACCATTAAAAAATGATGAATGTGCCAAAATTTTAATGCGTTTTTCTCAAAACTAAGAATTTCAGCTCGACAACATTCAAAGTGCTGGAACGTCATCAATATTTGAACTGCCACTATCATTTTAAAGGGAAGTAAATGTAGAATATCTCAATTTTCTGTTTTTCGCACTTGCACAGCTAATAGATGATTTATTTTCAGTATGAGGGCGGATTCGGACAGTTTCATTGATTCACTGCGACCGTTTATTCATAAGCTTTATGTTTCAAAATCCGAAAAAAAAAAAAAAAGAAAGCTTATAGTCCGGAATTTACGAGAATTACATCCTACCCAAACACATGAAACATCATGAAAGACTGTGATTTTCTCTACCTAGCATACTAGGACTTAATAGGGTAACTGATGAGTCAAAAAATAGAGACTAAAAACGAAGTTCCACTGCAGTGGAGACAAATGAACAGGCTGGAGAGAAATTAACTGTCAATTTCCTTTAGTAAAAACTATCAAAGTGCTGCAAGCACTGCTTTTTGATCGCGCGGGGGGGCAAAGCTCCATTTTCAGCATAGTAGTCTCATTTACAGGTTCACATTGAAGTCAGGGCTGCTCCCAATTTTCCATAGTCCCACGACAGCCCAAATACTGTAGAAGGGCTTCACAACATTTCTGTCAGCCGCAGTTGCTTAGGCCTCAACTTTGGTACGCCACATTGGAACAAAGAGATCATGGAACGGATGAACGGCGAGAGGGAACGCCGGCGGCTAACGGGCTACTATTATTTCAGAAGCGAGGTCACGACCGACAATCTCCACAGCGGCTCCCACCCGTTTAGTTTTAGTCAGGAACTCATCTTGGCCGTCACTAGTGAGGCGGTGTTAGTACATTCATCGGTACCATACTGCACCTCCGAGAACTTGTCGGCGAGGTAGAGCCCCTCAGCGGCTCTGATTGTCTACATTTAGGGACTGATCTTTCCGCAGCGAGAGTGAAAATCTTGGCCAAAGTTCTTCCGTTTCGTATCCTTTCAACTCCCGCATCGAAAAAGATTGTTGGTGCAACAAAGGCCCGGCCATTGCTACCAGCCAAGTGAATGGTGAAAGAAAGAAATGGCCTTAAAGATTTGAAAAAAAGTGCTTTTTGGTTTCCAACCAAATTTACTACTCTTTACTACTATCTCACTGCTCAGCCAACACAGTATGTTTTTTTTTAACTGCAACCAGTACAACCAGTACAGTAAGTAATTGAATATATTTTATATATATTTATACAAAATTGTACAGTTATATACAAACATGACTGGAACAGAAATGGAGCTTTTGAAGCCATTCCCATTTGTTCTAAATGATCATTTTGAAGCCTCTGTATTGTTTTGAATTTTTACTTTTTCCCTCTTTTACAGTTCATAACCTCAAGCTATGTTATTATGCCCAGGTTTTTGTTTTTTTTTTCAGTGGTAACGGTTTCTAATTATTGGTCAACCCATGATGAAATATTCAAAACTGGCTCAAAAAGTAAGTAGGTCAAAGGCCATTGTGACAGAACGCTTTAAAAGAAACACTTTTAAATATAGCTATATATTCTTCTTTTTGATGCATTCATTGGAAAAAACTATTTTCAGGGCTTCGAAAGTTATTCACAGTATACGCAAGTGACGAAGATTGCGTGTCCCCACGGAAAGTGTGGGAATGATTTTAAGATTTGTGCGCAGAGGCAAGCCAACAGAATTTTAGACGGTATTGGCTCGAGCGCGATTTTCTTTTTTTGAAGACCACCGACGCTGCTCTTGCCGGCACTTGTCGATCAGATGATCAGCTACCATCTGGCTCACATTCACACGTCACCTCGGTCTGACGGCGAGAACGCAAAACGGTCTTTCGGAGGCCGTCGCAAGAACTTTAGGACCTGTTTGACGGACGACGGACGGCGTCTGCGGAGAGTAAAGGGAGTAACAGCCTTTCGACGTCGATACCCAGTTTTACAACGGCTTCCTCGCTAGAATGACAGATGGGAGCGATTAGAAGGACATAGACATGTAGGACATGGGCCCGCTGGTGTACTTTCGGCACCACAGTTCAAGACTGGCGCTTCTGTGGCCACCCGTGTGGCCGCACATTTCTTGCGGTTTAGGAACCCTTTGCTTTTTGTTGATCTCCCAGGGGAAGTCCTCGATGGGAAGCGGGCTGGCGGGACTGCCCGAACCCTCGGGCGTGCTCTCGGGGGTCCCCTCTATGATTTCGATTCGCGGCGGGTTCATTAAATCCATGATGCTGAACGGCGCCGGCTCGGGTTGACACATGACCGACTTGTCCTGCGTATGCTGTCGAACGGACCAGCTGGATCCCGCTTGGATCCCGATGGACACTCTGTCTTGCGTTTGCGTGGCGCCGTCGCTGCACGGCTCCCGGCACAATGTCCACATGTTGTAGCACTGGGTGAAGTTGAAGAAGTTACTATTGAAAGTCTTCAGCTCCCCACAGACGTCTCGCCGGAGCTCGGCCAGCTCGTAGCGCATGGCTGAGATTTCATCCTTCCACTGCATGTTGAAGGCGGCGACCATGTTTGCGGATTCTTTAAAGGCCTGGATGGCTTGAGGGACCGGTGGCTCAGTAGTGGCCATGGGCGAGGCACTGGGGACCCTGTACGACGGCGGCGTTGCCGGCGGGACCGAGATGGCCGTTACGGTGGAGCTAGTACTGTGCTGGCTGCGAGCAGCCACCGTCTCTCTCTCCAGCCTCTCCAGCTCTGCATAGGCAGAGGAGCTGGCGCCATCATCGTCCTCTATCATGTCGTCATTTAGAAAAGACGTCGCATCCACAACATCATATCCCTCTGGAAGAAAGATTTAAATATGCAAACAGGAAAATGCAAGGTGAAAGGAACGGCTGGAGCGTGATGCCATTGAGGTCCTCGACTAGACAATCTACTACACATATCTACGACAAACATACAACATGTGAGTTAGCCCATTCTAGACTCGTGCGCAATGCAACTTGCTTTAAATTCTTTCGCCGCCGTTGACCGCTTTAGACATAAATCAATTATAAAGGGCCGTATCTTTGAAATTCAAGTTTTTGGAGCATGTTGCAATGTTAATTTATCACCAAAACCACCCCGGAGAGTTTTTTTCCTTCATTAATGCATTTTTAAGAATACTTTGCTTATTCTGCGCTCTCAGAACCGTCCCCGCCCGAGCATATAAGAAGGGACGTCCATCATTTCGTCACTGTAAAGAGGAACACCCTCGCACTGCCTCTACACCGCCCCTGTACGGCCCGTGCAATAATAACTACACGGCCACCTTATTCAAGGAGAACTTCAAGTCTTTTACATTAGTTTTCATTCCGCGGGGGAGTAGAGATTTTGCACCGAGTCGGCTAAGAAAATGGCGAATATTTTTGGGAGTACGTGGCTGGTCAATCAACGTTGTAGTACATAATTCACCTGCAGGCGAAACTGTTGTTATGACTAGTACAATAGTAATAATAATAGGTGGACTGGCAGTGAACAAGTTAAGTCATTCACTGCCGTTGATGTCTATAAAAGTCAAAAAGTGATTTCAACTGCGCAGCTAGTGAAGGAGTTAACACGTGGAATATAGGATCGTTGAAATAAATTCACCTAAATTTTGGTGATGCCATTTTTTTTCTGAAAATGAATCAGGACAGTCGTGTGGCTTAACTCACATACTGTAGGCTTTTCACAATGTTTTACACTGCCTTCTCAGTCATGAATAGCAAGCTTCTTTCCATCTTTTTTACTGCACAGCACAGAAAAGAGTAGAATCAAACACATCAATCATCATCAAATCAGCACTGGATTGTTTGAGAATTGGTTCATCGGAAAACGTTTTGGTTTTGTGCCATTTAGTGCAAAGCAAAAGATGTTAAGAGAGTGATAGATCCACAAACCACTGGACCAAGAAACAGTTATGAACCCTATTGAACATATTAGGTCCAAGGTGACTAATTTGAACACTCCTCCCCCTAATCCCAATTTGAAGGCTACACAAGGGAGAGCTGCAATCCCACAGTCAAAGCCAGCTGACAGACTCAATGCCAAAAAGTATAATTTGCCACTCCCTGCTTTTAACAAGAAACCGCACCTCCATGGGAAGAAGAAAAAAAAAAAAAAAGACGTTCACATATGAGACATCTGAGACAGTGGCGATTCTATGATTGCAAAATGAAAACATTTACAATTTTGGGAAGTATACACCTTTTAAATACAGTACGTATGCCTACGCACACTTTATAGCGCTATTGCAAACAACTAACAAAAGTCAGCATTCAGTCAGACTTTTTGTGAGTTGTTTACTGAAGATAAGTTATTTTATCAGCTCCTTATAGTTCTAAAAGCGAATCGCTATTTTATTCACTGAGAAGGCAGTGCAAACACATATACATAGATATATGTATGCTTCAGCATTAACAAAATACCTGCAACAATCATCACTGATGCCTCCAGTTGTTCTTTTCTGTTCCCTGGTTATCCTTCAAGAGATGGTTGCTCAAATGGAGAGGGGGTTTGCTGCCCATCTGCCCGCATGAAATCCCCTCCCACTATCGTCACAGGGGGATGCAATCCAGGCATAAACTAGGTCTGCTCGTTTGCTACCGTGAAAAACTTCACGGAAGGAATCCGTTTTGGGCCCAACCAATAAGGGTAACGTTATTTTACTGGTCGCTATTCCCTATTGAATCCTTCAAAATTTTATCGTTTGGTCTTTTTCAAGTTCAGCAAATAAGACGGTGGGATTGGAGAGCACTCATCTATCCTCAGTGCTTCTGTCACAGAGAAGAAATTGTAGATGGAAATGAAATTGACGTTGGCAGATTTAAAGAGTACCTGTGGTGCTCAGAAGACAATTTATATGTGATTTATCAATCAAAAACTGCTTCAAAATGTGCTTTCTTTTGTTTCTATGGTTCTGTTCCAAAAAGCTTAACAATTCGGGGTAAATATTTGTCGAGACAACATTCGCACAGCCGTTATTTGCCAAGAGGGGGCGGGAGACATGACGCAGCCTTGTTGACAGCTGTCTTTCCTTCCATTCATCTCCTATTCAATGCGAGTTTTTTTTCTTGTGACCAATCTGAGTAAATCTCAGGATTGAAAGACCTGTTATCAGTTTTGACTTGAAAATTTCGAGTTAGATTTGTCCCCGTCCCACCTAGAAAATGAGGCCCGTTGAATGGAAGGAAAGACTGCTGTCAACGAGGCTAAGTCACGCCCCCCGCAGGTAAGGTTGTGCGCATGCTGTCACGGCAAAAATTATTGAATTATAATTAAATCGGAAAAGCCCCCCCCCCCCAAAAAAAATCACATTTTGATTCAGTTTTTATTGATTAACCTTACATAATTTTCCTTCTGCGCAAAACAAGTATACCTTATATAAAATAAAAATAAATAGTCCAAATCCAACAGGAAAACAAAAACCCACATCGGTTTCCATCTTAGCTCACTCACCGCCAAGCCAGAAAAAAAACAAATCTTTGAATTTCTTACCCGGCAGTGAATGAGTTAAACGGACAGAAAAGTAAAGTACAAAAAAGCAGGGTACAGTGAGCATCAGTGCACATACAGTATTTAAAGAAAAATATTTCAATAGGGTTCATAGCTTTACTCTTTACAGCAGACACCAACTGCATTTGGTGAGGGAAGTGCTGCTAAATTTCTGCTTGCATAAAGAAACGTTCAGATTGATATTGCAGATACCGTGTCACATATGTCACATAGAGCTGTGAAATCACACTGAAATTCTGAAACAAATCTCCAGCTTTGACTTCAATTGGATATCCCCCTCGAATCAGATTAACCACTCCTGCGATCGCTACGTACATAAATCCATCCTGACGGCGCTCTTCAGACATTTCATGTAACATAATACAGCAATACCACAAATAGCCAATGGCAAATCAGAAGCTTTACCATAGCTTATGTCAGTTTATTTGTGCAACCAGCATATACAGTATGTGTGTTTTCTCTAGCGTTTGTTGACTTACCTTAACGGTATGATAGGGTTCTAATTTTTAGACCGCCAATCACAGGAGCAGAAATGAATGTACAGGTGCATTAGAGCACTCCCTGACCCTTGGCCCATGCCCGTGTTCAGCCCTTTCCACACATAGTCTATACATAAAACACACTTTCACATGCTCAGGGCCTTTACCTTGTAGACATGCCATGTAATGTGGCTGTGTGAGTGTATGCGCCCCTCCCGCCCCTGTTTTTTTGCCTGTTTGTCGCTTCTGGTCCCTTGTGAAGGTTTCTGATTTTCCCCAAATTGGGGTTTTTGAGTTTTGCCTTCCCCTTCTGGGAGCTTTGACAGGGGATGCCGTCGTGTGTAAAAAGATGTCTCTGTATGACTTCTTTTTTGGAAAAAAGTCTCGACATGACCTCTTTTCATCCGTGAAGCCCTTTGAGACTTCGGTGATTCAGGGCTATACAAATAAAATTTGATTGATTGATTAAAAAACAAAAAACAAAACAAAAAAACATAACCAACCTAGCGATGCATGGAGCGTGCAAACTAACAAATCCGTCAAAACCATCGATGAAAAAACCAAAAACTCGTAAGGAAAATCAGCTTGGCATCTCAGAAATTCAAGGGTTCCCCACTGTACATATGTAGGTATGTCAAGTTTGTGCTCATGTATAGGATGCATGAGAATATGTGGTCTAGGCCCTCTCTCATTTAGCGGGTTATCGTTTTACCTGTTGTGGATCTGAGAGTTGAAGTGACAGTGGAGGATGTCATTGAAGGCAAGCAGTCGTCATCTTGGGAATAACCAGCCTGTATTGCACGGAGGTAACTGTGGCTTCGAGTGCGGAACGAACCCGGCAGGTCCAAGGCCTCCATAGCCTGGGATTCTACTTCGCTAAAAACGGACTCGCAAACTGACTCAAACTGGCCATTGATCTCAGTCTCACTCACCTGAGAGACAAAAACAGGAATAGCAGTCCTTAATTTTTCCTCTTCCTTTCTCTTTCTCACTTTGATTCTTCCCCTTTGCACAGCAAATATGAAGGAGTGTTAGCGTAAGGACATGCCACTGTCAATTCCCAACCAACTTAAACTGCATGAAAGTCAAAATCAAAACAGAGGAAAGATAAGACATGTTAGCTTTCTATAGCACAGCATTTCGCATGTTCCGTAAGACCCTCCCAAAAGTAGGAGCAGGACTGTTTATATTGCCACAAAAAAATAATAATAAAGCAACTCGTAGTAGATTAGCTTGTCCAATAGTATATTGATGATGAACGTGCATTTAAACAGTCCCTCTTCAGTGAAGGAAAAATGTAAGCTGATTGGTATCGATTTTGGACAAAAATGCATTTTCCTCTTCTTACTTGTTCTCCACTTCACAAATCATTTTACTGTAGCGACCGCCAGGGTCCAAAGGAGCTCCAGAACCGACTCGCGCAACTGATAGCGGCGTATGAAAAGGGGAAATACCTGGAAATGTTGATGTGTGGTTAATTATGATGCTTTGTCTCACAGCCCCTGTGCCTAGCCGCTCATCTTGACGCGTAAGTAGCAATCTGCTAATTTGCATATTAGTAAACTAAGTCAGTGGTAGGCCATGATGACAAGTGAATTACATATCAGCTCCCTTGTCAAGACATGCAGATTTGCTTTAAAACGCTAAATAAATTCACATTCAATGATTGTATATTATATCTTTGTGTGGTGTGTGAACATGTCATTCACAGAGAAGTTAGCGTAATTCCCCAAATATAGGACGCGCCCTTAATTTTAGGTTCAAATTCTGGTATTCACTGTTGCCCTGTAGGATGCACCAACAGTTTGGTCACATTGTAAAAACTATAGCTAAATAGAATAAATCTCATCCTTGTAATCTCTTCCTATTTTCTTATATATGTTTGTAAATTCTAGTATGTAAGTAAGTATGGTGCCTGCCTCCTGTTGTGTGGAGCTTGCAGATGAGTGAGTGGGCGATCAATGAGAGAGGTTGTCTCTGCAATGGCAGGAGCATTTGAGGGAGCGCTGGAAAGATTTTCAGAGTACTGTTGAAATAAACGTAAACCCTACTTTCTCGTTATCCTGTTTGGTCGGCTACGGGCTCCCCTCTTAAGTGGACATACAAGGGCCGTTAGCCCGTTTGCTGAAAAGTGGAGGCAGCCTCGCGGTCTCTAACCCGCTCTGCGACAAGAATCACTTTCTTCTGGAAAGCTACTGTAATATTCCTGTGTTTGAACAATAATGGAATCGGCCGCTGGTTCAGTCTGCTTGCTTATTTTATTGAAAATCATGCAGTAACAACCACAATCAGCTTGTTAGCTGCAACTAATGCAGCCAACTGACTGCCTCCTCTAGCTCATTCCATCTAATCTTTAAGTTATTGTTTATAAGACACACCCATACTTTTAGCCCTCATTTTTGGGGTAAAATTGTGTTCTATATTTGAGGAATTACGGTAGTTCAAATTGGTAAACCAATAGCTGGCTTTTTTTTTTTTCTAGCAGTCTACAGAATGCAAATATCTGTCGACCTCCAAAAAGACTGGCACATTCTGTAGCCTTTGGGAAAATACAATCAATAACATGGTAAGAATGAATACATGTGTTGCTTTTGGATAACTTGCACGTTTGCCGCTCACCTGGCTGACGCAGCTAGCCTGACTGAGGGTGCTGACAGCGCGCATGTAACTCTGGTTGCGAGAGCGGAAGGGCGGCGGATGGAAGGTGGTGGCAGGATCCAGCGTAACACTCGGGTGGGCCCGCATTTCTCTCATGGTTTGCAAGCGGTAGCCTGGGCTAAATGAGAAGGAGGAAAAGGGACAGATAAGAACACGCAGGGACTATTTATCGCTCCATAATCTACTGAAAGGTTTGTGGCTTCTTCACAGAACCTCATCTACTGCCCAAGTTCAACCATTTTTAAGTGTAAAATCCTGTTTATGATGTCTACATGTCCTGGTACCGATTTTGACATTGTTTGCTGAAAGTTTGAATTTGGCGCAAAAATTGTATCTGCATGGTTAAGCATTGCGATACCGCACGTACACGGACAACATGGCGGACAAAATATTGCTTATGGAAATTTGCTGATACAAATGCCTTTATGAATAGGCCAAAAAGGACTACCGTGACCTAAATACTGTAAACAACTCCTGGCATCCACACACAGTGGGAGAGATGAGGAAAAAAAAAAAAACATGGAATAATTTGGAGTGTTTGAATCTATGAGGATTCTCTACCTGTTTTAGATTAGTGTTGTTGTTTTTATGCTGTACACTCCATTTACTGCCACCTATGGTATGGGAGAATATCAGCTTACTGCGAGGGGAAGCCACACCGAGTATAAAGTGCTGCAAAACATGTGCCGGACAGATTTCGCTCTTTTCGCGTGGAGCATTCACGCGTCAAGCATAAACCAAGCTTTTTCCAGATAAAAGCATCCCAAATATGTGGAATTTTAAATTTTAATGAATTTGTGTATGCTATGGTGGATTGATTCTATATTATTTTTTAAGTATAGAATATGTGGATTTTCCTCCAATCTTATGGCATGACGAGCTTGCTCTCAAACTCTACAAAAGAACTATGTTTCAACCAAAGTAGGAGTAATCAGAACCCTGCTGTGACAGCACCAACGAAAATAGAAGCGAGCGGCTAAAGGATGGCAGATGCATGACGCCTCCCTGCCTTCTCACATTTTGGCTTTGTTTCACACTGCCTGAACAGTCACGGAGAGCAACATGAAGAATAAAAACATACGCAGGAATAAGAACGGGTGGGATGTGTAGAATTGTATAGTTTGTAGGTAGTCTATGAATGAATTGATAATATTTTCACGACTGAAAAAATGGGAAAACAAGCATAATCAGCAAAATTACATTTGCATAAATCGAATGAGATTTCAGGAATAGTGTATGAAAAAAATGGCCGGCACTATCAGCAAAGGATTTGACTTGGCAGTCTATGGTTGTTGTTGGATGATTTTTTTTTGAATTGTTGGTAAGAACTAGGTCACTACAACAAAAGGAACAAACGTGTGAAACTGTCATACACTCTTGAGACTCATATTCATTTGTGTCCAAATTATATGAAAACACCATTGGTAGGCTGCCTGTTAGCGCTGAGCTAGGTTGCTACATATCTCAAAGGGGTCCGCATTGGCAAACCATTTGGAGTGACTCAAAGTCACTTTCTCGTTAGATTCCAGGCATATTTTATTGGGCATCCCCTGAAGAATGTTTGTGTAACTGTAACATCATTAGTGATGTTTCTGGATTGTTTAGAGGAAAACTGCCCCATGCAAAGCACTGTAACACAACGCAGCGATAAGATAAATGATAAAAGTACATATACAGAGAATTTTTCGCGAAAAAACTGCAAAGCGCTGACGCTGCAAAAAGTGAAGCACAAAGCGGCGAGGGAAAATTGCATATTTGTGACAACTGGAATAGTTGTAATGTTACATTGAACAAAACGGGCAGGAGTCCACGAGTTGCTTCATGTTCCAGTTCATTTGCTCTTAATTTGAAAAGTACAAGTCCGGCTTTCCGACTTCAAATAATTTTATAATGCATTACGGCTCATGGAGATTAGTTTTGAGTCATTGGCGAATATATGAATTTTTGACAGACATAACCTCCTTAGGGTCTCGACTGAGACAAAATGGACACAACAATTGACACAAATGAATAGGCTGGGTCTCGGGAGAACATAGTTTATTGGACCGGACCTACCTATGGGAGTTGAAATGGGGTCTCTGCATGGCTGACTTGAGAACCAGAGCATCCGGCCGAATGCCTTTCTGCGGGGAGGTCTTGGGGCTTTCAGAATCGCCGCTGTCATCGTCCACCTCGCCCATAGCTTTGACATAGCTACTGCTCCTCATTCGTCGACATGGGATCTCGTCATCCTTCTCGCCGGGATATCCTCCCCACTCGTCTTGAGGTACCTGGTGGCCAAGGATATGCCTCTATGAATCCCATTTTTTAGCCAGTTTATTTGTGCAAAAATGAACCACAGGCTTGGCAAACAAGCGATATTTACAAGTACAATGCGGCCAAATTAGCCCAATGAGTGTGAAGACCGTTTCAGACATGAGCTGCATAAGCTCTTGCTTCTTTAGCCATAAAGAGAACATTTAACTTATGCACAGCCCATTCTTTGTGCGGCCCCTGTGGGAATTACTTCCAGTCTACTTGAATTTCTCCAAATGGAATAATGCACTTTGCAGTACATTAAATAGCACAAAACAGAAGGGAAATGTCTGCCCCCCCAAAGAACTGAAGCTCCAGTTAATTCATTTGCATTTGAGTTTGCTGAATCTTGCTGAACATTTCAGATTATTTTAATTCTAACTATACATAAAAATGTACCTTATTTTTTATACCATAAGTCCAACCAATATATGTAACCGTCTCAATGAAAAGATCTATTATTGGCAATTTCCATGCAATATCACTGCAAAGATTTTTTTTTTTTTTTTGCTCATACAAAATCATTTGTAGACATTCGTAAAATGCTGTTAGAATGGCCCGCTATAATCAAATTTTATGGTTAACCCCATGAGTTCTGGTGTTGGGTTTAATTCCTTGCAGGGTCTATGTATACAACATGTAAAGATTGTTTGTGTTATTCCTTGCCAGCAGGTGTTCCACAGGCCTCTATTTAAAACAATTGTGCATAACAAAGAAAAATAGAAAAAAGAAAAACCAAACTGAATCGGAGCATCCTTTACAGGTTGGCAATGTTAATGTTCAAAACCTGATTAGGGTCATAAAAACATGCATGTCACAGTCATTATTGTAAAATTATACTTAGTAGTCTACATGTTTTTTAAGCTGCTGAGCCCAAGGTTTATTGGCAACCAACACATTTATGGTCACTGCATAAATATTTTTTAGTATCTTTTTAATGACTTGAAAACAGTATATGGCACACTCAAACTCATCAGAATTAAAAAAAAAAAAAAAACACACAATAGGCAACCCAACCAAATGGACTGAACTAAACAAGTGCACAATAAGATTTCTGAACCCTGGCGTTTTTGTCGGCAGGTTCAAATTTCCAATCACAGCAAAATTAGTTGCCAATGGTTGACCAATTTAAAAGCTAGCAGCAAAAGCTCACACACTATCCAAGAGTTTAGTCGTGTTCAATTCTCACTCGGTGTGGGGCAATCCTTAGTTTCATTGTGCAACCACAAATGTTTATACAAGTACAATTAATATCCTGTTTCTGTCTAATTCTAATATGTAAAACAGCGGAGAGATGTGCCGTAAAGGTTTCCTGCACGCCAGACAGACAAGGCAACTATAAATGCACTTGCCCTGGACACTCCTCGGATGTCAAACTACTGCATATTTACTTAAATCTTAGACTATTAAGCCTTATACAGTAACTGTACTGTTGTCCTTTTTGTTTCTATTCAATTTGGCTGTGGTCTCACTGAGAGCCGCGGTTATATTAGCAGCGCCCGGATGTCGAATTAAAGTGAAGCCTGTAGCTGACCAAACATGATAAGTATCACAGTTTACACCCGAAATTCCAATTTATTACAAAAGAAATCTAGGGAAGAGATTTACAACGCTCCGGTGAAGCCTCTCTCCTCTCCTCCTTTCCCTTGCGTCTATCTGACTGCATGTGTGTTTAATTACTGAGACCGTCAACAACTGATTACAACAACTGCCCTCATTGGTTGATGGTCGCACCGGGAGCCAATCACGTGTCTTGTAGGACACTCACACATGCTTTCACGTGGGTGGTAACGCTACTTCGCAGTTTTTCACTTATCGCATGGGGGTTCCAGTCCCCATTAAGCAGGAAAAATGAGAGATTACTGTCTATAATATACAGTACTTATATTTTTAATCGATTTATATATATTGTATCTTATATTTCATATGTTAAATATTTATTACATCTAGATCGATAACTAATAATTAAAAATACAGTGTATGTTGCTTATTCGGGCGCCATTGACGGGTAAATGTTCCGAAGTCAATCGTCTCATATGCGCATGCAAATTATATCCGTATTAATGACTGTGCATTACTTGATGTGTGACATCATAAGGAATTCTCATGAGAGCAGGTTGAATGTGAGCAGGTGGCAGGTGGAAGGAGTCTGCCAGCTGACTCATAAGCTTGTTAAATGCCAGTCAGAGAGCTGCTGTATTGACAGCCCTTCAGCATCTGCTCCTTGGGAGTCTTCAGCTGGATGTGCATGCAGATATTCAAACGTCTTTCGCTTTCTGATGGCAGACAGGAACAATTGATTGCTGAGTACATTTACTTTTGTCAATAGCTTATCTTCTCCTAGCCTTAGATTCTGAAAAATTGTTTACTTATATGTTGGCAGCAAACACTGTGGGCAGACAAATTCGGTATCTTGTAGCGGCAACATTTTTCGTGATCCAGCTCACTAGGAAGTAGAAAATACTCTAGTTACGGCATTATGTAATTATTTGCAGGGTGATAAGCTGTAAAAAAAATATTCAATAGGTGAACACGAAAGGGAGAGTCAGAGCCCTCTTTTTTTTGCTTTTTTAGGCCCTATGATTGGTAACATCAAACGATACAGACGATGGTATCATTACTTTTTGCGCACCACAATAAATCCGTGACCGACTAGACCAAAGTGTCTCGCTTTTAAGCCGAGGTAGACTACGGCTTTGTTCTCGGTATCACTGTGGTGATGATTGACCCAATTGTGCTGTAAAAACACAATAGCGCCCAGTGGTGTCTACACAAAAGGGAATCCTGTGTTGTGATCTCATTCAAATGGATGTAGTGAATGAATAATAAATAACATTGGGGAATCCAGAAAGCATCTTTGCTTCATCACCAACTCATTCGGTTCTAAAAACATATTTTTACATTCAATCCCAGGTCCTGATCTATAGTTGGTCGAAAGGTTTCTCCTTTAAATACGCATTGGCCTATTTTTTTAGGCACTTTGTTGAGCTTTAAGTTTTTTTTTCTGTTTCAGACTAAAGTGTAACCTGGATAAACGAACCCTATGAAAAAGTTACCGCCTGTTGAAAGTTGATTTAAATTGCTTTTTTCTTTTGTTAAGATTAAAGAGGATACTATTTCTTATATAATTTTGGTAAATGATCTTATTTATAGTATGGGGGCTTTGTCATAAATAAGCACTGTTTTAGTACTTAAGTAGGTAAAATAATTGATTTCTTTAGGTGCTTTCGATAATGAGGTTCGAAAGCAATTGATTGCTTTAGGCAATTAAGTACTGTATCTCAGGAAGCAGTCCATGTGGATATTCAAGGTTTCAAGTTGTGGAACAACTAAGAAATAGAACACAAAAGATTCGAACCAATGACTGTATTCAGAAAGACTTTTAAAGATATAGTGTTAACAAGATAAAATTGTTGTGTAAAATGGTACTTGATTCATTTAGCACCAGCCACTTTTAGACCCTCTTTTAGCCAAACACTTAATAAGAAAAAAAATATCAAATACATGTTCCTGCGATTGGGGGAAAGAAAAAAAAACGCAATATTGACTGAGTTTATCAATACATCCGAACAACTTTTACCTTACCCGCATTACTCTGCCTCGAGGCAATCTTCCTTCACTTATAAGAAACCGCTTGTGATTGCGTAATCTTTGTCTTTGCGCATTGTGCAATCTCACTCACCTGTAGATAGTGGCATGTCCGCGAAGGCTTAAGGTCTGCGTGCATCATGGTTTTCTCTAGGTTGAGCGATGACTTTCGATAGGCCTCCTTAGCCTGGCTAACCGTCAGCGTAGACCAGGAGCTCCTCTTCATGAATTTGCCTTCGGGCGCCATGGCCATATTGTCACAGGCTACGCACTTGACGTCGTTGTTACTCTTGGAGGCCTTGAGCGACAGCTCCCCAAAGTGGTGTCCGTGTATGGAATCCGGGTAACAATGGGCGATGTGTTCCCCGTGGTGTCGCGACATCACGCTGGGGGTACGGTAAGTGCTGTCGCTGTCCAGATTGTCGTCCGAGCTCCACCAGCCGCCGGATCGGTGCTTGCGCTCTTTGCTCTTGCTCCTCTTGCTCCCGTGCTTGTTTGACTGATGGCCGTGATGATGGTAGCTCCCGGATCCTCCGCTTGTTATAATGTCGCCTTTTGTGCCATTCATCTTGGATGATCCCTCCAGGGAGTGGGATTTTGTGAAGAGCTTCTGGACGGAATGAACAAGGTGTCTGATGCGGCCGGGACTCTCGCTGCGTTGCTCGGCGGTGGTGGATGTGCGCTGGTACTGTAACGTGTGGAAACCGTCCCGGTGTAGCGGCATTTGCTTTTCAAATTGATCCAGAAGATTGGCGGGGAGGCGATTGCTCTTGGTGCCGGCGTGGTGCGAGGAGGCGGCGGCCGCGGCCGCGGCGGCGGCGACCGCCGGCGAGGTGGCGGAGGCGGTGATGGCGACGCAGTCGTCCCGCGTTGCGGAATCGTAATACTGGGAGCTGTAGTGCATTCGGGGGAAGGTGCTGCTGGAGATGTGGTCGGGCACGGCGACGGGAGGCATGGGACCCGGGGACATCATCATGCAATCCGAGTGGATGGAGCTCCGCGGCGAATAGCGATGTTGGAAGTCCATAGGGCAGCTCTCCGTCGGGCTGAGCAGATAGGAGGTGTGGCGGGAGTCGGAGCCATGGCGTGCGTGGAGGTCGTGCACGTGGGGGTCGTAGTCAAGGCCGTGGGGTAAAGGGATCTGGTGTTGGGAGCGGCTGCTCGATAAGCCCTTCATGTTCCTGGCCAGGGGGCGTTGTCTGGCTTCATTGAACTTTCCGCGCCGGGACCAAGGTGTAAACGTCTGGTCTGTTTCAAAGTATAAGAGAGAAAGAACGCAACCGGTGAGTGATATCCTATCTCATTTAAGGCGACCGCCACCACCTAACCGACCTCAAGTTGGAGTATTTGCAAGCGACTAAGACATGTTGAGAAGCCAAAGCCATCTGGCCCACAAATTTTGGTATGTAACAACCAATGTTCGCACGACAGTCACATTTTAAGAAAATCCATCCGGTGATTTGAATATATGACCTCATAAACGGCTTGCCCAGTAAAAATGGGTCTTTTACGTCTGTACAGTAGTTGTCAGAGGAATAGCACATATTATTCATTCCTTTGCTGCTATATTGTCAGAGAAAAAGACAATAGGCGGAATTTGTACAGTATCATCACGAGTGATATTTTTCGAGACAAAAAGCCACAAATCATAAAACACCTTCTACACACTTTACCCGTGTCATTATTAAATTATGCAGAGGCACAACGATTAATCAACAAATAATCAAACTAGGCAAACGTTGTTTTCTGACAACTGATTAACCGATAACCTAAAATGGTCCAAATTCTCACGATTTCAGCCTCTCCACAGTTGATATTGACAGATTTCATTAGTCCTCCACGAAACTGACTGATGATTATGTTGACTTGTAATAAAACATTTACAAACATATACTTATTTTGACACATGATTACCATTATTTTTGCCTATTTTCTGACATGTTATGGACCAAACAAGTGACAAAATCATCAAGAATTGCTAATGCATTTTCCACACTGTCTTTTTGAAAATGATAGCAGGCGTCAAGGGCATGAAAAAAATGCCTCAATTTTTTTTTGCACAGCGTACTCAAATTTCTTGAGGACTCGTTTCAGCCCTACGTCGAATAATCAACGGATTAATCGATTATTAAAATAATCATTAGTTGCGGACCTATAATCAATCTTGAAGCTACTTTAAGAATCAGGAGGAGGAAATTGAAACGAAACACATCGTAGAGTGCTTACAATGTGGGTAGTAAAGGCAAATGAGCTATTTTCAACTTCCCACCGTTTTACCTGCACCCTGAGCTCATTAATTACTTCTTTCCTCTGCAGCAGGAAACCCCAGTGTAGAACTGTGCACTCCGTCTTACATAATGCTAGGGATCTCTGATCTCACACACCATTTGAAAGGAGCCAGAAATAAATTTCGCAGTTGTCATGGCAACCGCTGCTGAAAAACCTTAGGTTCCGTTACAGGATTTTCAAGGTTGTTTAGCGTGGATCCCCAGCCATAGACAAAAGGCTAAGGACGCATGCTGTGCACAGTGTGACAAATTACTTGAGCATAGCAGTGTGCATTGGTCAGTCATTTTTGAGAATTTGAAATGTGGAGACCATCGCTTGACAGGGAGCACTCTGGCATCAGATTTGATCAAAAACTTGAGTGTACTCGTCGTAATCACTGATACCAAGAGCAAGATACTACAATTACTTTGGATACACAAAATTTGCCTCTTCTAAAATACAACAACAGATACTACAATCCAATTCTTTTTATCTGTGATTTTGAGATATGAATCCTAAAACTTCTAAAAAATAAAATACCTTGTGAGGAAGGGTATCTGCTCAATACCGATACTTTGTATCGCTACCTGCTCGTTATTCTGCACTAGATATTTCATATTTAGGCTGCTTGTGGTTTCATGTTAAACGGAATGGCAACAAGTGCTCCTTTCCATCCAGAAGTTCATTGATGCCACGCTCCTGTATAAGTGTGAACAACATCAGTTGGTTGCTAAGGTGACTAATTGGGTCAAATTAAAACAGACAGCGATACATGCTCGTACATTTAATGAGTGAGAAGATTAATTTTGAGATCATGTCGTTTACGCTGTAATTTAGTTTAGGTCCGTTCTTCTCAAATGGAAGCGCCTGAGATTTTAACAGGGTTATGCAGCTATCAGATCATGTAACGCTTTGTACAGCCATGACAAGGGCAGGACATGTTTCTTTTTGAATTAGGAACAAATTAATTGGAACATTAAGCAAATTATAGCTAAATTGTGTTGTAGGCACGTCCTTATAAAATGTTATTCGGCTTTATTTCATTAAGTATTTTTGTGGGTTCATATCGTCATGAGCGACAGTGAAAATCTAGTTCCTTAGTATATTAAATCAGACATGGACGGCACATCACTGTTTTAATTCTAATCTAATTTAATGCTTTTTAATGCGACGAAAGGAATTAAGACCACGTTAATTGGAACATCAACCAACTTATTCTTGAAATATGTTATGTTGTTGGTGAGCGGGTACTTGTCTTAAAACGTATTACAGATGGGAACATAATTTAAAAAATATTGAGAACCACTGATTTAGACCCCCAAATTATTTTTTTCTGCATCTTGTGGCATATAGATGCCAAACAACTTTGTAAAAAAAAAGGCTTGAGGAGCTTCATTCACACTTAGGCATTTTGGTTAGATGGCACTATGTTGAAGTAAACTGAAGAGCTTCCATTAGACAAACAGCGCATTTCCATAACCAAATGGAATACTAATCTATGTTGTAGTCAGTTGAAGAACTCCATTTACACATAATCGCCCTATTGGGACTGAAGAACTATTTTGATTTTCATCTCAATACAAGGTAATTACCAATCAATACTTGAACTTCCCCACGCTTAGCGAATAAGATTCCACTAATGTAATCACAGCGAAATAAACAGCCACATTCATTGGAGAACAGAATAAGCCTAAAGCAGATTTCACAACAGCGCAAGAGGCCGACGACATAAATCTTTCTGTTGATTTGTAGGGAAGTTGTCCAAAATAATACAAAATGAATAACTGAATAAATAAATCTCAAGTAACAGCACAAAGCAGCCCAAGGAGGTCCAGGTCATCCAATATTTGCAGCAGACTGCCTTGCACTATTTTCCAATGCATTGCGGCCGGTGTACAGTTATGTGCGTGCGTGGGAGGTGACATCAAGGCAGAGGATGCTGGCAGGCTCAACAAACTGGTACAAAACAAACTTATTGTGTCATAGGGCTGAATTCTCTGCAGGCAGTAGTAGAGGGGAGGATGAGTTTCTCAACTTGGACAATTCGGCCCACTCACTTGGCAATACCTGATATATAGAGGAGTGTTAGCCTCTATCATCCTCCCGGATTGACCTGTGGAGTCGTGGTCAAGTGTCTGAGCGAACCTCCATGAGACTGCTCAATTTGAGATTCCAAAGACTTTCTGGAAAGCATTTAAGCCAGGGCACCGGCAGAACCCCGCACAGCTTTCTTTTCAACTTAGATGCCTTTTTTTCTTTTTATGTTCTGCATAGACCAGCGCTGACTGACGTAAGGTATGAGAAGAGACTTAAATCGTGCCAAGGAGGGGGGAAAATAACATACATTGGTCGAATAAAATGTTGGGTTTAGAGCAGCTATTAATGATTATTTTGATTATGGATTAATCGCAGCCATTTTCTTAATTGTTCAATCAGATTTGGAGGAAATTCATGTTCTGGTTTAACATTTACCAAACATTTTCATGCTAAAATCTTTTGAAATGGTGATACGGTGATAATGAAAAAAAAGAAAAAATAGGACATTTATATTCAAATTGACATTGTATTTTTTTTTTCATAATTTGGTTGCAAGTTTGCTCCATAATGTCAGGAGCTCTGCAAAATATTGATCTTCTCCAAAGTAGAAGCAAATGTTTTTTCTTTGATTCAACACAATAATCATACACCAAGTCTGCTCTCATACAAGACTGAAGAAATCTGAAAACACCGAGCATTGAAAGAAGACAGTAGGGAGCTGAAATTTCACCCTGAGGGCGCCAACATGCCAAAGTTCCACGACCACTCGGTTATCACACTACCAAGCGCGTACCATCCCTTGGTTATAACATTGCGAGAATAATGTGGAAGAAAATGACCAAAAAATGGTTAAAATACTACAATGCTTTTATTAAATGTTAAAATCTATGTTAAAATCTCACCTACCCCCATTTGAGTGTCACTGAACTAGACCATCAGAAAGCATCTCAATCTTTGTTCAATTTTCAGTTTCCGCAGGTGTCCAAATGTCAAAGGTATTTCCAATTCCAAAGTGTCATTTACGGAACATGCGTTGAATGCATGTGAGATGCAGACGTGAGCTTTCTTGCTTAGCAGCTTAGGCAACAGTTATTGTGGAGTAAGCGCCACAGGCTATTTCCTCACTACCTTAAATCTGCCTTTGTCAGCACCTGATGCAGCTTGTAACCCACTTTCATCCTGGGAAAGATGTCACACACAGAGGGGAGGTGGTATGAGGAAAAAAAAAAAAAAAAAATAAAAAACGAGGGGAAAGCCTCACTGCATGCTTTGCTCTTCCACTGCGGGGAGACCGGTGCGCCGCCGCTTCCTATGCTATAACTAAATCTGCGCAGCTTTGCTACAGTCATCTCCTGGCCGTGCATTTCCCAAGATGGTTGCATAACTTGGCATAAATGAAGCCTTCCTCCTCCACACTAATACACAGCGAGTTAAATGCCATAGGGAGGCACAGAGCAACAGGCGGCCAAACTGTAGCGCGTGAATCACGGTGGTGAAAAATGTTTTCCATGTGGTCGTTTTTTTTTTTTTTTTTTTGATCGCTGTTGACCAAGCATAAGCTTGTGATCAATCTCGTGCTTTATGTATTTACTCACACTGACACTAGCCCTGACTAGCGAGTAGCACTAAAGCATAGAGAATACATGCTTTTGTTGGGATTTAGATCTGATTTTGCAATGGAATTGTTATGTTGCAGTTTTACTTTTGGGGCTACATTTTTGTACACCCAATATTGAAGTGTTATGTATGAAAAATCATATATGTCCTAGCATATGACATTGATGTAAAAATCAATGCCACATCCATAACCAATTACCCATACCTAAGTATGGATGTGGCAAAATTTGCAATATATTCTTGTTTTATCAAATTGTGAGTAACATTTGTTAGGTTTGATGTTTTGAAGTGCAAAGAATTTTTTTTTTTTTTACTAATTTTACCTCAGTGGGAACACGTGTAATTCTTTAAAGCTACTTTATGTAAACCTGTGGTTCTCAAATGGGGTTATGAAGACTCCAGTGGGTACGTGAAGGCACTCCAGGGCTTATGTGTGTTTCTGTAGCTATCAGCATATCTATTAAAATGATTTTTAATGCAGTGACAGAAATAGTTCCTTTTCTTTTTAAATGGAGAAAAAAATAAATGGAACATCAAACAACTCATTCCTAATTTATGTGACGAGCAACTTCTTTGCAGCAAAAGGGTCCAGGGGCTCATCATTTATTTTTTGGGGGGTACTTGGCTGGAAAATAAAATTTCACAAAATAAAATTTCACAGAGGATATATACATCACTGAAAAACGTATGAGAACCACCGATGTAATCCAAGACATTAGATGTTTAAAGGGATATTTGACCTTAGCTATTTTCTACGACGTTTTCCTGTTAACAACCAGTTAACCAGTTCCGCTTGTGAATGTCACATGACCAAACCCAAAACACGGGTGAGACGATACCTGAGCTCTGAGCAAATGTCATGTATTTTCAGACGACAGCAAGTGTCAAAATGCATTTTAAAGCTATTAACTATACTTCAAAAAGAGAGAAAATTGTCAAAATAATTATCGACTAAACAAATAAACTACAGTATGCCTTTAATGTTAAATGACCAAAATGTGATAAAAATACGTTCGAAATTGGTTCATCTCGCTTGTTTTCTGTGTCTGGAGTCCCATTTCTAAAAAGTGTATCATCACAACGTCATTGAGTATTCTTGAAAAGTAGTAGCCTCTGCTTATGCATACACAAGTATTGCAGTAAATGTTATATAAGTGGAATGAACGTTAGGCCTTGCAACATCATATTCAAACGTTGAGTGATTTTTGCAGCAAAGGCGCAAATCACTGTTTCTTTTCCGCCCACTTCAGCCCACCGCTGTTCTTGTTGCAGGAGGCTGGCTGACTGATGCCACGACGACGCCTCACACTTTGGACACATCTTCTGTCCCCTTTTAAACCTTCAACAGAACAAACGGCCAAATATGGCTCAAATAATTCATCGCTACTCACTGTGCGGTAGCTCGTAAAGCCTCCTACGCTATCCCCACTACAGACAACCCCTTCAAAGGAGGATTGGCCCGAAACATCCAAAATCACCACAAATGGTCATAATACGTAGTTATAATCCGGTCTACAACGTGTCTGATTGAGTATAGTCTTTCATTCTGGTTTACGATAACTTTTTCGAGCGGAAGTTTGGCAGCAACCATTTTGTAAGCATGCAAGCCTGGCTGTGTTAACTTTATGATAATATAACAAATAATGAGACTGTATTATGACACAGTTACAAAACAGTGCCAGGTGGTAAAGGTCGAGCATTTAATTCTCCAAAACAAGACCTTTCATCGTGCAAAAAAATCTTGTTAGAAATTTCTGACCTCTTCATCGCAGTGTATTTCCTCTAAAAGCTGACATTTCGTAGTTGTTGAACAACCTTTTAAATGCAATGTTTCTCCCATACAGATTTTTTTCTTATAATAAAATGAGTCAACATCTCCCACAAACGGATTCAATCGAAAAACCACGTTATTATCCTAATAAAGATTTTTGGCCAGTTAATTTTAACAGGACGTATGTGGAGATGATCATTAAGACAAAATAAAATGAATACAGCAAGAAAGGTGTCACTTTAGTAAGATTTATTCTTTGCATGCATCACATTTTCGGTCACTGAAAATTTGGGCTCAAGAATGCATTTCCGTTTTCGAGGAAAAACAACTTAACATAAGCGGCGTTTTTAACCAATTCTATTGAGCTGAAAAGTTTCAGTTCCAGTTAGGTAAAACTGTTTATTGTTCATGTACAGATGGGTAAACTCTTTTCTTCCTTATATCATTGAGACAGACTACTTCCCTTGGGCAAGCGCAAGTAATAAAACTTAAAATCTGCCAAAGGCATCCTTCTTTATTTCATGCGATCTGTTGCTGCTTCTCTTATGAGTTACACTGCACTCTTCCTGTTGGCACAAAGTTCTTTGACGACTGCAGTTTCAAACGTGAATAAATAAATAGATGTATTCTAACCTCTTTTCCGAGGTTTGGAATAACTTAAAACTGCGTCTTGAAACATCCGTGAGATTTTAGATGGGCTCCCCATTTGGTTTATGAGACAAAGTGATGTCAAAACCACAGAAGTGACTTTTGCTGGCTAAAAAAAATACATTGAGTTTTGTTGTTAAAAAAGTGATCTGTAGGAATGGCAACTAAACAATCTTTGAAATGTAATTTTACGGCTTTCGTCAGCTTACTGTAATGGGGCAATTCGAGTGCTGCTAGCTAGCATCTTGTGATACGTGCCGCTGCTAGCAACTAACATCAGGGCAACAGGCAATACAATGTCATTTTAATGAGGTATTTTCAAAGCTTCCTTAGCATAATTAACGATTGAAATTGATTTGAAAACAATATAGTGTTGTTAACGTTCGTGATGAGCTGAGGGCTCGACTTCAAAATAAAAGTTTACCATGATATCCATATGTTATTTGAGAAGGTAAGGTTTAGTTTGAATTCGACGTGCTAATCGCATCCGCTGCTTGTTATCTTCATGCATAGCATGAAAACTTGGTTGGCATAAACCTGGTAAACGTGAAAAAAAGGGAGTGAAAACACCGGATCGCTCGTTTCACTCCTAAATATTTGCCATTATTTTTATACTGCAACCTGCGCATGATTGGTTTCGTTTCGTATGTTGGCTTCACGCGACTCATGTAGCAACTCTTCCGCCAGTTCCATTTAAAGATAATGAATTACACAAGTAAACAAACTGCACCATAAAGTACATCATTCATAGTTTATAAACACATTACGCCTTAAGTGGCAAATCTCTGTTTTCATAGGTTGCGCGATAGCTGTGTTTATTTTACGCCTGAGTGCGCCACACATTGATTTTACCGCAGGGAAAGTGATTTATCTGAATAATTTGAGAAAGCTGGGCACCATGTGCATAAATTATAAGGCAACGCCGCTTTAATTTATCGAGGTAGCTCGACAAATATACACCCGTTGCATTACTGACGCTAACGTACTGTACAGTATACCCACTCATAAGTTGTTTATGAACCAACACGGCTGATGAGCCATGTATAGTCTGCTCGCAGATTAAACAGCGGATGGCATAAAATAGCCATGAATTGGAAAGCAGATTTAACCTTTAGGTACTCAAAGCACACTGTTGCCCCGAGACTAATCCGATTATTCACACATTCAACACAGCATCAAGGGGAACTGGCTTCAGTATCTTGTCCTAAGATAGTTTCACATTTCATGTCTGAGAGGAAAGAAAATGGAAAGAATATTAAGGAGTTTTATAGGTGACGTTACATCATATATAAATGTGTTCATTAAAAATTGGTGTCTAGTTAATGTGGATGGTACACTGGCTTAGAATATATATATATATATATATATATATATATATATATATATATATATATATATGTGTGTGTGTGTGTGTGTGTGTGTGTAAATATATATGTGTGTGTGTTTAAAAATATATATGTAATAAACATATAAATATATATATATATATATATATATATATATATATATATATATGTATATATATGTATATATATATATATATATATATATATATATATATATGTATGTGTAAATATATATGTAATATATATATAAAAAATATAATATATATATGAATATATATATATATATATATATATATATATATATATATATATATATATATATATATATATATATTTGTATGTATACTCTCATTTTTATTGATTGTTGTATTGAATCGAAACAAAATTTTGCTTTTGCTTTGAAAGACGATAATCAACATTTTTGCTTGTTGTACTGACTGACATTACTGATGCAACCAGTAACAGAATCGCAGTTCATATATATTTTTTGCACTTTTAATTTGAAAAAATGTATCATTTGAATACGGTGATGGAGATTAAAAAGTAATCTGATGTACTGTATAATCGTCAAAATAATCATCAAATTAATCGACCATTAAAAGCCTTGGACTCAATTTGAAAACGATACTCTGGACCTACATGTCTTGTTTTCAAAAATACAACTTCAACCTTTAGTTCTAGGCAAAACAAGCGTCCACTGCTCCACATCATAAGAAAAATATTTGTGCATTAAGTCATTAGTTGTTGATCCCCTAACACACATTTCAGGACTTATCTCCATTTTTCCTCAGCGTGCAAAAACAATTGCAGAAGCTCCTTCTAGCTCTCTGTTAGCACACCGGGAAGACATGCTGCTAATGAAAGTAAAAACAGGATGTGGTGTAGATTACACATACGGCAATATCAGCTGCTGTTCTGAATCCATTATCATGTTATTAGACTGGGTCGGCGACTACTTGCACATTTTTGTCATGACAAGTAATGAAACGATCAATATGGTGGCCACGTGTTACTCTGGGAGAGCTTGTGGGGAGCCTGCTTTGATTAAATGGGGCCAAGGCTGTTCAACTGAGAATTAAACAAGAACACAGGCATAAACATAATTACATCAGACAATTGAATATTAATCTTCTATAGAAAACCGGCATGATGATTAAGTTGTCACGATACGGTGGTGTACCCGGTACTTTACATTCATTCAAAGCTTGTGAATGCCAGCAAATTTGGGTGGATTGTCAGGGTTAATAAAAGGTCGCGATGATTTCAGTTTTTACTCGATTATGTAACTTAGTGCCAAGAAAAGCGGAAAATTGTAGACGAACCCTGACCAAAACACAAAATGGCTGAATTCTGACCCATCCGATGATGTCTCGTGTTGCAATAAAGCCCAGTGACGTTAAGTGTTGTGTCGGGAGTGCGCGATTGGTTCAAAATAACATATTTTGAATGAATATGAGTGAATGATCACTTTCTGAAGGGATTTGTTCTTCCCTTAGTTATGACCAATCATCAGCCAGCATTAGAAGAAGGAGGGGCTTTACTAAAAAGACTTGCCATACTATCGGCATTGACCAAAGCGTTGGTGAGTTAAAGTACATCATTTATCGTTCCCAACGAGTCAATACTGAACATATTGCTTTTTCACGGATTCATTCGCGACTACTGAGTGAATCGATGAGTGATATGTACGCCGTATCCCATTCAAAACCATTTTTACATAATGCAACAAAGCAAGATATCTGATATCTCATCTTGATGTTTGCAAAGAAAGACCAGAGTGTATTTAAATGTTTGAACGCCCAAAGTCGGCGCTCAAAGAACTTAGCCTTGAATGTGCCTTTTCTAAAAGATACGAATGTAAGGGTACCCTCCATTTAAAAAAATTATACATATATACAGGTTGCCAGGCAACACCAGATTTGTCAGTGGGAGAGGGAATGGTCAAGCATAGCTCCGTCATTGTCTTTTTTTTTTTTTTATGAAACTGAGACGGGCGCCTTGGTGGTGGAGTCATTCGCACGTGCGTCTCGCAGTTCAGAGACCCGAGTTCAAATTCCATGGGATTCGGCCTTCCTGTGTGGAGTTTGCATGTTCTCCCCGAGCCTGTGTTCGTTCCCTTTGAATTGTGGGTGTCCCCCGCGTACTGCTTATACTCAGCAGGGATAGGCTCCAGCAGGCCTGCGACCCTAGTGAGGATAAGCGGCTATGGAAAATGGATGGATAGATGAAACCGAGAAGACAGACAATTTAAGTCCAGACAGTTTTTCTCTGTGTCAACAACAAAAATACTGAAAATGCGGCATGTTGATTGATGACCACATGACACAGTAAATCAATGGAAATAAATCTCAATGAAATGTTCCAAATGAAAAGAAAAATATCAGCTCAGTGGAATCACTTTCTCCTGAAATTATTTCACATATTTTTTCAAGAAAATCATTTACTAGTTAAGCTCTAATTGGTTTGGATTTTGAAACTTTTACAGGAAAATACATACATGCTGGTTGTGAACTCTTTGGAATTATCCGTAGTTAACCAAAAACATGGTTGGACAATGCTTTGCTACCTCAGGGCCTGGATGCATCAGCGATTTGGATAAATCCCAGAATTTATCGAGAGATTTTTAAGTGGAATTTAAGACCAACTGGCGGCCAATTGAAGCTTAACAGAAGATTGGTGATGTAACAGGAAATGACCCAGAGGAAAAATCAATAACGGAATGGCTTCAACAGAAGAAAATACACCCTCGAAAACGGCCCAGTCAGAGTCTTAGCTCAACCCAATTGTTATGCTGTGGCATGATCTCAAGAGAGTGATTCACAACAGACATCACAGAAAACGTATTGCTGAATTGAAACATCTTTGTGACACACAATCGTCCAGTTTTAATCCCGATCCTCTGTTTTACTACGGGAAACTTGAAGGTGGTTATCGCTACCAAAGAAGGCTCACTCGGTTATTTAATCCAAACTTTCTTATACTTTTCCCACCCTGTGTCTGTTAAAACATGAAAACGTATATTTGTGCAATGTGAGAAGCCGAAATTGGACCGAGCGGGAGAAAAAATCCAACGAAAGCACAGCAAGAAATGGAAAATTAAACGCGGAAACTTGACCGGGATTGAAAGTAGAAACACATACCATCTTGAGTCAGCTTGATGTTCTGACAATATACCCCAGAAAACCTTGATCGCAAATACTTTCAGACAATTCTGTATGACAATCCGGAATTACAAAACAAACTAAAGGACTTTAACAACTGCAAAGCCACATATACATCAAGGAACATAGCAGTCACCATCAATTACAGGAGTAACTGACAAATTTGATGAATGCATCACAATTGCCTTTTATTTTTAGCAAATATAAAGCCGACACTGTCTCATCGTTAGAATTTTAAAAGTCTCCGTCACACAACGACAACATAAGAAAAAAATGTCCCTAATATTATGCAACTGTTGGAGTAGGCTTCGCTTATCGCCAACAATTTGTGTGACTCTGCCAATAACGGCGCCAAAATACATCTCAAGTGTCTCTTTTTCTGTAGTGTCAAATCTCCCTTCAGGCATGTGTGTTTTGCGCTTGAAATAAACCAAAACACATGTAGACAACAAACACACCCGGGCTGTTCACTCATGTATGCATGAATGCGGGCCATGCCAATAAGTCAGTCATCCTTTGAGGTGACATTCAGCTCTCCCATAACACCATTTGCATATTTTGCCAGGCAAGCGAAAACAAACCATGTCGCTCCCTTTCATTGCTAATTCCCTTTTCTTCACTGGCGTTTAAACAGATCGACCATGACTAACTGGCCACCGCTGCGGTACAGCTACAATATGAGCCAGATAAACTGACAAAGCACTTTGTTGTTCATCTATTTAGCGTTGTGATTTATAGCCCTTTTATGTTCGATCTTGAATTTCTGTACTAACCCCCAGTGAATTTTGCCGCATTACCAGGAAGACAATTTGGCTGTCTATCATTTTTTTAATCCCATTTTCTCTTGGAATTTCTCGTTTGTGACCGAAAAACGATTCTAAAAGAGAGGCTACTAGTATGGGTTGCCCTTGCGAACACTAATACCTCGAAATAAGGCCAAGGATTTGCCCTTATACTGATACTAAGCATCAATACTAGACTCCTTTACAACAAAATCAAATTTGCAGCCAGATGTTTTCCACCACAGGTGACTTTACACTATCGCAAATCTATGTCTGGGACGTAAACATAGAAAACGTGTCAATCTGACTGAAATTGATGATGCAATTTCTTGCATAATGTCTTTATGCATCTTTCATCTTTATAACTTTTATCCTGTCTTCAAGTGTTAAGCTTGGTTTAAATCCGTCCGCGAATTCCGCGCATTCAATTACGTTATTTCGCCAACCGTGCCCCCCCGCGCCGAGTCCACGTGGAACAGGTTCTCCGCGACGCGTATCTTCCAGAATGTCTTCACGAGCGGAAAACACGGTTCATGGAAGTTCGCCGGTACGAATACCTTTACGATTCATCTGAAGAGGAATACTGTGATCTACATACTGTAAACAACTCCTGGCGACCATCGCGTTGGGGAGAGATCAGGAGTCTTGGAAGAATTGAGATCTTTTGAATCTACTAAGATTCGCTACCTCTGTTATAGAGTAGTGTTGTTTGTATGCTGTAGAGTCCATTTACTGCCACCTGTAGTATGGGAGAATATCGTCTGACTGCGGGGGAGAGCCGCTCCGAGTTTTAAGGGTTGCAAAACGCGTGCCGGCACGTCAAGTATAAACCGAGCAAAACTTTTGCTGCAGGCTTGTTTTCGCTGTGGTGAATTTCAGTGCAACGCAAATGCAGAAAAAAAAAAACATTTTGCATTATGCAACGGGAATTTTTTTTTTCCTTGTATGAGGAAGTAAGAAAGAGCGAAAGGCTTAAATGCATGGATTTTTTTTTCACACTGGGGGATTTTCTTGCACATGCATGTTTCGTTGTGAAGTTAAAAATGTACACGACTTTTATACAAGATCATATTCAACGTACATCATTTTTTGTACTTATAACACTGTATTTTTAAGACTCTTTTTAAACACAGCCATTGATGCAAATCTTTTCAGTTTTATTTCATAGTTCCATAATTGGCACCTTTAATAGATACACACATTTGCTTTACCAATGGATTGCCTCCTGGTGGCTATTTAGAATACTACACGTAAGATGCTTAAAAGGGCTCAAATCATGAGAAAAAAGTTGTGGTTTACAGTCCCAAATTTACGGTACTTCAAAAAAGTGACGGAACACTTCAGCTGTGACTTGGTCAAGCATGTCCAAGTGAGAGACATTCTCGTCGACGTGCTTCCTGACGGCGTCATGAAATGGTGTCATATTTTGTGCAGTGTGTAAAAACCAACAGTTTTCTCTTGACATGCACACAAGAACATCACAAGTGCATTCAGACGCTGGTCTGAATGGCTACTTAAAGTGGAAACTCAGAGGGAAGATTAAGCCTTTTCAAAAAGCCCAAATCCTGCTCCGTGGGCTAATGAAGCTGAAACAACTTGAATAGCTTTTTATACAGACACAAAAATCAAGATAACTTGATCCCGGCACTCGATTTAAAGCGCCAACACTGACTCATTAACGGGTGTCGCTCTCAAACTAAGGGACAGCTGGCTGCAAGTGTCCGTGTCATCCAGACAGGCCCAGTCGACTTGGCCTCCTCCCAAGGTCACAGTCAGTCTCTCAAAGAATCCTGGCATCGCAGCAGAACATGGCGATAAAAAGAACGGGATAACGGACATCAGCCAAAAGTTACTGTAATATTTTCTTCTTTTTTTTTTACTGTAGAGGTGTTTCACAGATGCACTGTTTTTCACGATTTCACGATGGTGCTTCACGATATCCTCCATACCACGCACGTGAACATATAATAGTGAGGATCACCACTCCCGTTGGATTTTGAGATTTTTACTTTTAAAAAAATGGAGGGATTAATTAATATTTGTGATGAATTGATCTACTCAATCTCTTTTAAATTTTACCAAACTGTTTTTAGTGGAGAGATACTGCTATAAATGTATATTCTAATGCTTGTTAAATATTGTTCCTTGCACATCCCAAAAAAGTGACTTTATATTTGCACTCTGCGCGGATGTGAATGATTGTTTATCTCAGTGTTCCGCAATTGAGCGACTTGTTGCCTCCCAGTCAGCTGGGAATAGACACCAATTACTTGTGGCCCAAACAAGGACAAGCGGTTAAGAAAATAGATGGAAGGATGGATGGTAAAATATTTACCCTCAACTTTAGAAGAAGAAAAATCAATGTAGCGAGCAAGACATCAGGGGTCTCACGTAGCATTTTGCCAAAATAATTGCCCGCTATCAAACAATCCTACAATCTTTGAATGGAGTCTACACCGAGTACAGAACATGGAATAGAGCAGTGTTTTTCAGTGTATTTTGAGCCGAGGCAAACTTTTTTTATTTGAGAAAAATCTCGAGGCACGCCACCAGCTGAAAATTTTTAAATTTTAAACTTTGTAGCCTCTGTAATCATCCTAATCAAAATTTGAACAAAAGGAATCAAATAAACACCATTTAACGGCCCTTAAGATCTCCTCAAAACACTGTGCTGCCACCTATTGGCGAAGAATGTTTATTACATGATGACATTGCAACATGCTACTCTCACAACCATGGCACATTGTTTCCAACACATAAAAAAAAAAGAAGAAGAGAAATTTGATAACTTCCCACAGCACACCTGGCTATCGCGTAACACGATTATGTCTCAGCAGAGTGGTTGAAAAACACTGAGAGAGGATTATTCCAATCATTTAAAAACTTCATTGTTGAAATGCCAAGTGCTTATTCAATTAGAAATGCTAGATTGAATTGAGAGGAGATATGCTAATTACTTTTAGAAAAACATGCCTAATCAACATTTTAGCCAGTGCAAAAGAGAAATCAATATTGACCGAGTTAGCCTTGTAAGTCATGGACTCGCATAAGAAGCAAGGAAAAAAATTAAACATGGCGCCGTTAGACAAGTTTTGGGAAACCAGTTGCGTAGCTTACTAAGAAAATACGCGAGGACATGTCACAAACATTTTTATGTCAACCTGCATGACGCATGTCCTTCAAATATCATTCAGCAGCATTGGTTGAAAACGATTCTTTGTCATCACGGTGAATGAGACAATACGACCTGGCTTGAGTGTTTTCTCTGCTGTCTCGCCGTATCCAGGCAACAACCAACCACCGTGGTTATTACATCATCCACCAGACCGGGCCCCCGTCCTTTATTAATCTCCAAACAACCTTTAGATGATCCTGATGAATGATGAGCACAAGTGGAAAGTGATGCTTCACGCTGACACGTGGCATGTTGTAGGTCAGAGTGTGTAAAGTTGCATTTCACGCCGCATGTACAAGTGCTCCATGTGATCTGATTCTTTTGACTTGGATGTCAATTGACGGGTGCACGTACCGTCTTTTTCGGACTCTAAGCCGCGACTTTTTTCTCATTATTTGAGCCCTGCGGCTTATAGTTCAGTGGGGCTTATCTGTTGTTTTTCTGGGGGGTTTTTGGTTTTGTTTTTTTTTGCTAGCCACCAGCAAGCAAATGTGTTTATCTGTTTGAGGTTTCAATTTATGGAACAACTATGAAAAAGATGTGAAAAAAAAATATTATTAAGAAAATACGTGTCTAAATTGAATCAGAGAATGGATAAAATCTGGGGTAAATTTGCGACATGTAAATTTTATATGCAGTACACAGTATATATGATTACTTGATTTACTTATGTATTTACGATTGTATATATGAATTGTGTGCAATGTGTTTTTACGTTTACTAATCAATCAAACAAAGGGACATGCTATTGAAGTATTGATTTCGATTTTGAGCTGCTGTTTAACTAACCGTATACTAGTATATTTTTGAGACTATAAAACACACCAGCTTTTAAATAAACTTGATGCAACTTAAGTTTGATATCCCCCCCCCCCCCAGCAAAAAACAGGAACACACACACACACACACACACAAATGAACATTTTCATAGTTTTACATGAAAAAGAAATCAAGCCTGTAATGGTGAGTTAAATCTAGTAGTTGTATTTTAGGGGGAAATAATCTAATTAAATAATCAATGAAAGCTTATTACAAGAACCTTGGTGATGATTCGATGTTCAAGATTTTTTTTTTTTCATGTAAAGATCAGATGAAAGCTTTGTAGATAAATAACGTAGTTTTTGAAAAATGTGATTAATCGTGATTTGGTATTTTCATTTTGTAGATACACTTAACAAACCTGACCAAAGTGATTTAGCACATTAGCATTAGCGCTCTGAATTCCCCATGTGGACACATACCACCTGGCAGGTGCTTCTGCCCAGTTTGAGTCAGAGCACTTTGACTATTAACACGCAGCAAGTAGCATGGCACTAAAGAGGAGCCAAAGCCATCTGCTAATGTCAACCTTTATAACGAGACACACCTTGCACATTTGCGGACTGAAAAAAAAAAAATGCACGGTGTACATGACCGGCCTCTGAGGAAACGCACTCATTTCATGCGTGATGGTTTACCAAATTGGGAAAGCGCAAACTATCAATACTTTGATACGCCACAATATCTTCCTGTGCAATGAGTTAGTGATACGCCGGGATCAGATATTGATTTAGCAGCCTGTGTCTTTCGTGAGCACAAATGTGCATGGGAGCTTCCTTAGGCTGTCAAATTTTATGAAGAAAAAAATAACCACGTCGTGCAAAAGCTATTTTTAACCCTTGTGTGGTATTCTGTCCAATCCTTTGATGTTTTACATCAAAGGCATTTCACATCAAAGAGGGGAAACGTCACTAGGGAGCTGAAATTTCACCCAGATGGTGATAACGTGTCAAATATCAACATGACATGACCATTTAGTTATAACAATACAAAATACTTGCGTCCGGCTAAAATACTGATGTGGAAGAAAATGACCCAAAAATAATTAAAATACTGCACAAGGTTTAAGCTAGCCTAGTTAAATTAGGGGCAATCAATATTCACACTGCCAAAAAAATAAAAAATAAAAATCATAAAAATATAAAGTATATAGAGTATATAAAGTATACTCATTATTTTCCAACTATGCTTAACCATATTTACCATTTCATCTGTGCCTTTTCCAGCCTAATAAATCTCTTAAAAAAAGAAGTTAAATATGTCCCTGTTATGCTGTGAAACGATGCCACAGCTGTTTATCGTTTCTAATGTGCAAAAACGCTTGCTTGGTTCCATTATTGTAACAGTGACTCAACAGGGCAATTATTAGCAATGGCGTTTGAATCGCTCATTCACTAGTGTTATGCCTGTGCTATTCTTAAATTCTGTCAAAATAACTGCAACCAAAGCATCTCGGATTCCTATTTTGTAGATTTTCTTATTTATGAATGATTTATTCTGTTCATTTTTCAAATTGTATGTGTACAATAACAGTAAATGCATTCTATTCTATTTCTGCTTTTAGTTATTTCAATAACACTAAAGCTCTTTTTTCTATCACTTTAAATGATCCAAAAGTAAAAGTTTAAACAAGATTTTTGGCATTTATTATACTATGGGTCCTTTTCGTTATTCTTTGTTTCCGCACCTGACCTTTTTCTTCACCCTCTCACTCTCCTGATGGCACTTTTCACCCTCGCCTCTCTATGTTCTTCTGACTCACACGGTCTCGTTCTCATACGCGCAAACGGTATACATGGCGCATTAGCGTTTACGTTTGTCAATATTGACGATGATTTGCAAATTCGCCGTTCATGTCACACGCCGACCCGTGTGCGCATCTAATGATTGACAACATGAGAGGCAACACACATCTCGCGTAACAAACAATAGAACACGTACGCATGTGGAAATATGCGGCCTTTGAACATCTCCCACACAAACACACACTGGCCCAGATCCCTCTTATGAAGCGCCACTGTTTGGTGGAATGTACAGCAAAAGCTGGTGGTGGGGTTGGGGGGGTGGGGGGGCTGCTACAGCTCCATGAGCATCTCCATGGAAACAGGCTGGAGAGCAACATTTCCCGCTCAGCATACTGTCAAAGACTGAAGATGAATCTCGTCCTCATTAGGGAAGCCGAAGCATAACTACACAGCAGGAGAGTGATTGTATTGTTAATTGCAACGGCTTTTTTACCTACACCATGCTTGAACACACGCACACCTGAGTGTAGGGGTTTCCTCCTGCTTCAAAAAAAAAAAGAGAACCTCTAAAGTACATAACATTTGGAGTTTGAGCCATATATTTGGAGATGGCAAATTTTCAATGTCAAACTGTCAATTATAGAGAAGACAAAATTAGCAAGCTAGCGTGCAAATGTAAATGTAATTTAGCATTCAAATCTAAATGAATTAAAAAAAAAAAACTGTCTTATCTGCCGACATTATACCAGCCTTTTTCTTCAACTGCAAAACCAAAATATCACCACACACTTCACATGGGAGTAATTAAAACAGCCTGTAGAGCTGCAGCTTTTGGAGATTTGAGCATTCAGATAACTTTTTATTATCAACACAGAACACCAAATTTACACTTAATTATATGATGAACCAATTTTTATATATTTTTTGACAATCAATATTTTTTTTGTTTTGAATAAACATAAAGGGAGATGTTAGCGGCGACCCAGAACACATTTGAGTCGGCCTGCTTTGCTCAAAAGTGATCAGTACAAACGGCAACTTTCAGGCTGTTTATATGTGTGGAAATTGATCAGAAAAAAATACTGTGTGAGCTGCCCAAGTGACACAATTCTAATTATAGGGGTGCAATAATTAATCAGCAACTAATCAATAACCAGTTCAAATCAGTGCCAGCTACTTTTCCACCCATTGTTTATCCTGACACTTAAAGTTTGGAAAAAATATCATTTCTCTTCCTCTCGTCAGTAAATATTGTCAGATGTCTGGAGTGGAGTTAGCATGTCCGCCTCACAGTTAAGGGACCTGAGTTCCAATCCAGCCGGCTCCTGCCTTCTTGCGTGGAGTTTGCGTGTTCTCCCCGAGCCTGCGTGGGTTCTCTCTCCGGCTTCCTCCCGCACTCTAAAAACATGGACGCCAGGTGTATTGGATACACTAAATTGTCCTAAGGTGTGATTGGGTGCGTGAATGGTTGGTTGTCACTCCGTGCCCTGTGATTGGCTGACAACTAGTTCAGGGTGTCCCCCGCCAACTGCCTTCAGCTGGAATAGGCACCAGCAAGCCTGTGACCATAGAAAATGGATGGATTTACTTTGGAAATCATTCACTGATATTTTTGCCAATTTTGTGACATCTTACTGAGCAATTCAGTAAATGAATCGTGGAAAAAAAATCTTATTGGATTTTCTGTACTGTCAATTAAAAAAAGGAATGTCCTGTTTTTGAATGAAAGGATAAAAATGTCAACACTCTTTTGAAAATATGACTCACAGAATAACTGACAAAACAATTGATTGTTTTGGGTTTTTTTTTTTTTATCATTTTTCATAGAGCCCAAACAAAAAGATTTTTTTGAAATCTATGATGATATTTGGCTGGAAAAAAATACTGATTACAGATTAATTGGACAGTTTGATACAATGACTTAATTAGTGAATAATTTATTTTGACCAATATTAGTATTATATTAAAAAAAAAATAATAATAATTAATAAAATAAAATAACATTTGTTTCTCCATCTAATTTGATTTGAATGAATCAGAAAGACCAAATGGGATGAAAATCGTCCTTATAATAAGTTATTATCAAAAAAATAATAAAAAATGACATCAGTTGGAAAATATAGGCCATTAAGGCCTATTATTTTTGTTCGAGATAACCATTCAATAAAATTGTTCTCAACTCTAACATTATTCTCCCTTTATGTTTTCCAATGGTTACCCTTGCTCCTACTTCCATCCATGTCAAATTTCGCTCATTTCCAAAAGCAGCTTCTACGCTATTGCGGCCGACAGAGCTGGACTTTCTTTTGCAAGCGAGCCAGCGTGTCTATTTGCGTCGGTTGTCTGCTACAACCGGAGGTGTCGTGCGGGAAAGCCCTTTATTGGCAGATGTTTTAGCGACAACGACGGAGCCGTCTTGTGCCAACAAATAAATGGCGCAGTGAGAAATTCCAGCTCGGGACACGCAGCCGCAGGTGACGCTCGGCGGTGGCTGACACTTCCGAATCACATCCTCTCTTGTCTGGAATTGTTATATTTAGACTACTGTATATGCGGGGGTCAAAGGAGCCGTAGAGAGCCTTCATTTATGTTCTCAGCACGCGGCCAATCATATCGATCATGAGCTGCGCTTCAAATCTGAAGCGGACTTCTCTGAACACTCTCAAACTCACCCTTCCACTCACTTGTACGCCCCCGCACAGCCTTGCTCGCTACCGTACATGGTAATGTTCCAAAGAGCCTTACCCAGGATGCAAAAGTAGGATTCCGACAGTTTTGGTCACTTCTCATACGCTTTTGAAGACCGACTGCCCTGAAAACATTTAAGCCTATAATGCGCATTGTTATTCATCACAATAGGCGTTTCATCATTTATATCGCCTAAACTAACTCGGCAAAAAAATATCGACTGCCATAGAGCTCAGTGGAGCCAAGATGTAGCCGTTCTATTTATGATCCCAATCCCTAAATTGTAAACCATATTGACTTTCTATCTTGTATAGTATAGAAGTATTTTGCTTAGTGACTCCGATTCTTTTATGCAGCGTTCTAAATTTAAACAGTGAAGTTTATGCCCTAAATGTATGTTTTGCTAGTCCGTGGGAGGTTCCAACAATCTAAGATAAATGTCTTGTGATTTAACATAACTAGCTAATAAAGCAACCGGGTGTTTTTAGCATGATAAGCAAATTAAAAATACAAGGTTCGAAATAGGTGGTTACGCATTTCTTTTTGAGATGTACATTTCGGACTTTGGACCCGCCTGGATCACGGAAGTCACTTGGATGGGAAGATTTGGGCAGCTAGGAACGAAACTTATTAGTTCTTCAAAAAATACGCAAGAAAAAAAAAGACAAAAATCAAGGAGAAATCAATAGTTAAAATTGATCAAATACAGTGAAACCTCAAGTTGCTTCTGTACAGTTTTTTTTTCTCGTTACGAAAAATACATATGAAAGAAACAAAACGAAATAAAACAAAACTTGAAATCTCAAAATTCCCATTTGAATCAAACGCAACATGAGATTTCACTGTATTTGTTTATTATAACTATTGATTTCTCCTTGATTTTTGTCTTTTTTTTTCTTGCATATTGCTTGGTATGATTTACATGTAAAACACGATTAACATGACTTAAGTCATGATACAAAAGCCACTCCGGATCGGATTGATTTAATAAACCGAATATTACGAATATAAGGCGTTTCACAGCCAATATGTGATATATTGGAAACTGACCATTGTATTGCATCACTTCGTATCCCAGTATATCGATATTACCGCTAACGTATGACACTCCTGGTGCATTCTAATGCAGTCAGAAATTTCAAACTCAAACATATAAAAAAGGCATCCATGCATTAATAACCAATAATAAAAACAGTTGGTATTGTCCTATACGTATAACATAAATTATTGACAAGACAGTTCAGGGGACCCAAGTTCAGATGCACCACACCCCGGCCTTCCTGTGTGGGGTTTGCATGTTCTCCCCCAGCCTGCATGGGTTCCCTCAGGGAACTCCGGCTTCCTCCCGCAAATTGTTCTTAGGTGCGACTGTGTGCGTGAACGGTTGTTCATTTCTTAGTGCCCTGCAATCAGCTCAGGGTGTCCCCCACCTCCTGCCCGAAGCCAGCTGAGATAGGCACCAGCAAGCCTACGACCCTTGCGATAATATTTTTTGTTCATCCGTTTTAAGATACATACATTTCTATCCAAGTTTCTGGCGACTTCGGTTCCTGAGCAGTGCAGCTCCACTTTTCCGCGGCCGGTTTATGCATAATTATAGCACAAGTGTTTTAGCTAAGACACCCACTCGCAGAAATCCAAAACGCCTGAAGCCCTCCGAAACAGCAGGAGGCTGGATTTTGATATCACTGCAGCATCCAGTTTATAAGCCCCTGCTAATTCCGATACAAGGATATGGGTTGAACCTTCGTGAGGTCACACCAGGCTTTGAGCTGCCCCAGTCGATAGCAGCTACACCGAAATCCGACCGATGAAGACGTCTATCCAAGCGCCTTCATCCCGACGTTCACTTTCCTTTAGCCCCATCTCACCCCTCCTTATCATGAAGTCCTCAATGAAAAACAAGTCACAATTAATTGAGATAGTCGCTTATTTGCCTCCCCCCTGGGGCAAACCAAATCGATAAGAAATTATTACATAACAATTGAATCTCATTAACCGCGACAATGCTCTTGGGGGGGCAAATCATGTTTTGCCTATAGAAGTGCTCGAAAGATTGATGTTCAGCTGTTGGGCCACATTGAGATCAAATCCCCATGTTGCCTCTGGAGAAGCCCGGGTGAGGGGCAATCCCTCCCACCCTGTTGGATTCTGTCACACATTCTGAATGAGAAGAGGAACCAAAGGCTCCATCCAAGCAGTCCGCCTCATAGTGAAAATATACATTGCGTACGAGCATACAAAAACCTCCGTGCAACTTCTCATCTACCTGTTCGATCCGCACTTGGGGCTGCAACAGTTTAATCTCAACGCGGAATGTCAAAACTGGAAAGGTGGAGGAGTGGTCTTACCGTGCAGCGAGCCTATGTTGCGGAGGCATTGGAGCGCATATGCTGCGTGTCATCACACGATGACTGAGAAGCTGCGGCCGGCCGAGAAGGTGTTTCTCATCGGCGATGGGGGAGCGGGATTTCTCCTCTGATTTTCTGCTCCTTTTTTTTGAAAAGCCCCTCAGAGGAGGAGGAGGGAGGAGAGTGTGCCGGGCTGGACTGCTGCTGAGCACCTGGAGCGCCGTCGGGCTCCGCATTTACTCCTCCACTGCAGTAGTGCGAGCTGCTTGTTTCACAGGCTCCCACACATCACCGCAAAACAAGGACGCGGATTCTCCATCCTGCTGGATTCAGGATTCTGCAGCTCTTGTTGCGCCACGCGCGTCAACCCCCCCATCAGATGTCCCTCTCTCGCAGTCTGCCTTTCCCTCACTCATATCCCGTCTCGGTGTAGAGGCGGTTTCTTAGCGCTCGGGATGAGTCACAGGTGATGTTCTCGCTTGTGTGTGTCTGGAATGACTCGTGCGTGTCATAAAACGTCAAGGTCCACTAAGCCTCGGCCAATATCACATATCATCGCTGACAAATGACGTCACAAAAAAGAAACGAAGTTGTTTCTTGACCTGGTGGGGACTCTTGACGATGGCGGTGAGATACACCTCTTTTTTTTTGTCCCGATAAACAAACGGTAGTGATGGAAAACCTCTCGCTCACGTTCACGCCATCTCCGAGTGGGAACCGATGCCCACGCTGCCTGCGCGAAAGTCAGAGGAGTGAACCATTGCACCATCAGTCACTCCATGCAGAAATCTTCACGGCACACTTCACTTTATTGCCATTACGCTCTACATATTACGTCTGCAGCTTTCCACACAAATCCCTCAAACAATGTCCACAAAATTTTAGATTCGGCGCGAAATAATCTGTGAAATATTTGTCAACCGATAACACGTCAATTTGCTATCTCACTGAGGATCAAATCTTTGTGGGTTTAGGTAAAAGTAAAAAAAGAATGTAACGGTTTCTGGAACCATTTTTTTTAATGCCAACTCCAAAATTAAATCCCAGTATCATTGTCGTCCATGTAGTATTTAATTATATAATTAAATATCATTATCTATATAATTACATATATAATTAAATATATTTAATTATTATATTTAATTTCTGTAGAAAAAATATAGAAGTTTGAATAAAAACCTTTTCAAGAATTTTCAGGATATGAGTAGATGTGTATACGATTTGGAACTGATCCAAATTAGGATTTATTGGGGCCTCGCCACAGTTTGTGCGTTACTAATTGCTATGCAAGTTTGTTTCATGGTAATGAGCTGGATTCAGAAACAACTCCTCAATCTATATCATTGATTAAGTGTTATACCAAGGAACGGACTATGGAATTTTGGTACATCCGAAATGACAAGGAGGGTTTTGTTCCTGCATGTAGATTGTGGGATGTGTATACCACTTTTTTTTCTTCTTCTTCTAACGGATGGTCTGTGCACATGACTAATCATTTTTTTCTAAACAATAACGAAAATCCACACCCTCATATTTCGCTTACTTCGTCAGCCTCTTTTGTGCCCTGTAGCACAGGAGATCTTCAGGGTCAAGAGACAATGTTAAAATGGAAGAAATATCTTTATTTTGATTGATTTTTAGGCCACGAGCGCAGCTCATTGACATTCCGATTGAGTGCAGGTAGTCCTCGAGAGAAATGTGAGTGCTGTTCTTTTGACGGGAGGAAAAAAGTCATGTAAACGACAGCAGCTCGAAGAAACAAGGACAACTAAAGGCCAACGGAGAAATGGGGATGAATCCTTTGTGATCAAATTCAAAGTAATTTTTAAAAAAATGTTTAATCGGCCCCAGATTTGAAGTTATATAATAGTTCTGAATGTAAAAATGTCAGCAATAAATGTTCATAAACTTGCCTCTGCATTCACTTCCTCAACCCCTGGACAGGAAGTTCAATGGGGTTCAGGTCTGGGGACCAAGGAGGAGTTGCCTGATTCTGATCTTTTTACTGGCGCGTGAAAAAAAATCGGCTTTAGTACCATTCAATTGTATTAAACTGTTTTGCACAATAGTAGTTTATTTTTAACACTACTTTTCTCATTTTTACCTTTTAAACATTTTAGTTTAAATCAATATTTAAATAGTTATTTTAGTTAAAGTGACTTGCCTTAATAAGACATTTTTAGATTTTTTTCATTTCGTTGTATCGCTTAGAAAAAATAAAAACATGAATAAAACCAGTCTTGTTCTTGATGAACATGTGGGCTTACTATGTTACTACATTTTAGTGTTGGTTGTAACGATTAAACTTAATTTGAGAAGAGATCATATCCTATGAATAAATTAGACTTTTTATCCGTCAAAATGTACAAAATAATGGGAAAAAAGGCATTTCATTCAAATATTTCAAACCTTTTGGTCATTTTAACTGTTTGCTCACATTTGTTTATCAAACGTATTTATTTTATCTAAACGTGTTTAAAATCAAAATAATAAATATGAAAGCCTCCGAGGTAAGGAGTATAATGTGTAAAAATGTTTTAATGGCTATAGTTTTGCATCATATTTTTATAATTTTGCATTATGAATTATAGGGTCAAATCACTCAACAAGGATAAATTCAATGCTGCAATCTGCCTTGCGCAATTCCTTCCATGCCGCCACTACTTTCTTGCTGCACCATGACATATTTCTTGTTGGCATACTTTACTAAAATGTTGGAAATTCTGCTACTTATTATATAAAGTGTCTTCCTTGGCAGCTGTGGATAATGCATTATACTTCCGCCAGCGACTATGTTAATCAGAAAAAATACTGCCATCTAGCGGTGTTGCATTGTAATAGTATGTTAAAAAAAATGAATTGGATTACTTCAATTTATTTGTAAAAAAACAATGTGTTAATTGCAGATTTTTGCCCTGCACATTGGCCTGGACCTAAATACCCCTCAAATAGCAGGGGTCGTTTATAAGTGTATTGTTAAAAAGTAGCAGTATTAATTATATTGCTGTGTTTATACTCAAGGAGTTACGTCAAATATATTACTGTAAAATTAAAAAAAAAAAAAAAAAAGGGGGTTCATCAAACATGCCAAGACAAAAACGTGTCTTTTTTGCTAACAAAGACAGAAAACTCACAAAACTCTCATCTCTCATCTTGGAATGTTTGCCACAAAATGAAATTGATTCAAAAATACAATTTACTGTAGTTGTTAGTGAATGGCCTGTGGCAGACTTGTTAGCATGTTCGCCTCACAGTTCAGTTCTGGCTTTGACCTTCCTGTTGGGAGTTTGCATGCTCTCCCCATGCCTGAATGGGTTTTCTCAACATGCTCCAGTTTCCTCCCGCATTTCCAAAAAACAAGCATGGAAGGTGTATTGGTCACTGCAAATGGCTCTTAGGTGTGAGTAAGAACTGTTGTTTGTGTGTGCATTTGTTTAAACCTTAACAAGATAGTCATTTTGCAAAAGGATGTTCCAATTCTTTTGCTCTTTATTTGAAAACAAGCATGTAGTTTTAGGGTGTTTGGTGGTTTTTTTTTTTTTCGACAGTCACGATCTGCTTGGGCAATGGCATAAAACTAATAAATAATCCTGTTCTTGATGTATAGTTGCCTAGTTACTATAGATATGGTTTGTGCGGCATGCTGAGTTGATCATCACCACGCACTAGAATTGCAGTAAGCACATAAATGCAGCTTTTCAAGGTCATGTTTGCGGTCTCACACATTTTTCAAATTGGTTAGGACGCTCCAAATCGAACAATTTAGGTATACCTCTGGATCATGGGGAACACTGCAATCCCAAATGATGCTCATAACGAAAATCCAGATTTATCAATCTAGACTGTTTGGCTGACAAACCACACAAAGAAAGACTTATTCATCTTACCTGAATCTTTGTCTAGGAAAAGGCAGCAGTGAGTCTTTAGTAACCATGGTAACACCTGTGACACACACAGACATATGTACACTTGTGCAATCCAGCTGAGTCACTGCAGTGTACATTTGAATTCATGTGGGAATGATGAAGGCTCCGTTCAAAGTAAAAATACTGGACTTGATACCTGGTCCCACCCATTCACACCATGCAGTGACACATTCGGGATCTGCACAACTTTCTATTTTCCACTCACTGGCGTGCATGCCCACGTGATCTAGTGACCACAACAATAACAACAAAAATGCTTCGGCTGCAGCTTCGCGCACGTTACCTTTTTCATGGCTGACATGTTCCATTCACGGCGAAGGTCACTTCTTCAAGAGGCTTTTCCGACGCTTATGAGCGGCGACCATTTCTCGCCGCTTGTGTCCGCGATGAGGTCACTTATCCCCGCGGGGAACATGCGCGCGATTCCGCGTCGCGGAACTTGCATGGAGGTTCCAAGACGCTCCTGGTATCCGTTTGCATGGATGTGTGCAGCGCTCGTCCAGATGTGGTGGGAATGCTCTCGATCGCGTCTGACGCCATTTTACCCCCCGCCACCCCGCAAGTCTGCAACCGCACTTGTGAGGATGTTGTGATGCAGTCACAACTTCTTTGCGTCTTCTATAAATAGACAAGTCTGATGGCTACACATGTATAAAATTAGGTAAACATCCACAGATAAAAACTTTAACCCCTGAGGGAAATTTTGACACAACTTGGGCTTTTTGATGTTTTTGATGTGTGACATCAAAGGAAAAGCACACACACACACACAAAAAAAAAACACTCGGTGGCTAAAAAATAATGCATAGATTGTGAAAACATGCCGACTCTCAATATGACACTTTGCCGTCCTTTCTAAATGCTTACAAATGGTAGGTCAAGAGGTACACCCTATAGGTGTCAAATTTAGCCCATGTCGGGCTCATTTACTGCCATTCAAAATTGGAAATATTGTCAGTATTTTGGACATTGAAAATCCAATGTTTTATCATGCATTTCCCCTGGTTTTGCATTAATCCTTTCAACGGTAACTTCCAAGCCTTTCAGTGACTTTGATGATCGGCTTAGCCTGGACTCAACATAGTTCAAAAGTCATAATACAGTAATTATGACATAATAAATTTTCAATTTCATTTATAAATACACAGCGTGGTTACTTGTGCTAGTATCACATTTTTACAATTTAAGCCCAGGGGTTAAAGGGCCCGTTTCATGAACATTTATTTTTTTCAAGCTTTTAACCACGGTACATTGGTACTTTTGGTATTTTCTCACTCATTGATGCAGTTCTATGACAATATCAGAGTGTGATAGCGCATCTACACCGCCCCTGCACCCACCTTGCAAGAGTAAATACACACCCACCTTATCCAAGAAAACGTTTATACTTTCGTCTCCATTCCGTGGCGTAGAGATATCCAGATGGTGTCGGTACCATAACGCCACAGTCTGAGACCAAACTCCAGCCTACACGATGATAACGCTCACCCCACAAGCACTTTGGCTTGACAAATCGTGTTTGAAAAGTTGGGATGCTATCCCGCAGAAGCATGCGAGCAGACTGGTGACCAGCATGAGGCGGATTCCATGCTGTTGCAACTGGGTATGGTTCCTCCGCACTCAACTGAGCCTCCTGATTGTTGAATGAGTAAATTGTTAAATGAACAACGACTTGGGTCTTTCATATCAAATGATCAAATCTAACAAACAAGACACACAACTTCACATACTCAGCTCTGCTAATCCCACAAATGCATGTTCCTTACCATGTGGACATCATTTAAAAGGGTAATAACATGGATTCATTGCCACAAAAAATAGTTGGCTTTCCTATCAGAAAAGATCAAATGCAATATAACATTTAATGGGATAAAAATCGTGTTGTACTGTGTGTAAAATGAGCTTTGCTAATATTAGCAGCTTCCATTCTCGTGCGTATGCAAATATTGGTCACTAGATGGCGACATTTTAATGTTGCCTCTGTCTAATCACCAGCTTCTCTTGCTGTATTGTGATTTTTTTTTAATAACACAAATATCTATTGCCCCTTTAACGATTGAAATTGTATGGATTTAATCAGTCCGTGCATGTAAATATAATTCTTCCCATTTAGTTCAAGTTCTGCAAAAATAGACAAGAATCTTATTTTTCAATGAATGCTGCTAATCAAAGTTTTCTATTTGGAAATACGTTCGTGAGCTGGTCGTGAAACTTTTTATATATTTTTTTCCTTTGAAAAATAATCACAATGAATTCTTGTCACATTCCTACGTTAGTTTTATTTCACATCAGATTAACCATTCAAATTTTTTTTCGCTCACCAATTTTGATTTCCCGGAAGTGACGTTTCAGCCCTCTGATTGGCCTTGATTGTCAGGCGTTACCTGTAGTCAAACATAAATTTGTGCTGATTTCTTTACAGCCGTTGCATCTATTACATTCCGAAAAGATTGCAATTTTGTTGTGGTTCAACACATTTCCTTAATTGTTGTCTTTTATTATATAAAGCTTTTTGCACATTCGAGCCCCGACCACGTCATCCACGTAGAATTTCGAGGAGAGGGCGGAGAAGTTCTGCAGGTGTGGACGCTTGCTGGAGCCGCGCTGCTGCCAGGTACGAGTCTTAAAATCACTTTCTGTCGGAATGGGGATGATGAGTTTGAGGTCCAGTAAATCCTGCACAAGACCAAGTTGGTGTGAGAAGAAATCGGTCACGCAGCAGCGCGTCATCACAGCCGATAAACGTGATCACGTTTTTAATAAGTCAGCGACGTCACACTTTGGTCAATCAAGGACATTGGAAATGAATGATTAATTTTTACCTTAAGCGCTCTACCGTGGCTGCAGGGGTTTGGTTTTAATAATTGTGTTGCATTTGCTGAACAGCTAGTAGTGTTTTGTTTTTAACTGCTCAGCACCACAGTCAATGTGTGTGTGTGTGTGTGCTGTTCAAAAATATATTTTTCATTTTCTGTGTGGGTTGGTGCGCTGTTCAAACTTCAATTTTTCATTTTAGATCGGCTCCCTCTTGAGCAGACATCCTCAAGCCCTGCATCACAATGGGGAATATGAACTACAGCTCAGCAGGTGCATTAATATAATAATCCAGAAAATTCCACACACATGTTGTCCTCTTTCCCATCAAAGTTAAAACTACACATAAAATGGCAATCCATTTTAATCTAAAAAGACTATATTTGGGCCCAGTCTAAATCGTAAAATTTAAAAGGAAATCTGACACTTGGAAGAGAGCAGAATAGAATAAATCCGGGTAGGAATTTTACTAGCTTTACTCTTATGAGAGTAAAATATTCTTTGCACACACATTTGGCTGAAGATGTTTTATTAAAAACATTAGAAGATAATAAATGTTGCTGAATGCACCACATATACCTGTGTGTGTGTGTGTGTGTGTATATATATATATATATATATATATATATATATATATATATATATATATATGATTTCACAAAATCAGGCTTTAGAAATTGAGATATAGGTTCCCTTTAAAATGATACACATGGTGGTATCTCAAAGTTACAAGAATTTTAATGTTTGCAAATTGAAATCCCTAGTTTTGAAAACTCGACATACAATGTTGCATGAGTGCAGAAAGCAAGTGGACACCATATGCTATTAGGCCTATAACAGCCCCTCCTTTTACCCGAAGGTTCCCCTTTAGATTACTTCCCAAGTCCCACAATGCCCTCTGAGACAGATCTGGCGGCCCTGGACATGTCCTCCACAAGCTCCTCCCACAGGCCTCGAACACCCTCACTGCAAATACCCGCCCACGCCCTAGCAGTAAAGGACTGGGAGCAGAGGCTGTCCCCTCCCTTGGACTGGGCCGTCCTAAGCTTCAATGACGTCAATTCTCCGAATGTGAGTGGCCAAGCGACGCCCCACCACGAGGTCCCGGCGGTCAATCTGTGCAGCCTGACGTCGCAACATACGTCCAGGGTGTGGCCTTTGGAGCAGAGCTGGCAGGAGAGCGACAGCGGGCTGGAATCTCAGGCCTCGGCCGAGAGGTCCGGGGAGGACCTGAGCCAGGCCTTGCTGGCGCTGATGGAGTGCCACCGCTCCTCGGTGGGCCTCAGCCTCAACGCCGATGCCACCGTGGAAGCCGCAGGTAGGCCCTTTAATGATATAATAATGCTAATATTGCATCACTCAGATACAGTGTTCCCACGCTACCTCATCTTTCGCACCATCGCGTGCTTCGTCGCTTAAAAAAAAACAAAAAATTAAAAGCGGAGAAACTTGCTGTGAGGGTTTACTGCTGGCCAAACAAACAAGTTGATTGTAACTGCACATGCCATAGGCACTCAGGATGTCCACCTAGAGTGGAGCCAGTAGCTGACCAATTATTATTAAGAATCAATCAACTCACGGGTATAGCCACAAGACACGTGATTGGCTCTGAGCGCAACATAGGCCAATGAGGGCAGGAGAGTCCCCTCAAGACACGTTCTCCCGAGTGAAGCTCACATGCGAGTGACAACATTGGGTGCAAGGGATACGGTGAGGACAAAACAGTGTTGGGTAGATGTTCCAAGTTGGAATAAATTGGCATTTTGAGTGTAAACTGTTTCCTTGTTATCATCTTTGGTCAGCTACGGGCTCAACTATAGGTCGGCATCGGAGGGCCATTACTCAGAGGGCAACTCTGGGCCTCCGTGTTCCCCGATTATGGCCAAGGGAATGGATATGGGAAGGGATAACAGTACAGTTACTGTACAAGATGTCATAATAAAATATTCAAGCAAATATATGTACTCCCCATTAACTGCGAAAAACGAGGGAACACTGGCGTGTTTTTCTACTCGAAGGAATGCTCATTTGATGTAAACATTTACCAAATTAATTCTCCATTTTCTTTGTGATACCTTGACTTTACTCTAATTCTTCTCAAATAGGGAGCGAGATGTCAAAGTCTGTGCAGGAGTCCTAAACTTTTACGATTGGTCACCATGTTTATTTTTTTTTTTTTTCTCTAAATCAAGTGAATGATTGAAGGTGGCATGGCGTCAATCTGTTATTAAGACACCCCTAATTAATTTGACGTATTTCTCCTGTCAGAGCTGGTCAAACAGCTGATAACAGAGAGGGACAAACTAGCTGAGGAATTGAAAAGCCTGCGAGAAACATTTAAAGTGAGTTCAACTACCGAACTTGTTGAATGTTATGTTAGAATATTTGCACATTAATTTTTAATATCTACGCTCAAGACGATCGCTTGCTTTTTTTTTTTTAAAGTCGCGACACTTCTGTTTTCTGCGGTCTGTATCAGAACGAAAAGTCAGAGTGGAAGCAGTTAAAGGCGGACCTGCTGGTGTCCGTGTCCGCGGCCGAACGGGGGCGGGTGGAATCGGAGCAGGCCCTCAACAATCTCCAGACGGACTTCAAGAATTTGCAGAAAAAAGTAGCCCAGGCCAACGGCAGATATCTGGAGACCCAGCGGGAACTGGAAAGTCTACGCTCCCAACACATGGACGTGCAGTTTCGACTGTCCTCGCTCAAAAAGAAGCAGCAGGCCAACATCAACGAGCGGCTCATCGAAGACAAAAGCAACCCTGCGGAGGGCCAGGAGATGAAAGCGCCAACTATTTTGGTGGAAGGTGACGTCGAAAGCGCCGAGAAACAAGAGGAGCATGACGCTCCGAAAGACACGGACGCAAGAAGAAGCTCGCAGCTGACGGCCAGGGGTATCGGGAAGGGCTACGTGGATGCGCTGGAGAAGAACAACGAAGGAGTGCGTGAGCCGAGGAGGGTTGTGATGTCCGCTGAAAGATCTTTGTAAGTAATTTTTCTGCTTGACTTTGTTCCTTTACATACATTTTAAAAATAAAAAAAGAAATTATGGACGACTTATTCCAGGTGGTTCTGTAATATATTTTCACGTTTTAAAGCTTTTCTCCCACAGGAATACGTCCCATATCCCATTGCCCGTTGACTCGTATCACTATAATAACTCCGTTAAAACAAGCTCAGCATTGCCGCCATGCAAGGTATGCTACGTTCCATCGGTAGAGACTTTGTTCAGCTGAAAAATCAGCTCATGTTTCCACTTTTTTGAGTGGCAGAAAGAAGATCCGACACGAGGGAGGAGGATTCCCCACATTTTAAAGCGCCAGGACAGCTGGTCAAACTGTCTCACAGGTAAATTTTCAAACCAAAATTCTCGGCGTAAAAGATCCATTTGAACTGGGCTTTCGCTCAACCCGTTAGCTTATTCGCTGCCCGCCCACTTCAATGGATCCTTGAGGACTATCGCCATCATAAAAAGTCTTCCTCAATGTCATTGTCAGTGTTGCTCCCACATTAGGCGCGCTGTCTGTCGCGTCCTCAAAAAGTTTCATAAGTCCAACAGTTGAGATTTGCTCGGTTCGCTCGGGACCCGTTTTGATCCAAGGAAGTTAGAGGTAAATTCTCCATCACTGTAGAGCAGCACTTCTCAAATAGTGGGGCGGGGCCCCCCTGGGGGGGCGCGGATGATCCCAGGAATAAGGCTTTGTTTTGGTCATGTTGAATGTAATTGCAATAAAGATATCATTTTCATCATTTTCTTTTAGTTTCAGGCAATTGGGTGCACTTTTTTTCATTTTAGATTAAGCTATAACCCGTATAAACGCGATAGAAATAATGACCAGTTGTTGAAAGTTGATTTACATTGCGTCTTTCTGTTGTTAATGTTAAAAAGGATACATGTGTAGGTATACTTAAACCATTTTCATCAATAATAATCTTATTTATATTCAGTGCATCGACTGGAGGGGAGTTCACTCTTTTCTAGGGGCGGGGCTTGCAAATATAGTTGAGAAACACTGCCGTAGAGTAACGATATCACTCCCACCCTTCACGAGAATGATGTTCCAAGTTGCTTCAATAAACAAATATCAGAATCGGAAGACACGGGACCCTTTTCGAGCATGCAAAAGTTTATTCTTTATTGTTTTTTTTTTGTGTGTGTGTGTATTTTACCTTTGATAAAATTTGACTTATTCTGTCTTTGTTTCCACGTTGGGGGAAAAAAAGACAATCAATCGATGCGAAAACCTATTGCGATGTTAGTGGAGACTTCTGGAGATTCGCAGCCTTCTTACAGAACCAACGTTCACTCCTACATATCCAGGCAGCAAATGAATGCTGCGTGCACAAAGCCACTTCTGGGTAATTACCTATGCACCTCACTATACAAAATCTTCATCAGCTTATACATCGTTTTTGTTTTTTACTGCTGTATTTTAAAAGTCTTGTTGAGCGCAGAATTTGATTGACTTGTTTTCAGTTTTAGTTGTGCCATAAATTCACACCTTGAACCCTGGTGGGTAATAAAAAAAAACAAATGCATATACGCCTTACTTGAATATAAACCATAGGCTTTAAATCAAGTTGCAATTTATAGTCTGAAATTTACGGTATTTCAATATAATAAATAGAATATCCATTTTGTTATAAATGGTGTCAGGAAAATTGTTACTATTGTGACACTTTTTTTTTTTTAATATGTTGTAGGAAATCTGAATAGGAACAGACCTTCAGACGTTACTACGTGAGTATGTTTTTTAATACTCTTGAAATACATTAATTGTGATTCATTATTAAGATTTTGGAAGAAATACAAGTGCAGTATTAACTAATTACTAATATGTTATTCCCTCACTGAAATATGACGACTCTTCCGAAGGTGACCCGAAAAACACGGATTGAAAAATGTAATAGTCTACAAAGATATACACTGAGGCAGTTGCTAAAATGGAATTCTACTGAAGCGTATTTTAGGTTTAGCGGTATTTTCAATGCCAGTTTTCTTTAGGGTTCTTTTCAAACTTGGATAATATGCAGGGGGGAAAGCACGTTGACACAATGACATCATTTGCAGACCTCCAGAAGGGTCGCGTGCTTTCCGCAGAAGGGCCCTGCTGAACCAGTGTCAAAGTGTCACCAAAGGCTATCGGGTTTGTGAGCACACACTTTCGTTTTTTCGGATGAGTGGCAGTGGTCAGCGCATACTAAAATCACCATTTATACATGTTTTGCTTCCAGCATGTCAACATCACCAACTTCAGCTTGTGTTGGGAGAACGGTATGGCTTTCTGCGCCTTGTATCATAAATATCTACCCGATCGCATCCCTTACAACAGCCTCGTCCCAACAGAGAAGGTAGGGAAAAAATAGTAGGATAAATATGGTAACAATTTGAAAACGTGTCTTGTATAACCCCCCAGGAGAAAAATTTGGATCTGGCTTTTAAGACAGGAGAGTCTGTTGGGATCGAAGCCACTCTGGTGAGGCTTTATTCACATAAACATTGGGAAATATGGTTACATTTGCAGGAACAGTACAAACCCAATTCCAGTGAAATCTTGAAGTTACGTGTGAATGACACTGTATACTGTATATTAGGGATGCACAATTGATCGAATTTTAAGCGCGATCACGGTATTGGCTGCCAGAATTATTGAGCTGATCATCGGCGATATTAGCATTTTAAAAAATCAAGCACCTTTTTTATTACAAGTCAAATCAAGCACTTTGCCATCCTACCACCAGGGGACGTTGTTTCCCAAATGTTTGCATGACAAAACGGTCTACTTATCTTTCCCGAATATATATATATATATATATATATATATATATATATATATATACATATATATATATATATATATATATATATATTTAGTATACTATAATTATTATTTTATTAGCTTCTCACCTGATTTATTATGTATCCTGTGCTAGTTGTCAATTGAGACGCATTTTGAAACATCAGATTGGCAAAAAATTGGAATCAATTCGATTTGAAATAACCGAAAATGACATTTTTACTGCTCATTGATTAAAAATTCCTTTTTAAGTAAATCATGTGCTTGCTTCTAAGTAGGCTTATTTTTATCATTGGTTTGCATTCAGCAAGTAATTTAGCTGTGTTTTAATTTTCTTTTTTGTGATTCTAAACTTTTTCACTTTTCGACTTGCACACCACAGCTGTCATTGAAAAATTGCAAGATTCGGTATAGAGCGTGATCAACATTTGAGGTTTGCCTGACAAATTTTCAGTACTAGCTAGCTAGCGCAGCTCTGCAAAGCGGTCTTTTAATATAAAGTCGGAAGTCCTTTCTTACATGAATGCAAATAGCGACTAATAAAAGTCAAAAATATGCCACTAATTTCATTAGAATTGGGTTTGTACATTCTTAAAAACAGTTTGGTCTAAACTCAATTATGGGTGAAAAAAAAAAAATGGACCAGTTCCACTCACACCAAAAAGAGTCGAACAAATAACCCACTAAATAACAGTCACTCTAATCCTAACCTAATTGAGTCAATTTGCGTTGTACCAAATTCAGATGCAATTATTGATAGTTTTGTCACTTATTCAGTGGGCTCAAATAAACAATCCAAAACATGTGGTCGAAAAAATAACCTCAAAGTCCAATTTTAAGGTTGGTCTTTCCCTTTTCACCCATAATTAGTTGTTTTTGTTTTTGTTTTGTTTTTTAACGCACTAGTTTACATTCTAGCATGTTATCTGTAACCTCTAAATTTCAGTAGCCTACCTGACTCATCCATTTTTAAATGAGTCAGTGATCTTTTGATTGTTCTCTTTCATGGTGATCGCCGCGTGCCAGTCGGTGGAGGAGATGCTGAAGGACGAAGTTCCAGACCGTTACAAATTAATGTCTTACGTGGAAAGCATTTTTCGGCACTTTGAGAAGGAGGAAGCGGCCCTTCCTCCCAAGGCCTAGACTGCGTCTCTGCAATATGACTGAAATGTATTGTTTTATGGAGCCGCGCATTCCTCATGCACCAACGTGCCTCACAGCTACCCAGTAGAAGCTCCACAGTGTTTAGTTTGGTCCTAGATTTGTTGCACTGCACTTTTTTTCTAAAATCACCTTTGCTGCAACTCCTTTTAAGTTTGTTTTGGTGAGCTTTGGAACATGTATTTTGCACTACATTTGTTTTTGGAGAAAATGAGCACTTTAAAAGAGACTTTTTGGAATAGGGGCACAATAGTGGCGTTCATCTTGGCAGTTAAGCCTCCTCGTCCAATGTAATGATCACAACAATTGTCTACATGCGGCACAACTTGCATATGAACTGAATTTTTTTTATATCATCTGTGGAACATCTTAGGGCATGTGTGCGGCGGTTCACTATTTTTTCTAATGTATAGTTGTTAACGGAAGACTTAATGCATTAATAAAGACATTGGAACCGAATTTCATGCTGCTGATCGCCCTGCTAGCAAATGTTATTTTGGTTCTAAAACAACACATACTGTAAATCTTTTTCTACTGCCCTATTTCCAGGTATGACTTTTTGATGTGGCTTAGTAACCCTTGCATAAAATTCTTTTAAAAATTGCGCTTGAATTATGATCTAAATAAATATGTGCAAATTTACGCACCCGTGTCAGTCTGGATTGTGCTTGGTAACAAAAGAAAACGTTTCTAGAAAAAATATATATATTTGGGGATTAGTTATTTTGCAAGGACCTTCAAGAACAGAACAAAAAAAAGTTATTTGGTATTAGTGGTTAACTGGTAGCCTACCTACCAACGCAGAGGCTGGATTTAATCATCCGACCACCGTGACCTTGTCGAAGTGTTCTTGAGGATGCTGAACCTCCTGATGCTACGTCGGGAGGTAAATGAGTAATCAGTGTAAAGTGCTACCTGAAATGGAAAAGCACTTCTCTCATTTCACTGAAACACACTGATGACATTTGTGTGCAAAGAATAGATAAAAACAAATTTATTTGAGTATGGAATTGACAATAGAAATTAAAAAAAAATGGATAAATACAACAAATGCACATAAGTACATGGGTAGATAAAACCATGTTGAAAATGACAAAGGAAAAGAAACAAATACCCGCTTGAGTTAAAAAAAAAATACATGAAATTAAAATGGAAGAACACAGGCTTTTCTACATAATGTTCTCTAGCATTTCAAATATTTGAACGTGAAATGTTCACTAATCCCGAAAATAGCGCTCTTGAACGAGTTCTATTTTATGAGGCTGGAATAGCGCCCCCTATGGGCGGTGTTGATAGAGGCGGGAGGAGGAGAGACTTGAGTTTGGCTGACATGGCTGCTATTTCCGGGTCCTGGGTTTCATACATCTTGACCAATCTGGCAAACTTCAGGACACCTTCAACGAGAACCAGATCTGATATTAAAACATTTTTTGGGACCTCCTACTCCTTGCAAACGTCTCAAACGTTTTGATAAAAATTTCCCATTCTTGACTGTCTTTCTCATATACAGAAACGGGCTTAACTTTTGACCTCACCTTCTCCTTCATTGTTGAAGCCGTAAGCTTTGATGACTTCCTGTTGAATCAGCGTGGCCACTGGAAGCACCAGCTGAAGCATCTTGCCCATATCGTTGCACGCGCTCTCCCGCGCCTCCTCCATCCTCACCGCATTTTCCGGCACAGAAAAGGCCTGGATCACCTCACTGAGTACCACTGACACACAAAAACACCATTGACTTACAATGCTGCAAGCATGTTTTTGTGAATGTGGGGGGGAAACCAGAGGAAAATCCAAGCAGGCAAACTTCACACAGTAAGGCCTGAGCCAGAATCAAACCCACGATCTCTGCACTGTGTGGCAGATGTGCTAACCACTCAGTGTGCCACCTTAAACTAGAAATAATAGAAATAATAAACACCCGTTTTGTCAAGGTACTGGAATTATCTGCTATCAGTGACAAATCAAGACTTGGTATAGTACATCCCTAATCTAATCACTGAATGATACCACCTCTTCATCACCTCAGTTTGAGCCACAAAAAAAGGTGATCTGCCACTCCACAACTATAGATATGTTCAATATATACTATACTAGTGTTGGCAGCTCTTTTGGAGTGGAAACTGCAGACATTTTGTCAAAGGAAATAATGTTTTTATGGAGTGTACGTTTTTAAAGAGGTATAAATCATTTTTGACTGTTCTGCATTTTGTAAACGTTACCTCTGGTCTGCTCCACAGTCAGGTTGGGCTGCTGAGCTGGTGCAGATGCCATGTCCTGAAAGACACGAGGGGAACGAGAGACATTTGCCTTTGTAAGGTGTCACACACGCATTAATCCATTATAAAACATCTGTAGGCCCACTGCATTGCACACATAATCCAATGTAAAATAAAGTGGGGGTCGGTTATGTAAGGTAAACGACGATATCGAGTTCGTCATGTTTTGTGATCACGTCACATCACTGGTCTATTGTGCCTGAATCGAAATACAGGCCATACGTCAAACTAAAGCCATTCAGTAAAACGGATGTTAGGAAAACAATGTTAAATAATCGTGATAACGGATAGAATTGGGGGTGGTTCGGGTTGATGTCTCGTTAACCGTCACTTCACCCGAGAAACATGGCGATTTAGTCATATAACAGCATTGTCGATGAATACAATCTCATAACTGTAGCATATCTGAGTCCAACTCACCACAAAGATGTCAACAAGCAAGCAAGTCAAAAAGCTTCGTGGTCCGGCGGCACGGTTTTGCGACAGGAGCTTTACGACATCAAGTCCTATTTTCAGGCAGACACGCTACCTAATGTAAACAACGTCAAAATGGTGACGAGGAGATGTCACTAAAGCGTGCATACGTGGCATCAAAGCGTATTTGTGAACGTTTAAGGTGTCGATAGGCCGGATGGATGAAGCTTTAGCGGCTGCTGACATAGTTTGTCACGTTTATTTTCACGATGGAGCGGAAGCTTGCAGATTTTAGGGCTCGACGACAGGCTAAACGGAGTTCCAGTCAGTCCGGCGCCGCTTCCGCTGCAGCCGCGGAGGCTTTAGCAAACGCTCAAGAAAATGAGCAAAATGAGGGAGCCCCAGATGAGGTGAGGACCGTCTCTTTAAATCTTGTGCAGAATCCCCCAGGTGTTGCAGGAAGTTCAAGAAGCGCTCCTCAAATTCATTCTAGCTTCTCCTCAAATGTAGATGACAGTTTTGTTTACGTCAAAATGCACCTAGGATCAAGAATTGGAGTACACCTTGCTCAACCTGTTTTTTTTTTTTTTTTATCTTGCTGAATTCTGCAAGCAAGCAGTTCGTTACTATGACGACAGGGGGCGGAGCTAGGGGTAGCTGTAGACAAATGTATACAGGCTAGAGCAGCGACTACAACTGTTTTATTAATTACTCTGTTAATTATTTTACAAACAAAAACGTATTTCTCATTCCTATATTATATAAAAAAATCATAGTATTTCACTTTGACAATGCTGAAAATGCAGAAACAAAATCATAATTTTACTGGTTTGCACCTTAATTTGTCAGTAAATAGTTTTCACTTTTAAATATTTTTCGAATTGTTTATTGTATTGAGGGCATTATTTCAAATTGATATAATTATTTCCAAATATATAATTGTTTCTGATTTTCTCTAATTTGTCAGAAAATGTTTCATCTTTAGCTATCACCTATCCAGTATATAGTTTTAGAATATAGCCTACTGATAGATTCGTTGATTAATTGAACTGAAGTCAAAATCTACTGTAGTTTACATTTGCTCATTTTAAATATGTTTCCAGTCTCATGTTTATTAACCAATTAGTGTACATTTGGTTTGGTTTAATGATCAAATTAAATCGAAGGAACAGAAATGACCCACATCACAATAAATGAGAACTTTAGTGCCTCGTTTTGGCAAAAATGTTGATTAGAATTTTTCCAAAGTGACAAAAAGTTTTGATTTTTCCAAAGTGAAAGCAGATTTTTGCGAAGGTATTTCGGACAAAAGACCACTCTGCTTTCATGAAGGAGTATTTCATAAAGTTTTGAGGCTGAAATCAGAGGATTGTTGTGTTCCTGCAGTCTAGTAGGGGTATGCTGGACAACTGGTTGTGGAAATGGCTGTCCACGAGAAGATTCACCCTCGCCAACATCACCTTGCTCAAAGTCCTTCTCTGGGTCGTCCTGCTCAGCTTTTTTGTGGAGCTTGAGTTCGGCTCGGCCTTTTTCGTCGTCTCCCTCTTCTACTGGATGTACGAGGGGATGCGCGACCCGGATGAATACGACCCCGAGGAGTTGAGTGCTTATTCCGTCTTCAATCCGGACTGTCAACCGCTGCCTGGTGCTCTCACTGCGGAACAGTTGGAGGCGGAGATGGGATACAGACCCCTTGCAGATGAATGAAATGCCAACTGCACATGAATCTTGTTTTGAAATTGTAATTGCAATGTATTTGATGCTATTAAATGACATTTGTGTATTGACTTTTATTTCCGTCAGTTTCTCAGTTGTGGTCGTATGATGGACTTGGCAATATTCAGATGTTCAATCAGGATTTTAAAACGTACATAACTACAGATACTTGTTATGAGAAAAACCCAGAAGATTTGCAGAGTCCACAACTGAATCCAAACATTCACCATAGGAGCAGCCAAGTGAGTGGAAAGTATCTTTGGAAAAGTTTGAACCTCCAACTGTTGACTTTGTAAAACGTGCAATTTCGAGGTTTGCCTTAATAATAAATGTTTGACCCATAAAATTGGTTTATAAATGTCGTTTCCAATTTTACTGCTGGAGTTGCCAATTGCCAATAGTGAAAAAAATGTTATTTCTGATCTTTGTAAATACTATGTTTCATACTAAACTAAAATATATTTTTTTTTATTTTAAACTAAAATATAATTTAGTTTCATATGAATGTCAGAATTTTGAGCGTTGTGACCTCAAAAGTCATTGTTCAAAAGGGCCAATAAATGATATATTTCCAAATAATCTGATTCCGTCAATAATTTTATAGTTCAGGCTTTAAAATGTTAAGGTTTACAGCGTCTTACAGACTTTATGAAAAAACACATTTGTATTTTTTTTTATGCAAAGGCTGTAAGTCACCTCGAGCCTTTTAACTGGCAAATCCAAAATGTCCACAAGGGGGCAATGTGATATTATCACGCAGTTAATCGCAATTGTTTTAAAAACAAGCAAGATCCTTTGACAATTTCACTTCCGCATTTATTAGACGACTGAATTACTATCACTATTTTCTGCGTTGAAAGGACGTTGTACCTACACTCATGGCGTCATATTTTATAATCTAATAAAATGTATGTGGTGGTAGCATGTGATTTAAGTTTTTTGTTGAAAAACGGTGACGCCCACTTGTCTTAGAGCAGCAGGCTGCAACTACCTGGCCAGTCACTGTCGGCTCGTTGGTCCACAAGTGTTTACTGGCTCAATATCAAATTACTGCATTGCAATTTATTAGTTTTTTTGTTTTGTTTTATTTTAACTCTCCTGCATCTGCTCACAACAGTAAGTATTTCTCTCACTTGCTACTTTATCCGTTTTCTGCAGTAAAGGGTAGTGACATGCTAGCTTTCAAGTTCAAGTCAACAGCTGGCAGTCCTGGTACGTGTATAAGTATTGTATCAGATCTTATATATCACATTAGATACGGTTACACGTTGGATATGGCCTGTGAACATCGTGCATTTGTGAAGTAAGAGTAATTAGTATATAATGGTCACACGGTTTGTTCTAATCCAGTAATGTCTGGGAGTCCTGCTGTGGTCCTTCGTTTGGTGGCTTCAGCTTACTCAGTTGCTGAGAAAGCTGGAGAAATAGTGAGGAAAGTGCTTCACCGTGGTGACCTCGGCATAGTGGAGAAGGTAAGGAGTGAACTCATAAAAGTGTGTCAAATGAGAGTAATTTGTCTCATTTGCATGTAGGAAGGAGCCCATGATCTGCAGACACTTGCAGACAGACTTGCACAGAGGAGCATCTGTGCTTCGTTGTCCAGACGTTTCCCGAAAATCACGATCATTGCCGAAGAGGTGAGTGCATGACCTTTTAGTTTCCTAACCGTTTGCATTCATTTACAACCATATAAATCAATGCAGGAACTCCCACCTGAGGAGATCCCGGAGGACCTGATTGAAAACGGCCAGGCAGAAGAAATCCTCAAGAAAGTCTGTCCAGATAAATTTAGTGGATTGAAGGAAGAAGAGGTAACAACCACTACATTTTGAAGCTCAGTTTTTGACTGGGTTATTGTTTATTTGCACAGTGTGTGATAGTGAATGAAGTTCCATAAGAATAGATTTGATGGAGCTCAAAAGTATTTTAACAAAGCATGTTCTATTGAGCCTCTATTGTTTTCTGCTTGCCTTTTCAAAAATTTAGCTAGTGGTCTGGGTAGATCCAGTAGATGGGACAAAGGAGTACACTGAAGGTGAGTCCAGTTTTCTACAAATAAAATTTTATATTAGAAAAGAAAGGTATTTCTTTTCAATTTGCAGAAGCAAACTTTGTGTTTAAAAAAAAAAAAGGTATTGGTGGTATTTGTATTTTGTATCTGTATTGGTGACTACTCAAGAAATGAATACCCATACTGGTATCAGTCTGAAAATAGCGATATCAAACCATCCCCATCATATAATAATAATAATGTTGTGTATTTCAGGGCTCCTTGATAATGTGACGGTGCTGATCGGAATCGCATACGCAGGCCAAGCAATCGCTGGTGTCATCAACCAGCCTTTCTACAACTACCAGGTCCAGACCAAACTAAACGATCCACCTTCACATATGGCGACCCTCCACTCAAGGCGCTTGTCTCTCATCAGCTTGGACCAGGGGCGCACTTGGGACGAACCATGTGGGCGATGCTGGGGTTGGGTGCCTTTGGATTTCAGCTGCAAGAAGTTCCAGACAACAAACGCATCGTGACCACGACCCGTTCCCATAGCAGCAAGCTTATAAATGAATGCGTCAACGCGATGGAACCTCATGAGGTTTTAAGAGTGGGCGGTGCAGGGAACAAGGTCAGATGGCTTCCATTTGTTTTGCTAAAGAAAACCTCCAAAGTTGACTTTCAAGCTGTTCGCATTTCAAATTGTGGCTTGGATTTACATTTTCAAATTTTAACCAGTTGCCAAGCACAAAACGTGCTTGGTCTGCTCATCAAGAAGAAGAACAGGAAGTCATTGACCTCATTTTGGCCAAACGCAGAAGCACATTGTGTAAATTAGTGTTTTAAAAAGTTATTTATTTAGACATATTTTTTTATGTCATTTCGTGTATAATATTGATGCATAGAAGGACCTATCTAGTGTTAGATATTTCAATGTCTGTTTTATTATCAATAATTACCAATGATTTATTTATCCGTCCAGATCATCCAGCTTATTGAGGGCAAAGCGTCCGCGTATGTCTTTGCAAGTCCAGGAACCAAAAAGTGGGACACATGTGCCCCTGAGGTTTTCCTGCACTGTGTTGGAGGTATGAAACATCATTTTGGATTCAGCACATCCATCCTGCATTACTTGAATCTAGTGACACTTTATATTGAATTTGTGTTTTGGGATTTATTTATTTTTTTTGTCTCCCAGGTAAACTGACGGACGTATATAATAAACCGTACCGCTATGATGCCGATGTGAAGCGCGTGAACTCGGCGGGCGTTCTCGCCACGCTGAGAAATCACGAGTACTACGTCAGCAGAGTGCCGCAGTCGGTGCTGCAAGCCCTCAAATCTGACTGAGGTACACCATGTGCCATAACTTCATAAATTATACTTATTACTTTGACAAGGCAGTAACGCTTTTATCATGATACAAAAAAATAAGGGGGATGCCAAGTACATTCAGGAAAAGATGTTACTTTATATTTTTTGTATTTAATGCAGAGTAAATGAGTAAGCTGTAAACTCAATTTGTATGAATAAATAGGAACTCTTAATCTTTATACTCGTGTTGTTGAGAAATTTCCTCTGTGTGTTTGTTTTTTGTTGTTTCTGTGGACTGCTTTTGCAGTAAAACATTGAACCCGTTGCAAAAAAAAGTATAGTTCTTATTTTATTAATACATAAAAAAACAAGAAAAATATTTAAATCAATGATAAATTAGCAAAAATATTCTTACAAAAGATTTTCAGTTTGTTTCGGAAGTACAAATAAAGTTTGCACCTCTATTCAATTATTGTCGACAAAGTGCTTTCAGTCTTGCAAGGCACATTTTTTTTTTTTTAAACGCGTTAGCACATTACAGAAGATAAATCTGCGGGAATTACAATCCCGTTGCTTTCATTTCTACTGGACACTCTGTCTTGCTTCTCCGACGCAGCACAAAAGAGCACACGAACCAGGCAATGGTGGCGCCCACCAATAAACTAACAACTCCCACTACTACTGGAATCCACAGTGGCTGGGAGGTCGCGCACAGGGGCACAAACGCCGTTGATGTACCGCTCGCTGATGTCACATCGGGGGTGGCGCTCGTGGTTGGATGAGGTGGACGAGGGGCACTGTTGACTTTGGTGAAGATGAACGGACTGTGCTGTTAGGCGGAAAATGAATTGACAAGATGCGATTAGAATTTTTTAACTGATTTAAAGAGAGAACAACTTCTGAATGTTCTGAAGTCCTATTTCCATGCCAGAATTATAGTAGTGCTCTGCTTAATTAGTGAAATAGGCGTGTTATCATATGAAAGATTGACTTCCATTCATTACTTTGAATTGCATGTCGGTAATAGCTATGTTGTATGTGTGGAAACACTGCCATCCAATGGTCACAGTTGTCATTGCAGTGCTCAATTGGCTTAGTCAAGGGTGTCAGCTACCCTCCATTAAAAAAAACATTTGATTATTACTGTTTTAAAAGATGAGAATTATCGTCCATGGCACTGAAAGAGATATTCATCAACCTTTAGTTTTTTTATCTTATTATTTTAATAATGGCTGCAGTGATAATCATCTCATAGGGAGCAAATGGGCTTTTTTTTTGTACTAATGTACCGTACACAATCCTTTGAAGCTGTTACGTGACTTTTACAATGATATTTTATTGCCTTATACACTTCTCTATTACTTCATAACTTTTCCTATAAAGAGATGTAATCAAATTATATTAAGGATGTTATCACGCCGACCAGCTGCTGATATCAGAATTGACCTGACCTAATATAATGCAAAAAGATCAATGCTCTTTGTACTCATTGCAGTACCTCAGTAGGACAGCGAATCTTGGAGCGGTCATAGGTGAAGTTGTTATAGGCCTGTTTCTTGCCTACAGGTTCCAGCTGTAAAAAAAAATAATAATAATTTGATAGCAAAGTCATTTGGAGAAAAAATAATGAGCGGAATACTCGCCATGTTATTCCACAACGCTATGGCCATCTCAGCATGAGCTCGCTCGCTGATGTGAAAACAATCCAGAGAGAAAAAAGAGGTGTCTGCCTCCCCTTCCTGAGCAAACCAAAAAAACCAGAGTACAGTTTGGATCAATTTTCAATATTTTCCATTTTTTATTTCTTTTACTTACGCCTATATAAGGGATGAAGTAATTGTGTAAAAATGGCTGAAGAACAACAGCGAAGTCTTCTTTCCCATCATAACGAGATCCGGATATAAGATTGTGGATTTCCACCTTTAAAGGCGGGAAAGGAAGTTGAAATGATAGTATTACATATTTATTTTGAAGGCGGAAAATGCAGTTTTTATTGACCTGGTATTTAAGATTGATTTGTTTCATCTCCTCTATCTCTGGGGAGTTTTCTGTTGGGTTGATAACGCAAGGACACGTTGTTCTGCGAAACAATAACATAAAAACATTTTGTTATACAGTTATTCAATTTAAAAAAAAAAAAAAAACTACTCGTTTCCAAACTAACCTCTGTAGCAGGCCGCATCCCAGACTGTTTTTCTTGACTTGTTTTAATGTGTCCATTTGCATTATCTCCACTAAATTGACCAACAGCCTTGGTACCTGCACATGAATAATGGTCGACACATTTAAAAATATTACCACAGTGAATGAGTGAATTTTAGGACTCTCACTGTCAAATCTCTTTTAAAAATGATTATCCTTTTATTGATATGAGTTGTTCTTTTTGTCCCCTTAAATATCTACCAAGGTTGACCATGAGTTGAAGGTCTTCCTGTTCTTCTTCATGACGAACAGACTGGGCACATTTTGTGCTTGATTGCCCCCTATTGGGCAAAATTGAAACTGAGTCTTTATAGATTTGATTGTAGTGACATTTTCGGAGGATGCAGCTTTTGTGCTTTTTGGGCGTTTTTTTTTTTAAAGGAAGTTCCTATTAAATCTGTAAATGTTTTTAAGCTCACAAATAAGCATCAACCACTAGGGGGTGCACCAAGAAAGGCAATGGAGCCATATGTCAAGGTGGTTTTTGCATATTCTTTCCCTTGCCTCCATCAAACACAGTCCCGCCGGAACTTGTAGTCCGATATATTTAGTCAACTCATGCTTAAAGTTGACTGACCTGACTTGGTCAACGTTTTCGCTCTAGTGGATTTACAGTAGAATACAACTCACCTCTTGATAAAGTTTATCCAAAGCGAGCATCAGATTGTGACTGTAATTCCTGGGTGACAGATTTTCCTGCAGAAAACATGAAGTTTCATCATCACATTGCGTCTTCAGCGTCACATTTTTAAATCTACGTCACAAACTCAATAATTCTGTTTGTTCATTCAACCTGTCAGTGTGCCTTGGTGGGTGCTGCTGTTTTGGTTAGTAATATTCAAAATGTACAGTTTGTTTCAATGCTTGTTTGTTTGTTTCAATGCGTGGGAACAATAGTGTCTTTGAGGTAAAATAATTGCATTTGTAATATTTAGCGTGAAGCATTTATTTGAGTGGACGATGGCAATGGAGTGGGAAACAATAAAAAAAAAAATACTGCAGAGGCCATTAAAAGAAAAAAAAAACTTGTGAGGTGTGTGTGATGATACTTACTTCGTCAGTGCAATAATGGCAAAGGTCATTTCCCCCTACAAATATTGTCAAAAGTTTCCAGTCCTCATCAAAGTTAACTTCCTGTGTAACAACAAATGATTACAACTTGATAACAGTGACCATAAAAAAAATCTTCTGTAAGTCATCTTGTTAGAAATCTCACCTTGTGTTCTTGCATGGCTTTTATGAGAACTTGGATTTGGTTTTGGATGTCCCTGTGACAGAACAGATGCAAAAATAAGATAATCGTTTTTCCAGACTTAATGGTGGCTGGTATGGCCCAAAAAATCAAATCTCAATTTTCTTCAATCCTCAGTAAGTAAACATTAGCACGTACGAAGTCTTGGCTCCTGCTACAGCCATGTTGAAGCCCTTCTGTCTTGAACCCTGACCTTTGGAGAAGCCCTTCAGGGTTGCGTTGAACTTTCTCAGAATATCTGTGAGCATATTGAGAGTGAAATTAAAGAACAAATGTGAAGACAAAGAAAACAAAAACATCCTGACTGGCGATCAACATACTTGGTAGTGTTGTAACGGTGTCCAGAGTGCGGTCTCCTCCAATGCTGCGGGACAAGAACGACAAACCCGGTTGTCACTTGTAAACGTAGCTGTCATTCAGTCTTAGTTTTGCTTTAGTTTACCTCCAAGACACGCCTTTATATTCTCTACTGAGCTCCAACAGATTCTTGGCTTTTGCGCCAGTGCCAGCCTGTACAAATAGTAAATTACCAAAATTTGACATGTTGTCACCATCTGGGTGAAATTTCAGCTCCCTAGTGACTTCTTTCAAAGCTTTCCCTGTCATGTGAAATGCCTTTGATGTAAACATCAAAGGATTGGACAAAATACCGCATAAGGGTCAATTGGACATTTATATACTATAAGTAAACAATCCTTTCGAAGCAGACTAGTAGTGAATTAGTTAATCTGGTTACCAACCGTTGTGGAGTCTCCCACTGCTGCCACCACCTTGATGTCAGCTGGTCTGAGTTTATGAACTATGAACATAAGAACAGAACGTTACTTCCTGGTACCGGATTATCACATTACCGACTGTGCATTTAACTCATTCAGTGCCATGGGCGAGAATTCTCGTCTTTTAAAATAGTAACGGCAATAATATATAATAAAGTTCTGGTCAAATATGTTTTTTTTAAGGAGAAGAGCTGACACCCTTGATTAATGCTTACCTAATATAAGCCAATTGAGCAATGTCGTGCTAACTGTGTCCATTGGATGGAAGTGTTTCCACACTTACAACACAACTATTACCTCCATCAATTCTAACTGAAGAATGGAAGTCAATCTTTCATATGCCGGCCCCCATATTTACATAGACATAGAATATTCCACAAAATATTCCGTTGGCCTTGAAAGGCGAGTCAAAATGCTAAATACACTTGACCTCTAGAGGTTTCCTTTTCCGATAATGCTTTGCACTGAAAGAGTTAATATGATTCTGCACTCTATATCTTACCCGATGTTGGTACAGAATGAGATGGAGCAAGGTCCATACAGGAGAAGTCACTTCCCCAGTTCTGGAGGCAAAGCGGAGCTCATTATTAGCACAATCATTCCCAAAAATTAAAAAAAAAAAAATTTGTTTGTTTTTAATCCAGACATATACTGTATGGATGGATGGATGGTGCATTTTCACAAAATCAGGCTCATGTCTCTTATAGGTGTCCACACACGCAGTAGTCAAATGGCGCTGCCCTTACCGAGATTTCTTTTGTACTAAATTAGAATTTCATGTGTAAACTCTATTATCATGTTTGGGCAGGTACAGGTTTCACTTTAATCAGACTTACAGGCACCGCTAATATAACCGCGACTCTCCGTGGGACTACAGCCAAATGGAATGGGACCAAAAAGGGACAACAGTACAGTTACTGTATAAGGTTTAATAATTTAAGATTTATAAGCATTATAAGTATTAACTACAGTACTTACTGTATTAGGCGCCGGTGTTGGTGGAGGAACCGTATATGAGTAATTGCTGTTGCGATAGGTGCGGATGAACGGGGAAGTCTGAACAACAAAAATAAACGCAATTATTTGAACAGCACATCAAAAAGTAGTTGTTATCTGCCTATCACTTTATTTTGCTAAACTTGAACAATTTCCAGGCAACAATCTTAAGCTTGGGAATGATAGATGAAACTGTCCTACCTTTGAGGGACATTTTATTTGAATGTCTGTGGAAAAATCCTGAAAAGACGTTTTGTTTCCGAGTGGCTCCAGCTGGGAAAAAAGATAAAAACAGATAAGCATGAACCTCCTCAGTTTGTCAGTGTTATTTTGTATAACCATTGTGGATACACACGTCCGAACACAAATTGCTAAAAAGTTTCAGATGTGAATATTGAACAACATGTAGTGTGTTTGACTGTTACCATATTGTTCCACAAGGAGCGGGCCATCTGAGTGTGCGCCTTCTGGCTCAGGTGGAAACAGTCGGCACTGAAGTAAGAGCGATCGGGCCGGCCGTCCTGAGACAGTAGACGCCAAATTCAAAACTTCAATCGTATATCTAAACATGTAAATGACGTCCATTGCCAGAAAAATAAAGAATAAACGAAGAAACAGACGCCGTCTTCAAAACTCTGGCGGTAATACTGACCGGTAGCCTGGGAACGACGATTTCTCGGAAAAAAGGCTGGATGACAACGGTGAAGTCCGGCCGAGAGTCGTAACGCTTGGACTCCACAAGTTCATGTAGCATCAGCTGTGAGGCAGAGGACAGCGTTCAATGGCTTCCATGCCTCAACGTTGCAATTTGACTTCCTGCTCCGCGTTACCTGATATTGTCTGTTTAGGGTTTTCAGTTTTTGCAGTGAGGTAGAGGTGGACTTTGGTAAGATAACACAAGGGCACAGAAAACTACAAAAAGGACAGAGAAAGGAATAATATGATACATAGTTGGAAGCTCCATTTTTTTTTTCCAAAATATTAGGGTAAAAAAAAAACTCTTTGAATGTTTCTTTGAATGTTAATTTCTCCCTTTATCTTTTTTTAATCAAAATAATCCATAAACTTAATGCATTTTTATTATTTGTGACTGTTTACAATCTTCGATTAATGCATTCGAAATGTATGAAAATAAGGAAGTAGTTGACGATGTACACCAATGAAAGATGAAGATGCTGAAACATTAAACAACAGAATTGGGTATTCCAACCTGACAGCATTCACATTGCTGTAAATTTCTCAATTCTTGAGTTACCTCCATGCATTGCACAGCTTTCAAACTAACTCAAGGCCCAATCACTCTTTTAAATATATAATATATATATATATATATATATATATATATATATATATATATATATATATATATATATATATATATATATATATATATACAGTATATTATTGTGTCAGTAATTAATTAATCACAATATCATATTTTTCCAGTTATTTTCTGCAAAGCTTTTCACAGACCTTTCTTGAAATTAGTGTAAAATCTTTCAAAAACATTTTTTTTTTTCCCCAATGACTTGTTGAGCAACTTTTTCAAGTATAACTACACAAAACATCCATCTTGGTCTGTTTTTGTGACGATGCTCTGCATATATATACTGTATATTTGTGTGTATATTGAATTATTAGGTGGGGTTGTCACTGTTTAGTTAGCCTAATTTGGAAGCTAGTGTGTTTTTAAACCGCCACTCACTTGACTAGCCAGGTGGGACATTTCAACGAGGCGTCCTGATGCATCTCTCTCAAGGGGACGATGTGCAGAGGTTCGATTAAGTTGACGAGAGCTCGAGGCACCTGGTATAGAAACTCTCCGTTAAACCATGCGGACAAATAGCATCAGCGCTCTGTCTACTTTTACCTCTTTGTGTAGATAATCAAGACTTTCTTGGACATTTTTGACGTAATTTTCCACAGAGTAGAAGAGCTGTGAAGTGAAAATAATGAAGCGGTGGTGCGTTTTCCTTTGGCGTCTTTGCCAGAAGGTAACTCACAGAATTGTAGCAGTGGTCGCAGATGTCGTTGCCACCTATGAACACCGTGATCACCTTCCAGTCGGATTTGAAGTCGATGCGCTGCAGGACACATTTCAAGTAAGGCTGCACAATTCTTTCAATTTTAATCACAACCACGACGTTGACTGCCACGATTTATTAAGCTGATCCTCGGCGAGGTTAACATATAAAAAAGCCTGCTTTAACTGTCAAAGTAGGCACTTTTTAATCCTATCACCAGGGGGCAATGTTTCCCACATGTTTGCATGACAAGAGCCACTGCTATTCTCACCCTAATATATAATTTACCAGTGTGAAATGGCCTTGAGTTTCTCACTTGGTTCCTAACAAATACAGTGCTAGCTGTCAACTGAGACCCAAAATAGGAATAAATTTGGTTTGAAATGTCCAAAAATGACACTTTGACTGCTATTTGATTAAAATTTGCTGAAAAGTAAACAACGTGCTTGGTTCTAATTGTATCAGGCCTTGAATCCCTGATTATATACTTCTTGTTTAAAAAAAAAAAAAAAAAAAATGGCAATTAATAGACATGTTTGACCAAACATGACGCATAATCGTGATTTCAATATTGACCAAAATAATCATGATTATTATTTTGGACATAATCGTGCAGCACTCATTTCAAGGTGTATGAAATGTTCAGTATAGTGTTTTTCTCAGAATTAGATTTCATCCATGCAGATAAAAACTTTAATTTTACTTAATGAATAACACACTCGTGCGCATACCGAGTCATTCTTCATCCTCGCCACAAGGGCTCGCACCTGAGTTGGCATGTCCCTGTTTCACACACACAAATATAACATAAAATTCATAAAATCAAATGATTGTAGTTGGGATGAGCTGAACAATTTCATGTTGGGATGTTTCAATCGGTCAAAAATTGTGGACGAAGGGGAGGAAAAATTATGCTGTTGAATGCTGAAAAAATGTGGTTGAAATAAGTTTAACACAAAGTTGGAACAGCTGCAACATATCAAATAAAAATTCAAGTTGGAGGAGAAACCCTCCACAAAATTTTGGCTAAAAGTAGAAGTAATGATGAGCTAAATAGTTAAAATTTGGAAATTGAGAACTTGTCAAAAAAATTGAGATATTACATGAAATTACATGAATGGCAAAATATGGCAGAATAAAAATAAATATGCACTGCAAAGGCTACATAAATTAGGATGTAGGTTGTATGACATTTTTTTTTGAATATTACTCATGAAAAACAACTTTTTATTGTTTTCCTTATAAAAAAATTACGACAACATACTCATAAATAATAACAAAAATAGCCATTGAACTGGTATATCCCATTGGACTTACTTGCTTTTTGCTCCAGCGACAGCCTGATTGAGAAAAGCCTGAGGTGTGTATTGTTTCCCCTTCCCAACAGAGTATCCCGTCACGTTGGCGTTAAAATGCTTTAATATATCTGGTAAAACATAACAAAATCATTTCAAAATAGTAGAGTCTTCGTTGCAAGTTTTTGGACTACTGTAAAAAGCGTAAAAGAACTTACTGGGCAATGTTGTTACAGTTGTGAGGTTGCCATCTCCACCAACACTGGACAAGACATTCAAATATGTTCACAGACTTGAAAAAAAAAAAGGTTAAAAAAAATATTGATTGAATTCATAAAGTTTGGGGCACCTCCAAGACAATCCTCGATATTGGGTCAGGACATCCAAAACGTTTGTTGGGGTTGATGCAACTCCATTCCCTGCCTAGCACAAAAACAAAACAAAAAAAAATCATTATTTTGGTATTAAACATTATATGATACTAGTTTGATACTACTCCAGTATGAATTTTATTATTGGAAACAACTTTAATTTTGCAAAAGTTCCAGTAGATGGCATTAATCCACCTTTTTCCAAATGAGATTGAACGCAAAATCTTTTGGAGTTCGAAAATGTCTCAATGCTCTAAAATGCTGATTTTGGCCCCTCAGACATGGCTGATATTTGACAATTATTTTTAACTTTTTACCTTTATGATTTCTCCTCATTTACCAAGTGTATACATGTAACCCCGGCATCATTATTCATGGCTGTGTTTCTCAATTTTTTTTTCAGTAACGTACCCCATGAAATATGCTTTCAGTCAAGTGCCCCTGAACCAGTGCAAAGCAGTTTTGGTTTAAAAAAAAAAAAAAAAAAACTTATATTATTCCATCAGTTTCTGATTTATTTAATTTTATAGTTTTTCAAACTTCATTTCTATCGATCCACAAAACAATAATCAACATAAAGTGTCCTTTTGGATCATAGAATCGGGCGGTACAATACAAAAAGTACAATAAAAATAATTGAAAAATAATATCTAGAATATAATTATATATAATATTTTAAATATGTAAAAAAAAAGTAAAAATGCAATAAATAAATTCCCAGAATTCTTTCAAATGAAGCAAAAACTGTTTTCTCTAAACGGTCTTACGAACAACGTTCAAAAAGATCAGTTAAACAGTCAACTATTTCCCACGCATCGCAGAACTTTTTCCAGTCTTCGACAATGATTTATCATCCGCAATCAGGTTCACTCACTGTCAGAGAGTCTCCCACAGCGGCAACCACTCGGATATCGCCCGGCCTCAGTTCATGCACTGATAAAACACAAAGACCGACACTTATTCTCCGGGATTTATTAACTATGTGATACTTGCAACGTATATGACGGCAGTAAACACCTGAACAAGTTCGAGACAATCTCAAAATAAGCTCCGTACCTTTTCATACCCAAAAAACGACAATACAATGCAAAAATAGACGTAGGGAAAAAGTCTGAAAATTTTTCGCAACTTACCAGAGCTGGGTGTGGAGTCAGATGGGCCCATGTCCTCACAGTGCATGTTTGTGCCTGTGTTCTGAGCGCACAGCGCATCCAGAGTGAGAAGGAAACAAGAGAGGTGCAAAAGTGCCTCAGCGGATCTCATTTGGATTCGTGTCATACGAACGACAACTTACTGCAGAGGTGAGAGGAGAGGCGTCAGCGCCGTGATTTGTAGGGGAGTTTTCCTTCGTCCTCAGAAAAGGACGCTCCTTTGGGGAGGAGGATGGGCAAAAGCAAAAAAGCAGACTTTTTTTTTTTTTCATTAAAGCTGAAAAATATGGGAATTTATTGGAAGTTCTAAATATGTCATGTAAAAATATTGCATTTTTTTTTTTATTGGTTATGTTGTTTATGGTTGGGTCTAATGAGTGCTTGAATGAAAAATAATATTCAAAAGCAGACTATTTTGGGGGAAAAATATAGTCTTGTGGCTCCGCAATGTTTGGGGGTAGAAAGTTTAAAAGCAATTTTTTTTTTTTACATTGTTTTAAAGTAAAATCTTTCATAATTTACTTGCATGAAAAGATTTATTTTTACTATACTTCTAATTTAGCTGTAATTTAATCATGAATGTGAACATGATTTAAATAGTTTATTTTACACATTTTTAAATAAATAAAACTATATTCCATTAACATTCTTCTAACACACTGTTTGAAATGTTTATATGCTATATATGCTCCAATTTTGAAGGAATTATTATGGGGACAAGACACAAAAAACATTTTTTTGTCCAAGAAAGCGTCATTTTCCAAAATGAATCCAGAAACCTTTTTGAAACCACCAAAACAACATATTTTAAGGTTTTTGGTTGCAATTTAATTAAAAAAGATTTAAGTTTAATATTTAATTGAATCATAATTATATTCTTTTAAACTCTTGATTGCTCTCAGCATTGATCTAAACAATCTTAACGTAATCAAGCGGTATTTTTTCTTATTTTTCAGTTAGTACTTTCCGCTAATCGTCTCTATTCTCAATTTCTTATTGTCTTAATCAGAACATCTTTGACTGACTTATATGATTGTTTTGTTGACATTCCCTTTAGCGTAGCTCCATCTAGTGGATGCTTAACGCAACCCCAGCCACTACAGTAGCTTCTATTCTTTGTGCCTTATAATGCAGTGTGTCATATATATGTATATATATATATATATATATATATATATATATATAAACATTTTTAAATAGGCCATTCATCGAAGGTGCGCCTTATAGTGCGGAAAATAGGGTATATAAAAAAGAAAAAAAACTAACCAAGCATGAACTTACCACTGTTGGACATTGCAAAGCAATAATGTTTCCATTGTCGTCTGTGTTATGTCTGTCACTTACGGGCTGCAGCTGAAAGACACGTTTGACACAACAATGGGCGAGTGTGGCCGGATTGAAGGGGCGTTGCTGACCTTTGCGTTAGGCCTCACCAGGTTCGTCCACAACTGCACCGTCAGTTTATCGGTCTCGCGTGACGCTTGCGACTCCGAGGTCGGCTTCCCAGTCTGCACACCAATGAACATTACGCTAACCGCTATCTGCGCTAGTCACAGAACAAACTTATTTTTAGATATCGCAATTAACCATTCGGTTAGAAGTGCATCAACCAACAAACGGCTCTCGAGTCACTTTTAAATAATGTATAGCCTCACATAATCAATGATTCATTAGTGACCCGGCAAAGGAAAAGACTCACATTAGCATAAGCGAGGTGTCCAATGAGAGGTTTATCTTGCAGGATGACACTGAAATCATCTGTGTGCCAGTTTCTCTTCACCAGGAGCTCATCCAAAGATACCTGAAACGTATTACACAAGCGACTTGCAATAATAATGAAATTTAGATTGTTTCTAGATAAACTGGTAACCTATTTCTTGCTAGAAAAATGTAAATGTAGAGTAATAAAAACATATTGAAATAATAATAATCGAAACATATTGACAGACCTGCAGAGCATGTGTCATCATGGCTTTTACGAGTCTGCCCTCTCCCCCTTGATTTCCTTCCAAACATGGACATAACCTTTCAGAAAAATATAAATCTGTTCACAAATGTACACCCTGGCATCTTTGTCAATATTTTTTTTTTACTGTGTTAGCAACAAAAGTGTGTACACCCCTAAGCGAAAATGTCCTCATTGTTACCTTCAATGACCACAGTTGCCGTCAGGAACGCTAACTTAAGAATGTGTTAAATTTTAGACTTGGGAGTGAACATCAACTCATTAAACCTTCTTTTGCCGCACAATATGAACCAAAATAACACAGATTTGCACAAAACTGCCTAGAGAGAGGTCTTTTTTTTCATTTAAAAAAAAGAACAATTGGATTGTTTTCATAAAAATAAGTGGCTTGGTTTTAATTGTTTTAATCAGTAGAGGGTAGTCAAGCACAAAATGCACCCAGTCAAGAAGAAGAAGAAGAACAGGAAGTTAGTGACCTCACAATAAATCGTCTGTAAGTTAATTTAAGGACAGTGTTGCATGTATCTTGGTTGTTTGTTACCATAACTGCTACTGGCTACTAGTTGGATGTTCTCACTTTTGCAATGTATTTTATTTCAATGATAAGCACGTACTTGCTTTGGAACGTGTCACTGTCTCCATCCCATAATGCAACGCTGACCAGAGTCCGCCTCAGCTGCAGCACAATTGTTCAGTCAGCCAAATCAAGGCATCAAGTGCGATATCATGGATAACGTGAGATCCGTTGATAGAACGTCAACTAAACCTTGGCGTGCAGCAGTCGTAAAGCGGCGTCCACCTCGCTGATCACCGATCTGATAATGGGCTCAACCTGCAACAAAAAGTACAACGTGCACAAAGTCGCCATGAACTTTTTCTTTATCTCTCAACATTCAACACTTTGAGTTGTGCTTTTATGATGCGGCTTGCTTCATGTCTGAAGGTTAACTTATCCAAATAAGATGGAACTTTATTCACATTCCATTTAGAAGGTGGTGTAAGGTGAATGTTTTTTGTTAATGATGTAAATGGTAGAATGGTAATAATTTCACGCATAATAAAACATAGATGTGGTCTTCACCTCCTGCTGGTCACGTGCACAGAGCTGGTCCACTTGCACAAAAAGAAGCATCAGCTTCCAAGAATTCTGAAAGATGAATGATCAGGATGGACATTTTCAAAAATAGGATTTAACAACTTTAATTTAGCAAATCAAACAATCACATGATACGCAATGTTCCCTCACGACTTTGCGATTTTTGCTCGCACGGTCAGTCTTTACGCGACGATTGCTTCAGAAAGTAATCTAACAGCCTGTTAGTACTCGGTCTTCAGTCGGAAATTAAGGCACTTTCATTTAAAACGTAACCACTGCTCATCATTCTACATCGACGGATGGGAGATTGGCGGGAGATTTTCAACAACCCTTCACGGGTTTTTTTTTTAAGCGGTGCGCTTGTTGCTGAGTTACGGATGTGCGTAATGGGAAGGGGGTGAGGTGTGAGCGGATGCATGAGAAAATGACTTTGAGAAACCACAAGCTGAAACTGGCCCTTCACTTATTCACTTATAGCTGTTTTCTGGGCCCCCATTAAACGCGAAAAACAAGGGAACACTCTAAGATAAAACAGCGGTTTTCAACCCTTTGTGAAATATTTTTACCCACGTCCACCCTGCCGGAAAGTGACAAAATGACTGCGTCGCTGCCTCATGTTCCAATTAATTTGCTCTTGATTTGAAAACAAAATGTGCAATTCCTCACAGCATCAAAAGAACATTAGTTAGAATTTCTGATACCTCTAAAAACCCTGTTAGAATTTCATGTAACCACTGAAATGCTTACACTTAACTCCATTTTAGAACCAATGATCTGAAACACAAATGTGCATTTCATGAAATATGACACACCTGATTGTTCTCGAGATTGAGAGATGCCTTTTCTACTTGCTCCAGTAGTGTGCTGCAAGCAGAATATTCCAACTTGAAATTGAAAACAATGTTGTTCTGGGACTTTTTTTTTTTTTTTTTGGAAAAGTATGTTCACCTCGCTCTTCCAAACAGATGATGACTGCCTGCTTCTTCCTGATAAGTGTCTATCAGTACGGGATTGAACATGCTCATCAGCTCTGATAGTTGGGGGAAGAAGAAAACACTTTCATTAAATTGTAGTTTTATCTACATCATTTATATCATGTTTTATCTGTATGATGTCATGTACTATGCGATAAGCTACAATGGATAACCGCTCATTATCAGTTGTTAAAATGTTCACTTTCCAGCGAACACAATGAGTATATGAATGCTGAAAATTCACCTTGAAGTCTTGATACCACAGTGGACAACTCAATGCTATATGGAAAAAAAATAGATTTAGCGCTTGATTTACTGTATGTCAGTCAAATCATAATGGTTATAAAAAATAATAACAAAGGTCACCTGTGCGTGTGCAGTCCAACAGAGGCAAAAACCGCAATGTCTGCAGGCTTGACGCTGTTGACTTAAGGGACGAAATCATGTTTGATCATGCCTGTATTAAATATACATTATAATGTGCTCTTAATACCATTCAATGGGGGATGCTGAGAGCTGAGCATCTGATCACATGGTAGTCCATTTACTGGGAATAAGAACAGCAGAGAAAAAAAATAAATAAATATATATACCATGAATGATATTAGCAACATTCATAATATAAATGCTCATATATATGTATACATATTCTGTTCATTGTTCCACAAAGAAAAACAAAAAAAAACATTATATACAGTTTTTGATTCCAAAAAAAGGACTTTCTAGTTCTAGTCCATCCTGCCAAAACCCTTTCATGGACAAAAATTTGGAAATCAATCTCATTCTTTGCTAAGAGTAAACATATATATATTTTTTGAGCTACTGTACTTGATCATTTGATGCAATTAGGTGCAGTAGTTTTTCTAAGTAGATTATCCATGTTCTATTTGTTGTATAAAAATAGATATTAAAAAAAAACAAGTGACCTGTTGCCCAGGAGAACTTGAGGAAGGTGGCTAAAATCAACAGCGGAATCATCTTCATTTAAAAAAAAAACACCCTTTCTTTCCTTTTCCAGAATCTTTTTCTTGTCGATCGTCTCCCAGGAAGTTCTGTGAGCCGTTAGGTGCTCTGTGTTTATTATCAGTTGTACCTGACCATAAATATCATAAATATGTACAAGGGGGTGGGCCTGACTCGCTTTTTCAAAGGATGCCATTGTAGAAGTGAAACACTAACTCCTAATAAAACGGCATATACATCCATAGTGAAAGTGGACATCAAAGAATATAGTATATCAATGATTGCCATTGTGGTATCATTTTTTTTCTTTGTAGAGTGATACTGTATTAAAATCTGAGGTAACAATGGATACTTACATGAAACTTTCATGGGGAAATACGTGAACAGACAGAAACAAAATAGACACAAGATAGACTATATTCAAACTTAATGCCTTAATGCTCCATTCTGATTTTTTTTTTTTTTACATGCGACTTAATACAGTACATAAAATCAAGCTTAGGCTAGATACTGATTATAATTTGGCAATACGTCGTTTTCTGGCGCCTCTGTCTCCATCTTGCGGTCAATGTGAGAACTGCTGCAAACGACTACAAACAAGAATCCAAACAAAGCGTATTAAGCCGTGTTTATATTTGTCTCGCCCTGTATTCTATTTTTGTTTTAGAAGTAATAATTGAAAATCAAAGTATTTTCTACGATCGTCTTTTGTTTTGATCCAAACTATGGCCTAAATTCCACACATGGGGAGAAAAAAACTGTTGTCACCACTTTGTTAAAAGAGAGAAAGGAAAATAATAAAAGTGCCGTAAAGCAAAACTTTAGCAAAAAAAAAGAAAAAAAAAAAAAGAATGCCAATGAGACATTTTGAGTTCAGTGTCCTTATTTAAGAACATAGACACATTAAACGGGCCTGAACAAAAATAATGCCTACGGTAAAAGTTGTTTGCAATACGTCAAAAACAATTACATTTTACTGTATTTTGTTTGGATTATTATATAATTTGCTTTTGCGTCCTTTTTACGCCCGCTTGATGTGTGTTGAGAATTTGTTTACGTTGTGTACAATATTTATAATCCTTTTTTTACATTTTAAATAAAGTTTGCCAATGTTTAAATAAAGTTTTTCAAACGAAGAGCGTTGCTAAGTAACGACGTAAAACTCCTTGAAGCCTGGTCTCGTTTCCTAGGCGACCATTTCGCTCAAGCCCAAAACAAGGGAGCGCAGTTAACAGCCATTTTTTTTGCACACTAAAGCTTAATAAACTTTAGCAACCGCCTCGTTTTTCTAAAATGGGTGACAAAAGACGTCCCAGGCGTGTTTTTGTTAGCGACGTCGACAGATATTCCTCTAAACATATCGCTGAGGTGATGTATATGCATGTGATCAATTAATCATGTAAATTAGCACAATCAAGACTTCTTGTTTTTTTTTTTTTTTACTTCTATGGACAGTATTTAGCAAGTTGCGGGGAGAAGTTGGAAGAGGATGAGGATGACGTCGAACCTCAGGCACATGAACCTGCTTTTCAAGTGGTCGGCACCGTGTCCACTTCATCCACCATCGAGAAGGGAAACCCTTTGCATGAGCGCTACTCTGTGAGTCAAAATACAGTCTTCCCCCGCTACGTCGCGGTGCGGTTTTTGTGGCTTCACTCTATCGGGGATTTTCATTGATGACTATTACCTTTTTAGTACAGGTTTTTGGTGCTATTCTTCTCGCAATTTTTCGTCCTTGTTCAGTCAGACCAGACAAAAAAAAAAGCAAATTTATTAAAAAAAAAAAAAAAAAAAACAATCTCTATTACATTGAATTTTATTCATTACAATCTATTGCAGGTTAAGTTGCTTTTTTTTCTCGATTTTTTTTCCTTTTAGGTCATACCAAACCAAAAATATAGTAAAAAAAAAAAAAAAGAAAGAGAATTTTAATGTTATTGTTTTTTTAAAGAAACTAAAAGGAAATGAAAGCAAAAAAATAAATAAACGCGAACTCTGTACTTCAGTACTAAGTTCCTTCATGTTCCATTTAATTTGATCTTACTTTGAAAAGCCAATATACTTTGAAGAGCCAATGTACTGTTCCTGTCACAGCATTAATAATCATTGAATTTGATATGCTGATACTTGCAAAAGCCTTGTTAAAATCTCAAGCGCCTTCACGTCGCCCCACCATTATTCCAAAGCACTGCTGCATCTTTATCATCTTGTTTTCCAGTCACTAAGCAGAGAAGACCTTCTCCCGCGCTTGCTGGATTGCGACGCGGTGGTCTACAACATTTCAGAACATGCAACTCTAGACGACATCGAAGAGGCCACTTGGGCAGTCACAGGTTTATCCATGAGAAAAGATCCTAATATTTGACCGTCATCATGTTCTATTTCCACCTAAAATCCATATTTCCTTTTTCTTTCTATTGCAGCCCTTCACGGTGAAATGGAGAACTTCAGATCAAAGAAAATGTTCATTTTAATCTCGACAGTGTTGACTTGGGCAATGACCAAAAAGCAGGAAACGGTGAGCGTGATTTTTTTTAAAAACGTGCTGCCGAAAATGCTAACGCACCTCTTCTGCAGGAAGACGGAGAAAGATTTATAACGGAAGACGAGTTCAGAAAAAGGCGCCCGCATCCCAGCTTTAAACACCACAACAATTTGGAGAAACAAGTACTCAAACTGGGAACTGGAGTAAGGAATTTGTTCTGGAAAAAAAAATACGCAAAAGCAACAAACACGCCGTGTGATCGATAGTGTTGTCTTGCGTCTTGCAGAAAAAAACAAAACTCAAGGGTTATGTTGTGGCCGCTGGGATACAGTATGGAAAGGGAGAAAATCTCTTCCACTACTTTTTCAAGGTATTCACACTTGCTCTCGTTTCCTGTTTAACTCAATGTCCAGACATTGAATTTTTTCATATTTGGCTAAAGGAGCATCTAAAAATGGCTGGTGCTAATCAATCAAATAAGTAATTGCTTTAGGAATTGATTATTTGAACCCAAAATTACTTCAGTAATTTGGTACCTGAAGTATTTTGATAGTTTAGTACTCAATACTGAAATTGATTTAGTACTTAATTACTTACTACCAGCCATTTTTAGACACTGCTTTAGCAAAAAACTTGGGAAAAACATAGCTACCTGCGATTGAACGTCTGCAAGTTTTTTTTTTTTTTTTTTTATGATTGGGTTAATAACGGTCATTTTGTAATTTGCAATTAGGTTTCTTGGCTATCTGAGTGTACAAAAGTTCCCATATTTGGAGAGGGCACAAATTACATTCCCACCATCCACGTGCTTGACCTTGCCAAGTGAGTAGCTACTTTTCAACACACATATATACATATATCATACATATAGATATTTCAATGACAGTCCATCTGGCTCCTTCACACACACACACATATATACTGCATATATATATATATATATATATATTAGAATGTTTATGTTTACTTGACTGGTTGTCTTTTACAGAGTGTTACAAAGTTTGATAGATGCCAAAGTCAAGTCCAGATATATTCTTGCGATTGATGATTCCAAGACCAGACTGGCTGACATAGTTAAGGTAAACACAAGACAAATTCATGCAGTTGACTGTTTAGTGTTGTTAGCAGTCCCTTTTCCATTGAAAATATGTTTTTTCATCCGGTGACTCTCTTTTAACCTTTTTAGGCTGTAAGTCTGGTGCTTGGGCCAGGGAAGGTTTCTCAAGTGCCAGAGAAGGAAGCCATAGCTATGAAGGCATATAAGGTATACGAAGGGAGGGTTAACCAATTTGAAAAAAAAAATCTGTTAGTACACTGAAACTAAAATTAGCACGCTGATTCCAAAATTGCACTGAAGATTAGCAAAATTCTAATGTAGTACGATTGTAGTAAAATGAGCTAATTATGTCCGAATTGCGACATCTCACAGAATTGTGAGAAGTGTGTGCAGCTCCCATTAGATGCAAATATACACATTTATGTAATCTAATGATTTCATAGATTTTGTTTTGATATAAGATGATCTATTTTGTGGTTGCAATTGTTTCTGTCCTGAATTCAGCAAGAGGAGCTGGAGTATCTCAGCATCGACCTTCGACTTGATGCTTTTATTGTGAAAGAAACCTTCACCTTCAACTGGACATCAGAAGCCGGCATAGTTGTGAATATAGAAGCTCTCGTGGAAGAATACAGACAAACAAGAAAATTACTTGTAAGTTTTTCAATAACGTGTTGCTTTTCGCGTAGGATCGAAGTTGACTGATTTTGCTAACAGCCAATCAGAATCTGCCTCACTGGACCTCCGGCCGTGGGTAAAAGCACTATAGCGGAGAAGCTGTGCGAGCGCTATCGAATACATCACATCAACATCCGGGAGGTTATCAACGAAAAGATGGCGCAACTGGTCAGTAAAATTCAAAGTCACAATAGGCAGAAATGAAAAGTAAAAGATTTTTGTTTGTCTTAATGTTTTGTATGCCACAGAAAGATACCATCACCAGAAATGACGCGGAGGTCAGCGAACAGGAAATGGCACAAGATCAACTGGAAACTATTAAAGCAAACATGGATAATAATGCAGGTCTTATGCACGAGTATCATAAATTTCAGAATGGGTTCGGGGGGCTGCTTCAGAGTGCAGTAGAATTGACCTTGTGCAGTCCTCCTCCGTTCTCCTTATGCATGTAAAAGAAAAAATGCCTTCTCTCCTTCTTTGTGTATAGTTTCTCACAAATGTCCAACAGATGAACCTGACAGTTCACATATATCAAATTTACATGTGACATAAACGTTTATACAGGTCTCATTTAACCTATACATATTTTTTATATTTTTAATACTACATAGTTTTAACATCATAGTTTTAAAACTCTTTTTGAGTATGGTCATTGATTCACATCTTTTCAGTTCCATTTCATAGTTGTTCCATAAATTAACACCTTGAACAGATACACACATTTGCTTTACCGATGGATTGCCCCCTGGTGGCTAGTAAAAAAACTGCAAGTTAAGCTGCACCGGACTATAAAACGCATGGCTCAAATCATGAGAAAAAAGTTGCGGTTTATTGTCTGAAATTTATAAAAAAATGTTCACTAATTGTGGATATTTCTTCCCACAATTAGGTCGCCTGGCGGACGATCTCCTTTTAGAAATTTTGACTGAGAAGCTCAATTCGAAGCCTTGTAGAAACCAAGGATTTGTTTTGCATGGCTTCCCGAGGTCTTTTGCGCAAGCGAGTTTGATGTTCAGTGGTAGGTTTCTTCCGCTCGTTCCGATGCTTTGTCCCAAATAAAAACATGCGGTCTCCTGACGGGCTTATGTGTCATTCAGCTGAGGATGGAGAGAACGAAGATGGGACACCATCACACAACAGCATCACTCCAGGTTGTTCAATTATTCAATCTTATTTTGGTTCATTTTGGTTCATTTTCTTCCACCTCATTCTCACAGTATTTTAGCAGTATTTTAGGTAGTTTGTGATACGTAAGTGATGGTGCCATTTTGAACGTTGACGCGTAGTCACCATCTGGGTGAAATTTCAGCTCCCCAGTGCTTACGCTTTGATGTGTTTTTTTTTTTTTTCCTTAGAATTTGTTTTTGCCCTGGATGCATCTGATGAGTACCTGACTAACAAAGTCCAAGAACTTCCGGAGGTTGAGGCCCAGAAGAGAGGCTTAACCCAGGATGAGTTCATCCCTCGACTGACCAGATACCGACAGCTCAGCAGGGCCGAAGAAACCGCCCTCGACTACTTTGATGAACTGGAAATATACCCCACATATCTTGGTAAAATCCCTTTATTGTACTACAATGTGTACAACAGTACACATATTTACTTTAATCTAAAATTATTAAACCTTCTTGAGTAACTGTACTGTTATCCTTTCCCATCACATCTCTTTGGCTGTAGTCTCACGGAGAGTCGCGATTATATTAACGGAGCCCGGAAGTCTAATTTGAGTGAAGCCTGTAGAACTCCTGCCCTCATTGGTCAATGCTCTCGCCAGGAGCCAAGCATGTGTCTTGTAGGAGTGCTCATCTCCCTCATGAAACTCACACACTCTGTTTAGGTATATGCAAAAGGAGAGCAGGAAAGAGCAGCGCTATAACGGAGCGTTTTAAATCTTTTACCTAGATTTCTTTTGTAATAAATTCGAATTTCAAGTGTAAACTCTGATTGTTATCATGTTTGGTCAGCTACAGGCTTCACTTCATCAGATTTTCAGGCACCATTAATATAACCGTAACTCTCCGTGAGACTACAGCCAAAGAAATGGGAAGGGAAAGGATAACAGTACAGTTACTGTATAAGGTTTAATAATTTCAGTAAATATGCATACTGCATACATATTTGTCTTAAATATGTCAAGTATAAATACTTTATAACTACTTTTATAAATACTTTTACATGTCAAGTATAAATACTTTTCACATTAAAAAGAAAATGTACCCACATACACATGCGTTCTCAAAAGTGTCTCGCGTCCGTCCTCCCAGAGGTGAAAGCCGAAGACTCCGACTTCGCGCAGCTCATGAGCTACATCATGGAGATAGTGGGCCCTCCCAAGAACTACGGCCTGACTTCCGAGGAGCAGGAGGAGGAGGAGGCCAGGAGGCAAGAAATGGAGCGGAGGCAGAAAGAAGCCGAAGAAGCGGCCGAGAGGAAACGCAGGAAAGAGGCCTCGCTGGCCGAGATGGCGGCGCAGTATGAAGCATGGGTACAGAGATTTCAAATACGCTACAGCAAATGAAGGCATCGTTGGATTCTGGGTTGAAGCTAAAATGTATTTTTCTTGTTAGCAAGAGAATTTAGCGGAGGTAAGGAGGCAGGAGCACGAGCTGCTGGAAGCTAAAGCTCTCCCGCTGAGGAACTACTTGATGAAGTATGTGATGCCTGCACTCACCGAAGCCTTGGAAGAATGCTCCAAGATCAAACCCGACGACCCGGTCAGCTTTTTGGTACGGCGTCCTCCTTCCAATGATGTTCTCTCACAAGCTTTGTTCTCCACTGTGAATATCTGTTTTATTTTTGGCAGGCCGAGTATCTTCTTCGCATGGACAAAGACTAATTGCAACATTTTGGGGGTATTTTTGAAGCAACCGAAACATGGGAAATGTGAATAAATATTTTCATTACATTTTTATTTCTGCCTCAATTTCTAGTTATAGAGACAACATACAAATGGTTCTTAATTTTATTTTCAATGATGTGCCTCAATTAACACTCACAAATAGGAAGAAAACTACAAAAGAATATTGAAACACAATTTAGCTTCATGATTCAATTCATTTACTCTTAATTTGAAAAGAAAATAGCTGGTGTTGCCGTCATATTAAATTAGATTAGCTGACACATGCAGAAATGTATTAGTGGTATCTCTAGGCTTCATTCTATTCAACATCACGATCATTTTACATCCTCGGTTTTATTTTGAGCTCTTCTGATGGAAAATTGTGTAACTAATGACAATGTCCACCTGTAAAAAAAACAACCCTAATCTTAAAGCAAAAGAGTCACAAAACACAATTTTGTGATAAATTGTGTCATGTTCCAATTTATTTGCTCTTAATTTGAAAAGAAAACTCGACTAATTTTATTCGTGGTATATCGAACTCCAGTTTATAAATTGTGTGGCATTTAGTTGAAGCTCAAATGTTATGAAACAACCCCAATATATTAAAATAATATTTGCTAAGGAGCAGTCTATTAACAAATTGTTTCATTTTACAATTCATTTGCTTTTAATTTGAAAAGACAATAGACATGAAATGACAGTAGATGCATACTGTGCAATATACTGCATTTGTAATATCGTCTCTGCCCCAAAAAATGTGTTGTATTAAAGCTCTGGTTTTACAAAGGCAATTTTTTTTTTTATTACTGTTATAACATATGTACTGTATTAAATATATTTACTGTTTGTATTCAATGATGTAGAAGGCACAAAATGCACGTGTCAGAAGTCAACAGAGTTTTCCTCTCAAAACATATTGGTCATCTTCAACTTCTGCATTCTTCGTCATGACTCAGCATTCTTCCAAGAACTTCGCTGGCTTAATCAACAACAAACATATAAATCACCATAAACCATTTTGAAGATTCCTTTGCTGTCTTTTTATGTGTGTGGTTAACGTCGTCCTTAGTTTTTAGGTGAGTCATGGATACGTTTTCATTCTGTTCTTTCACCGCTAGATGGCAGCGTAATCACGTCCCAAAACTTGGAATGTGGACGTGCTCGTTTTAAAATGGAAGTAGGTTTGGAAATTCTTTAATATTCTTTTTCTGAACTGACATATTTGAGCAGTGAATTGTAAAGAATGTATGGAGTGGGGGAAAACAGAACAAGAGAGTCTAGTTTTTACACTGTCTGAATTTCGGTGACTTGATGTCCTTCCAAACGCCCACACTTCCCTCCCCAAGAAATCATTCTAATACATTTCCCGGTTTTCTCTGACTTCATACCAAACGACTTCAGGAGCAGGATGTGATTCCGCTCCGGCTTGTCTTTGTTATCTCATCCACAGAAACAAGTTTACAATATGGATTGAAAGCGACAAATATTTAGTGAGGTGCTTCAAATTGGACGTGGCCAAAGTTATGCTGGCCCTGGAATTTCTTTGGAAAACCTGAGTCATCATCACAGATGCTTCAGTGTCCACAAGGTCTTGAAGAATGCTCAGGAAAAAAAAAAGAACATTTACTGGCTCCATTATGTCGCTCTGGCAAGTTTGGTACCATGCGTTAGACGTTGACCCCAAGTGGTTGGAGGTCACCTACGCCTCTGTTCTAAAAATAAAGACTGCTACTTTGTGCAAGTTATTCATTTATGCTTGAACTTGTTAGGTGATATAATTGGCAGTGGTGCCAAAGTTTTCCTGGTGGTCTTCATTATGTTGTTTTCCCAGTAAAAATAACCCCAATATTCAGCCTTTGTTGTGGCCTGGTCACTCTCTCACACACACACACACACACACACACACACACACACACACACACACACACACACACACACACACACAACCATCATGGTGGTCATCCTAACATCTGCTGGTGGTTGAAATTGCTGAATGAGGACCACACACACCTACAATGGCAAGAGGAGGACTTGGAGCAGACGGTGTGTGTAAGGTAAGGCGTTTAAAAAAAACACATTTTAAGTAAGGGGTTTGAGGCATTCTTTTTTTATTTGTCTGGCTATAGAAAGTAAGGTTTTTTTCACAAAAAACACCATGTGTCATCAAGGTTTTTTTTTTTGTAAAATACCAAGATTTTTTTTATTTACAAATAAGACAAAAAAAAAAAAAAAATATATATATATATATATATATATATATATATATATATATATATATATATATATATATATATATATATATATATATATTTTTTTTTTTTTTAAGTAAGTAAGTAAGGCTTTTTTAAGGCAAGTAACGACCATGTTTAGCAAGGCTTTTTTATGGCAAAACTTGACCACGTATAGTAAGGCTTTTTTAGACAAAAAAAATGACCATGTATATAGTAAGGCTTTGTTTAGGTAAAAAATGACCACGTATAGTAAGGCTTTTTTATTTTTTATGCAAAAATTGACTGTGCATAGTAAGGGTTTTTTTGCAAATAAACAACAGTCTATAGTAAGGCTTTTTTTTCGCAAAAAAAAACATTTTTTTCTGTGCAAAAAATGACAAACGGTAAGGCTTTTTTTTTTTCTTTCAAAAAATGACCATGTATAGTAAGGCTTTTTTTTTGCCCAAATTGACCATGTACGCTAAGGCTTTTATAGGCAAAAACAACCACGTATAATAAGGCTTTTTTTTGTTTTGCAAAAAGCAAACAACCCTTTATAAAAAGACTTTATTTTCTACAAAAGAACATATATAGTAAGCCTTTTTTTTAATAAAAAAAATATCCATGTATGGTAAGGCTTTTTTGTGTGTAGTACACAATGTGTAGTAGAGCTGTTTTTCCAGAAATATGATCATGTATAGTAAGGATTTTTTTTCTCCCACAAAAAACAACTACCTACAGTTAGGCTTTTTATGTATCGCAAAGAAATGATATACGATACATAGAAACACATTTCGTCAACCCACATCCCTGAGCCAAAAAGTGACCCAGTTGGATAAACAAATACAAACACGACGCTTCATTTACTTTTTGTGAACATGGTGAACTGTGCTCAACAAGTCAAAATACAGTAAATAAAGTGTCTTCTTTTTTTTTTTTTAAAGCTCGACGCCAGCAGGAATTAATGAATGCGTGGGCCGAACCCTTCGACTGGTCGGAAAGTATGAAGCGACCAATCCACCCACTGTTGGTCTTGGTCGAGTCACGTGATCATTAACTTCCATGGGCAGTGTATTGACAGTCTCCCTTTTCCCACACACGCTTCTTTGTCGGCTTTTGTTCAGCGTAGTTAGCGGTTGCGCTGCAGCAGGTGTGATTCCTGTCATCCCTGGCGCAAACAGAATAATAGCGGCCCGGACTGCACGTGTTGTTACAGCTGCGCTCCGGGGGCCAGTCAAGTCTGCCGTCAGCTCACGTCTCAGACTGCGTTCTCAAGAGTTCTCACTTCAAATTCATTTCAATCATATTCAAATTGACTGATTATGGAAGATATTAATACTTTTTAACTTCTAAAAGCAGTTGTGCACAACTAGTGCCAATATTTTGTAGCAAAGAAAGCTATATAATAACTTTTTAGCCTTTTTATAGTTGTGTCCACAGTAGTGGACATTAGTTTTTGGTCAATATGGTGAACTCTTCCCAAAGCCCATGGCTTTCGACACCCTGAGTGTTGACTTTGATCTCATTTTATTTATTTATTTACGTGATTTTACTGTTTTATTGTGTTTTTATTCCGTTACCTATTTATTGTGTTTTGATTTTCCTGTTCAGCACTTTGGAAACTTTGTGTTTGTTAAAATTGTGCTATGTAAATAAAGTGGATTGGATAACAAGGATCCAAGTCCTCATAATTTCATTAACAAAATGCATTACGCCATATAGGAAATGAAAATGATTTTTTAAAACTATTGACCATTATTGACTGTTGTTCATATGCAATAGATACCAGGAATTGCATTAGAGGGACACAAATTATTTTTTTAAATAAACAGCCAACATTATTTAGTATTTATAATAATAATAATAATAATAATAATAATAATAATGCTTCCAAAAATTGGCATCAGCATTGCATTTCTAGAGGGTTTATAAACAGGATGTTATGTCTTCATATGCTCTTTATATGTTCATTCATATTATATATCAATAATATTTATAAATTTATAGACTTTATATATTTTATATACAATGTAGAACATCATCTACAGTGCATTACAACCGCTCAAGACGCTTTCTAGTCTTTCAGACGTTAAGTGTTGAGGTAATAGCAAAATAAAACTCCAGCGTCCTTAGAGACAGCATTTGTGGCCACATTTGTGTCCATTTTGTCTCAGCAAAGTTCATTGCATCCCACCCGAACCCACGAGGCGTCATCGGAAAAGCCTGCGACTTAACGGGGTAGCTTGAACGAGTCCGCAGATTTCGGAAAAAAATAAATGTCCACCATGCTGGACACAAATAAATAGACTGGATCAACTGAGCGCAATTGTTGGGATCCCATCTGCACATCTAGGAGACATCCCAGAAACTCCACCTGAAGCAAGCGAGATGCAGTATGGACACCCCGTCTAGTCTCTCCCCCGCAGTCCAGGTTCTCAAGCAACAGGACCGGACAACATTCCTGAGCGTGTGTGACTAATGAACTCCCACCGCCTTCTCGAAGCTCTCCTTCAGCCAGAGCACCATTTCCTCCTGCTTTTAAAGAACATTTACAGGTTTCTCCCCCCAAGAAGAGCCCAGCCACCTGCCTGATCCACTCCAGACCAGTAGCACTCAATCCAATCATTATGAAGTGTTTCTGGAACGCTGCTGGCCCGAATCCAAAGCAGCACAGCGGATAACCGGGCCCCCCGCAATCCTCATACCGAGACAAAAAAACGTGTTTCAATGGCCGTCGTGGCTACGCGCCGCTGCGTTCTTCACCGCCTGGAAAACCGATTCCTACATCTGGATGCTCTTCGCTAACTACAGCTTGGCCTTTAACACTGTCGTCCTCCACAAACAACCATAAATTGTCTACCCTTGGAATGAACCCCACCCTCATAAACATCCTCGCTAGCAGGCTCCTGTCTGTTTAGGCAACATGATTTCAGTTAGGATCAGCACAATTTCACACTTTCCGTAGTGTCATATATATTACTTTTGCCACATCGGGGATTTAATTTGTTATGAAATACAATAGAGTTTTATGGTACCGATATTTCTAACCAGGTAGTAAAGTGCCTTGTTTGCAAAAACCGCACCGCTTACCATGTGCCTGCCTCACCCTCTTCATGAAGTGTTCAATGCTGGCGGGCCACGAAACATGCATCCATCATTTTGATCTGAGCTGTGTGTCAAGATGGTCTTTGCATCCAACTTTTTTTTCCAAAGTACTGGTGTGGTATGCCTTTTTCACTTTGCAAATATATTATATTACTTTACTTTTTTCGAGGGGAGTCTTTCTCCTCGCTGCTTTGTTGTCACCGTGTAAATCTGTGAGAAAATTACAAAGGGAAAAAAGATCATGCAAACAAGGATGCGGCAAAGCCTCAGAGCAGGTGATTTTAGGCAACCTATTTTTTAAATCGACAACCCAACTTGGTCAACTTATTCTCCCAGTCTCAAACTTGACAAAATAAAAGTACATAAAGTTTTGCAAAGGAGTAACTATAAAAGAATTTAGCAATAAATTGCTACACATTCCAATTAATTTCCTCTTAATTTGAAAAGAAAACTGGACTGTTCCCGTCACAGCATTAGGACAACCACACAAAAATCAGACCTTGACTTTGATCAAAACACAATATTAATGAGTGCGAGGAGTTCAGGGAGTAGGATTATCGGACTTTAACCTCTTGCAACATGATAATGCTCAAATGTAGCCGCCAATATTAGAAGATTGGAGGGAAAATGAAAACAAGAAGAGATTCCTGCCAACGTAAACACTCGGGAGGTTTCCCTCTCCATCCCTCCCATATTTCTTAAGTGAACCTCAATTTGATTGTGGCTGCCTGACAGTCTGAAATATGAACTGTTGCACATTACGCTAAGTGATTCAAAAGCTACAAAATCCCTGCAGTGGTTTGGGACAATTGGGGGAAAGTATAAAATATGATGAAAAAAAGAAAATTGCTATAATTTGTCGACGCAGATATCAGCATGAGATTTAGAGAATAATAAACGCCTGCCATATAGTCCATCTTAAATGTTGCTGTAGTCTACAATACACTGCATTATGTAATGTGTGCATTTTTTGGCAGGGGTGCAGCGCAATTCTCGACAATGTCTTTAAGTCAGTGGCCGAAAACCTCAAAAATGCGAGAGGAGGTCGGAACATGTGTTTTGTGTTAATAATAAAGCCGCTCCCTTTCCTTCAGAGGGCAACAATAACAATGTTCGCCAAGTTGGATACAAGCAAGACCACCGATTAAATGTCTATTTTTATTGGTCAACGCAAACCAGTTGCATTTCATGTCAACATTCCCCTTTATGAAAAATAGTAGGATTCTTTATTTGTATTTTTATTTTGGGGGTATAAAAGATTTTGATATCACAGCAGAAGTACAAACTTGGGAATACACAATGCACTTTTTTGTCCACAGTTGACAAAGCCTTCAGACCTTCCCGTTAAAAAACAAAACAAAAAAAAAAAAACAATGGCGTACTCTTCTACAGCGTTTGTGGTGAGAGGTTAGCTGATTCGCCTTTAGCATAAAAGCCAAAAGCAAGAATGTTGGCTCACATTACTTTGTACAAGGTAAAAAAATGTGGCAAGTCATTGTGGCATTTACTCTTGTTTTTCACTATCACTTAAAATTAAACATAAAAATGACCACCCCAAAAAAATGCCCAACATTAAAACTCCAGTATTCTAAACTGCTTTTTGCCATTGGAGCCTTCAAAATAATGATCCAATTTGATTTCTATTTTCCTCAATCATCTGTTGCAAAAACAGCAGACGCAAAGTTCATCTTCAGAGTACCTGCTCCGAAAAGCCAAAAAATGGCAAATTTGTCAGCTTCCTTTGATAGAACCTTTAAAGTGCCATCGTTTAAAGAAAAGTGTCAGCATATCGATAAGAGACGTTAACCTAGACTCATTTTTTTGACTGTGGGGATGCGGTAATAAAGTATTTTTATTATTGATATATCCTAAAGAAAATTCTAATGAATTATCACGTAGTCCGATAAAAATAAAAAATTGAGTTTTTTGCTTGGTTGTTCATTTTGAGCACAAAATTCCAAATAATACATTTCCATTTATATTTTACACTATATTAAACCAATTATAAATGGAAAAGTAGAAATTTAAACTATTGCACCATACTACTGTGCTCCGCCCCCTCCAAATCTCTCCTTCCAAATTTTGGTCCACAAGACAAATTTGCCAGCTGGGACAGCATTTGAGTCTGCATGATTTGTTTAAAAAGTGATCAGTAGGAACAGGAACTGTCAGGATGGCAGCATCGAAGTGCGCAGAGTCTATCGCGCCATCGCTCGAGTGCTGCTAGCTAGCGGCTAATGTATGCTCGGCAATGCTAAAACGGTGCGTGAGAAACTGGTAAACACTAGAAACAGGAATCTATGTCAATGTTAGTGAGATTAAGTTGTTTGTAAGCACCCTGAATTATCAATTTAACATGAAAGCAAAAATAGAAAGACTAGTCAAACTAACGCCGTGACACACTGCCAGGAACAACTTCAAAATAAAAGCATTCAAACGAAGGTTGTTTTTTTTTTAAGCTGGCCATTTTTCACCGTTTTCATGCAATATTCACAAATATACAGGTATCCCGGGCAAGAAAAAATGCCAATTATTTTTTAAACTGAGGTACTCAAATTACTCGGGAATCGTTTCACAATGAATTCTCCGTCTTCGTGGCATCAACAATTTTTAAATACATTCACGTTCAGTAACATTTGATTATCGCGTTTACTTGTGTGTTGTACCCTGAAAATAAAAATCATACCTGTAACAACCTATATAACAGAATAAAGCAATTTGTTCGATGAAGTTCAGTCAGTAGATACTTCTTTCTACCATTGCGGGGACTATTCATCCTCATCATCTTCAAGGTTCCTGTTTCGACTCATTCACTGCCATTGACGAGTATATTCGTCGGATACGTTTTTCAAAGGGGATGGGTGGGAAGCATTTGACTCTAAATTTCAACCCTGGACACAACTTTACTGGTGTCCATCCATTGATGTCCCAGTTTTGATGTGATATCTTCACAGGTTTGTGAGTTCACTATTGATAATGTCCAAATGCTCCAAAATGGCTGGCAGTAATATCAGGTGTTTTTGATTTGGTTGGTCCTCTTGGCTCTACTGAGTCCAAGTCCAAATCCAAGCATCTTACAGTCTTTTGGCTCCAGTGGAACGTTGGCTTCTCCGCTGATGGGAATGTTGAACTCCAGGAGGCCCAGGGGTTCCTGGTGGTCCAGGGGGCCCAATTGGTCCTGGTTTCCCTTTGGGCCCCGGTGGTCCAATTATACCCGGCAGTCCTGTTTGGCCCTGGATCCCAGATGGACCTCTTGGTCCTGGGACCCCAGTTTTACCAATTGGACCCATATCACCTTTCTGGCCCTTTTCACCACGCGGTCCTGGTTGACCAAGTCCCCCCTTGGGTCCTGTGTTACCTATGGCCCCTCTACTACCACTAGGGCCAGATTGACCAGGTGGACCTCTAGGCCCAGACGAGCCCTTTTCACCTTGCGATCCACGGCTTCCTATTGGGCCTCGATCACCTTTCCCACCGGTCAGTCCGAGAGGTCCTTTTGACCCAATCTCTCCACGGTTACCTTTGGGACCAGGTGGTCCTGGAGCACCTATTGGTGGACGGATGAATACATGAAGGTGTAGCAGATAAAAAACATTTTTCATGCGTAGCTCAAGCTCCTACCTCTTAATATGGTGAAATTCTTGATAAGTTGCGTATGGTGGGTGTCCACCAACTTCATCTCCTCCATCACCATGGACAGGTTCCTGACATCCACGTCCAATCGCACGTTTAACAACATGTTCTCCTGCCTCAGCGTGTCCGCGGAATTAAGAAGCAACAACACACTGCTGTTTAAGTTCTGCAAAGGGTAAAGAAAAAAAATGTTATTTGTCTAGACCATCAGAAAACATTTTGGTGGTTTTGTGTGGGCACAACCTGCATATCTTCCATTTGTCTGCTCAGGCGGCCCTGGCAGGTGGAGCTCTCGATGTTGATGTACTTGTACATGCTCTGGACATGACTGACGGTGGCATTGATGCTGGACGAAATGGTTTCTATCTCCATCTCGATGGAATTCAGACGCCCGTCCAAGGCAGAGAAACGTTCTCCGGTCCGGTTTTCATAGTACCTAATGATAATTAGGAGGTGAGGCTTCTACTGCACTGCTGCAAAATATTAAAGCATCATGGTAGCATTTTGGGATGCAAAATGTTTTGTTTTGGGTTTTTTTTTTTTACGTGGGGTTGGATTTACAACAAGACACATATCAAAATGAATCCATGATTTTGGACAAGATTCACAATCAGGGGAAATCGGCCATCTCGGCTTAAAAGGATGGTGAATATTTACATGTAGATATGCTTCATATGTTATTATTATATGACATGTGAGACTTTTTTTCAGCCAAGTGCCCTCCAACCAGCACAAAGCATTTTTGGATGAAAAAAAATAAAAAAATGAAACAGGGTGCTGTGCCTTCTGGATGTCTGATTTATTAAACTTTGGAACTATGTTTTTTAATGCTATCTATAGATGGAATTTATTCAGTAACTCCATAAGATACATCTTGTACAATTTGTTCGATTTATTATTGCATTATTGTTTTTATTTATGGCTTGTCTACCTGAAGATTGGTTGACTATGACAATGGGTATCTGTATACCCATAACTATAATTGGTCCCTCCCATGCTAAATGGGGATTTAACCGTAGTACCAAACATACTTGGAATGGTAGTGCAGGTCGTGCATGTTTTCCTCGTGTTCGTCCATAAAAGTTGTGACATTATCAAGTTGCACCTGCAGGTTCATTACCTGGAAAAAAACAATGCAAAATCTTAGACATTCCCATTACATTTCTATATTTGTCAAAAAGACTCAGTACCTGAGTCCTTCTGCAGCTATTTTTAATTATGTACCACAAAATGGCAGGAAATTAAATAAAGACAGAGGATCTTATTTCTAATTATTAGATTCAGGAACAATCACCTGCTGACTGAGCTCGTAGTACATCTCTGACGAAATGGAGATCCTTTGGTGGTCCGCGATGATGCTGTTTTGTAGGGACCGTAAAAGTTGGGTGTTGCTGCTGGAATTGGATTTAATCTTGCCCAGAACCTGACTGTAGTTCTGCCAGTCGTTTGTCAACTTCTGGAGGACCAGAGTCTCCTCATCGGACTTTTTCTGCAGGGCATCAATCCACAAAGTACTAGAAAGGATAGACAACATAGACAAATGATTTCCTGCAATGGCGACAGCTCAGATATAAGCAGGAAATGCATCTTGATTTTGTACACAGTGAAAGAATCAAAAGAACATATGGATGACAAACTCCATCAATGGTAGCTTTAGTCTAGAAATGCTGTTATGGTTGATTGAGGTTTGGCTCCAAACCAAATTATTTCCATATGTGGGTCTTCAAAAGTGAGCCCGTGCTGACTCATAGGCTACCAAATGGCAAAATGCACCTCAAAAAGTACACACAATGGGTCTTAGGTTTGACATACCGATTTGTTCATCAGATTTTGGAACACCATAAATGATTAAAAAAAAAGTCATAACTACAGTAAATATTTGCATGGTATATTTTTCTTTTCAAATGAAGAGCAAATTAATTGGAACACAAAGCAAGTCGTGTTTATTCTTAATTACAATATGTCACTAATGGTGTGCCGTCAGGGCCTTCAGAAAATTCTCTGCAGGCTCAAACACTACAAGAAGCACAGACGTATATTTTTAACTTACATGAAATTATTTTCATTTGACATTTGTCTCAATTTCATGGCTTATGTTTTGGCATCAAAGTTTGATTTATCGTGCATTAGACCACGATTGACTGCTTTGCGGTATTTTGTTCTACCCACAGGTCGTCTCACATCAAAACCCAAGCATTCAAAGGCGACACTAGGGAGCTGAAATTTCACCCACATATTGACAACATGTCACGACCAATTAATCGTCACACTACCATCCCTTGAATAAAATACTGTGAGAATGATATGGAAGAGATTGACCCCAAAATGGTCAAAATACTGCAAAAGGGGTAAAAATTCACTTTCAAGGTGTATTGGCTAATTTTCAAGAAAAACTGGACTTTATGAGGCAAGGTCAACCAACACTGTTGCTGGCTGACATATATACATAAACCAAAGACTCGTAACCTGTAAACATGAGCAAGATCTTGGACCAGTTTCAGTAGGTCGGGCAGGATTTTACTCACCTAAGCGCCACCGTGGTGTTGATTTGCTGAGCAGTAGCTTTGACGTCATACTGATCGTCCGTCAGAGTTTTCATCCTCTCTTCCGTTTCCTCCAGCACGCCCTTCCAGCCCTCCACTTGATCTTGGTAGCCCACCAGCAACTGATTGAGAAACTTGATGGACATGACGTGGTTCTGCATATCTGTGCTTAGCTGTTTGCTGGTGGCGGTTAACTTAGTTTGGGTCTGAGAGGTTTGATCCAGAACCTGAGCGGAAAGCAACCGTGAAGCCTTTTAGATGATTATGAATTTGGATTCGATTTACAAAGTGGTCCTAACATACCTGCTCCTGCCCCAGTAACATTTTTTGGATGTCCTCAAACTCCTGCTTGAGCCGACTTATCTCCTCACTGTAAAGGGTCACATCCAGACAGCCTGAGCAGTTACTGATCTCTGAAATATCAACATATAGAAGGTGAGAAGGTCTGGAAAACAAGTGCGTATGATGGACACATTGGAGATACATTACCATCTAGGACTTTTTGAGCACTGCTGATCTTCTTTTCATGCACTAATTCTTCTTCAGAAAGATAGTCAACCTTCCTAAACACTGGAGAAAAGAATGCAATATTAAAATATAACAGGGATGTCATGAACAAGATCATGTGATCGGAATGCGAACCAGACCACCGCGTTTTCAGCTGATCAAAATCGGGGCTAAAACGATTGGAGTTTGGAATATTTAGTTTTATTATTTTAGATGTTTTTTTTTCCATTTTTAGAACCTTCAAATCTGCATCATAGCCGCAAACAATTGAAGTAAACAAACCCGATGGGAGAACATTGAAAGCAGGGGTGTTCAAACTTTTTCCCCTGAGTGCAGCATGGAGAAAAACAAAAAAAATGTGAGGGCCATTCATATGTTTTTTTGTTTTTGTTTTTTTTTTAACTCAAACTTATGGACTATTGTAAAACGTAAGCATTCTAATAAGCAAGTTTAGTGGGGCAAAAAGATTTGCTATGGCTCACTACATTAGCATCTTTTTTGCAATCGTCTTGGCGCTTCGCATTTATGCGGTAGGCTAAACTTCATGAATGTCAATGGCTGAATTAAGAAGCGAGACGCCATTTTTTGAGATCTCAAGTAGCAGTCGTAAATGTCAACTTGCAAAGAATGATTTACCATTCTCCAACGCAGCCAAATAACTGATGAGAGAAGGTTTACGCAGCTGCTCAATTCCTCAACCCCCCCCCCCCACGAACGTCCCCAAAGAGCGCGATCATGTGTTTGGTGAACGGTGCGTATTTTCAAACATTTTCCGCATCATAACCGCTTACTCGGGGGAGTAATGCACCTCGGCGCAGTCAAATAAACGTATCCACATGTGTCGCGCGCACCACCTGCTACGACAGATTGCCGACTCAGCAACCGTACGGGTTTTTCAACGAAAAGATATCACACAAACTGCTGTATTGTATTTGTGGCCTAACGGTACAACTAGTTTTGCGTCAGATGATGTATTTGGATTTTCTGTCAGCACCGAGCTATTCTTTCCGCTCTGAGATGTGACCGATAATAAATTCTTCAGATTTACCGCGCTCTGAGCTAATAAATGGCAACGCTGATGTGTAAAACATCTGTTGGCACGCCGCGGCTGTCAGGTAAAAACACGGCGCACATTTGTTTGATCTGTGGGAGTTTAAGAAGCTCTCACAAGCCGTCGCGTTAAATCGCTTTCATCTGCGCTCAATGGATGCATCATTTCGGATCATAAGATTATTGCGGTGAATGAAATAATAAATCATAACTCACCAAGTGATGCTAGCACTACGACAGTGATGATCAGGAATGCAACTAATGCGTAAAGGATTTTGACAGCCAGTTGGAGGGATTGGCTCTGCTGGCACCTCACGCAACCTCCTCTCGTGCGACCTGGATATGTCATCATGGATCATGCAAGAATTTCAGGGCTTTGCTTGCTTCATCTAATGAAGAAAAAACTGTCTAAAAACATCTGGGGCAAAAATAATCCACTTGAGCCCTCCAAAAAACGGGTTATTCAGTTTTGACCCAAATTTAGAGAGTATTACAAATTGGGTAAAAAAAATATATAAAAGCACAAAATTGGATTTAACTGCTAAGGTTGACTCATTCACTGCCATTGACGACAAAAGACGTCAAACATCCATTTTCACAGTTGTAGCAGTGAATGAGGTAATTATTTGCCCTGTCATGATATGTTGCTAGCATAAACTAAAAGAAAAAAAGCATAATTTGCAGAAATCTGCCGTGTCATGGAGGAATATCTAACTCATTCACTGCTATTGACGACTATAGACGTCAAAGATAATGTTCACAGGGCAGGCAGTGAATGAGTTCATTATATGACCCACAATTGATTTCAAAGAGCAGCACAGTTTGGATTAAAAAAAAAACAGCTGTATGTATTAGTTTTACATGATGATCATAAAGTAGGAATGAGATAATTTAGTTCAAACTAGGGATGCAATTTTTTAGTATTCGGATCTTTTTTAGAGAATTTGATTCCAATATATTTTAGGGAGATGGAAAAAAAAAAAAAAAAAAAAAAAAAAAAATATATATATATATATATATATATATATATATATATATATATATATATATATATATATATATATATATAATTTTCTCAAACTGTTTGAATGCACGTGTGTGTATGGCCTTCACCTCTGAATGGTGGTATATCTTCTTCTTCGCCATTGAGCTCCTCTTCTGCAAAACGTGATTAAAAAACAACATATGATTTTGCTCATTAATCACAGCTGAGCAGTCTCAAATGGACAGTATGCGGCAATAAATGACAAAAAGGAAAAGATTACCTTTAAAAAGCTGGTTCTCATATCCTCCGTAACTGTCTGTCAAGGAAAGAAAGACATAAAAAAGAGGTAAGAAACCCACAAAATCTTCTCATTTCTCCTGCTCCACATGAAGACCCCTAAGGGTGCTCGAGCACCTGCCCATTTGTCCTGGATAAAAAACCCATTTGTTTATATTTCTTCATCAATATTTAAAAATAATCCAAAATATTCTTTCTGTCATCAATACCCGACTCAATATGTTTTGCTGGGTAAATGGATAATTAGGATCACCGTGTAAATTATTTGAGAAATAGATGCTGTTTTTGGGCTCAATTTATTGCATTAGCGTCATACCTTCAACAGCAACATGGCTGTACAGAACATGCAACGATTTTTTTTTTTTTTATGCTGACTCACAACCTCATGCCGATGTAAACAAGAATGAGCTCCACCACAGGATCAAATGAACCACACAGTGGTCGTAAAAAATCTTGGTACCCGAACGTCCTGTTTTAATAACAGCATGGAACAGCACACACTAATATAACTCACAGACTGGTGCATGTGGACATGATGTCAGGTAATGAAACCGCACAGACCTGCAAGGAAACCTTAAGAACTTTCCAGAAGACCGGCAGGCTGCTGAGAAACGTGTTATTCTGCTAAATTATGATTATGTAATGATTAAAGTCACATTACAAGCTAGAAGCCAAAGCAGACACTTTTTCATGGAAAATTATTAATATTACACCAAAAATACTTGACGGGGCGCTATGAGTGAAGAAAACTAATTTAGATGCAGCTCAACTATGTATTTATATTTTATGGTTTTTCTGTTTATAAGAGCTAAACACAATTAATAATGATAGCATTGATGCTAGTGCTAACACAATATGAGAAATGTGCTGGTTGGTCCATCAGTATTATCGAGCACTTAAATCTGGTCAACCTGAATATTTTTTTTACAATATGTTGGATGGAGCCCAACACTTTTGTCACTTTTGTTATAATTCAAGATTTATAGAATAAAAAAAAAAGATTTTAATGTCTCCACTTCACGTTCTGTATTGAAGACCGGAGATTATCAAGATGATTCTTTGCACATTGATAAATAGCCAATCAAATCATTTTGAATCAAAATCCAATTCTAAATCAGAATCGTAGAAGCAAAAATCTGAATCGAATCGTGAGACAAAAATTCTCACCCCTTCAAATCATGTACAAATTCCGATCAGTAAATCTAACTTCTGACGTAGGTTTTACACTATGACCTTCATTCACTGTGAGAACGTTTACTTGTGGCCGCAGTGGAAAGTGCGGTTATTGTAGATCTGGGCAAGTACGACATGCTAGAAAAAGAGATCGTTCCAACCAAAAATTGTCATGATAAAAAACGATAACGATAATAACACCGAAAAAGAAGAGGATAACAGGAAACCCTTGAGAGGTAGCCCAAAACTATTACTGATTGGCGCTCATCAAAACTTTTAAATGTCGATCGTCAACGTCAAAACGTGAACCCGTTACTTGAGCGTTTTTGTTAGCCATTTTGGTTTGAACCAACGCCAGCATTTATTGATTGTGGTTTTTTGGACTTTCCCTGCAAATTGAAAGAATCAGCACATTGTTTATAATTTAAAGTGTATCCACCCTCAAATATTTGTCTGCTTTTCAAGCCCTCTCACCCGCCATCACACCAGCCCTTTCTTTTTTGCTCATGTTTTCATTTCTCCCCGCGGAAAAAAAAAATCCTCCCATCGGACCTGTTAGTGAGGAAGCGGACGGGTCCAACACACACAGAGCAATGCGAAGTCACACCTAAACAGCTAAGTCACGGCCAAGCCATGTGGAACCACTAAAAATATATTCAGCGCTTTTTGAACAGACGGCCATTTGCAGGGAATTGTCGTATCGATGACATAAGCGGATTCGATATGAACTGTCACCCCTCTATTTTTTTTAAATTATGGAACATGTAAGTCAAAAGTAATAAGTCCCATAAAGGATAGCTTAGAGAAGATATATATATTTTTTTTTTTGGACAAAATTCGTGTCATATTTCAGCATGGTGGGTAGGACTGTAGACCTAAACGCAAGGGGACAACAAGGAATGGATAGCAACGACAAAAACGATGACCCGACAAGAACTGAAAGGAAACAGGAAACTAAATGCGCTGAAAACTCACGAGACAACAAGGAACACCTGGGCAGGACACAATTGGAGCAGGGAACGGATTGGTTAACAGGGAAAGGTGGACGAAATCACTCTAAACAAGGCACTGACACAAAGGGGAAAAAAAACACAAATAACTCAGTACAACACAAAACAAACACATAAACCAAACACACAAAAACTAACAGAAACCCAAGACAGGAAAGGAACGAAAACCACTAACAACCTCCCAAAAACCAGGCAGTCAGGTGGCTGTTAGCAGCCAGTGTGCTAGTCGCAGCTAACAAGTTGATCGTGTTTCCTGAGATTGTTTTCAATAAAAGAAGCAAGCAGACTGAATCAGCATCCGAGTTCATCCTTGTTCATACACAAGATTAATACAGTAGCTTTCAAGAGGAAAGTGATTTTAAAGTAGAGCAGGTCAGCAGAGGGGGGCAACTTTTATTTCTTTTTTTTTTTTGCTAAACCAATATTCATCAGAGCCCCGCCACCATTCCATCGTCTATGGTCCATCATTTTTTCAAGCCATACAAATTGTAATCGTCGTTTGTCAGTCTGTGTATTTTTGCCCAACCTTCCGCCATCACGAGAAGGTGACATTTTTTTTTTTCTGGTTCTTCATTCGTCAGGCGCTGGTCTACTTCTGTCGGCACTCATACTAATTCTTTATTCCATTTTATCATTTACACTTAAAGTTAACACCATGTCTGTGGTTCTACGATTATGCTGCAAATGAAACACAACACAGTAATATAAATATAAAACACAAAAACAAGGGTTTTAATCCTAGGCTATAATGCAGGGGAGGAGAGCGCAATTAGCAATCATGTCCACTGGATGACATTGTCATGCTTTACATGACTCTAATGGAGGATGTCGGTTTTCATTTATAACTGCCTGCCCTACAACTATAGAAGACGGTTTCATTAACATTTGACTAAATTTGTCCAAATTTCATCAGTTACATACACTACAACTGAAACAAAATATTGCTGAGGTCGAATTTACAAAAAAACGTCTTTCGTTGATGACGTCATTTGTCGGCAAAACGGCGACAGACTGACGGACAGTCCGTCAGTGCTGACAAAGTGCCCACCTCTGGAGGTTAGAGACTGTGAGGCTGCCACAAGGTTTGAGCTAACGGCCCTCGCATGTTGACCAAGAATGAAGCCCATAGATGACCAAACAGGATAACTATGAGGTAAGATTCTCCTCAAACGCTCCCTTGCACGCTCAAAAGCGCCACGAGTAATGGCCTCGCCAATGCCCTCACTGCTTTTCCTAACCTACCCACCTGTGTGCCATCAATTTTGTCAACCTCATATATGTCACATTATGTAACAAATGCACTTCTGCGCAGAGCAGACGTTAGGTCCAGACCATGAGTGGAAACCTGGATGGAGCGCAAAACAAGTGCACAATTTAGCCTTGAAAAGGCTAACGTGTAAAGGCTGGAAAATGTCTCTTCCTCAATGTAATAAATTGAAACATTTCCTATTCTGACTCAATACAGATGCAGGATCCAGCATAAACCAGATGAACTCGATGAGAGTCAAACAGTGCAAGAAACAAACCTCATCAAAGCAAGAGGAGCTCACATCTCTGCTCTGAACAAGACCACTAAAGTGAAAATTATTCTCATCTCAACCATAAGGAGACCAAAAACGGCTATTTGAAATACGTGATGTACTGAATGGTTCTTGTTCTTAGTTTGGGATTAAGTATGAATTTAAAACGATACTTATTTTGTGTTTGGTTCAATTTATAAGGTGTAAAAACATAAAGAAAAACAGCCAGGTGACCCTGCAGTTTGCATGTTGTTCCCATGCCTGCAAAACATACATGGTATGTGTATTGGACACTCTAAATTGCAATTAGGAGTGATTGTGTGTGTGCGTGGTTGTTTTTCCTTGTGCATCCTGCAATTGGCGAGCAACCAATCCAGAGTGTCCCCACTTATTGTAAATAAACAGCTGGGATAGGCACCAGCATGCCAGCAACCCTAGTGAGGAGAAGCGGCTATGGGAAATGGATGGATGAAAATTCATGTAGTATAATTTTTTTATAAATAAATAAAATCACGATTTATTTTCCTGCTTGACAAGGGAAGAAAAATTGCTGCAAAAATAGCAAGGTAAACCTGCAATAGAAAAAGATATGATCATTATTATTATATGATTATTCTGGGGTTCTTTTCTCATCACTCCCGCCCATCGTCCACGCAGACCCTCTCCCACTCGGCGCCCCCTCCGTCCCCAGCCCCTGGAGGAATGTATGAGGCAGCATATTTTGCTCCGGCTGAACCGGGCTGGACTCAGCCCTCAGAAAGACTCTGGAAAACCACATCAACATAACTGCTGTAATCTTTGGCTGAGCAACACACTATAAATGCGCTTTGGAGTTCATTGTGGCTCCAGACCACTTTACCACCTTTCCCAGAATGCTCAGGGCCAAGGGAACAAGATGGGTGCCATTACTATTTATTGGCAATGTCAAATCCAAACACAATCTGAGTTCATGTGAAACGGGTTATAATCAGGCTGTGATTACCCGAAGCACCGGACCTCCGAAATAGCAGACCGAAGGAGAGGTCAATTACACTCAGGTATTCGGATGGTATATACTCCCGCCTAGATGTTTACGCTGGTCGAGCACGTATAAAAAATCCTAGAAGGGATGGGACAAACAGAGCGGTTGGGTTGTTATGGTTACGAGAATAACAGGAACTGGAAACAAACACCTGGGAGGTCAAGGTCAAAGGAAGTTGGGAAAAAGGTGAGGGTTTATTTGAGGATGTTCAAAGGCCAGCGCTTGATGCAAACCATCTGTGTCAATGGAAAGAAAGATTATATAGTGCTGTATATGTATTCAGACTCAAAAGTGCTTTGTCAGGTTTACTGGAGTTTACATTTTGAGTTTAAATAAACATTTGTTGCAGTTATGAAGTGTTTCAAACACAAAGTCTGACTCCAGAAGAGTGGTTGGGATGACTCTTTTTTTTTTTTTTTTTATGTTGTTGTTGCCAATCATCCCATCATTTTTAAAGCTAAGCCTTCACATTTTAGTTTTCTTCCAGCTCTAATCGCACGGATAAACATATTTTTGCGGTTTTCTCTAAAACTTGTGGGGTGAGGATAAAGTAGAAGCAGTCAGTAACATTTCCCTGCTCCTGTGGATGTCAAGCATCTTTGACTCCTGCAAAAGACACTTAAAAAAATCTAGGTTGGTGTATTAATTATTATTATTAGTAGTAGTAGTAGTAGTAGTAGTAGGAATATCAATAACATACTATTTTATTTTAGATTATGATATTATACCATATATAGGGTCATTTTGTTAAAAAAAACACACACACACACACACACACACACATTTGGGTTAAATAAATTACCCAGAAGATGTGTTTTTGGTCCCTTTTTTGATCCATGTTGGGTTATTATTATTAGTAGTAGTAGTATTGTTATTATTATTAGTTGTAGTAGTAGTAGTAGTAGTAGTAGTATTACTACTATATATATATACCTGCTATATATATATATATATATATATATATATATATATATATATATATATATATATATATATATATATATATATATGTATTTATATAGGTCATTTTGTTCAAAACAATCCCCAAATTTGGGTTGAAAAAATTACCCAGAATATGTGTTGGTCCCTTTTGGGTTTTGTTTTGTTTTTTTATATAGTGTAAGGTTCTCACCACAGTTTTGAGCTAATGTGTCATATACAAAATATATTTAGTATTTCTGAATACTAAATACATTTTTATCATTACAAAAACAGCTGCTGGGTTTTATTCTGCAATGCCTTAAATTGAGCTACATTACGTTCTTCTGCCTTTTTTTTTTTTTTGCTTTGGTAAACAGGCTTACATCATTTCAAGCTGCTGAGCCACATGCGGTATTCCCTCCCACTTCCTCATCCCAACTGTATCCTTCTAGTCTCTATCGGGCTTTCAGTCAAACCTTTGTGGCTCAGCACAAAGCCGGTGTGGGAAACATGTAATGCTCCTGCCCTCCTCTAAGCCCCCCCTTGGCAAACGTTGCCTTCATACCATGTTGCTTCAAACCTTATGTTCCCTTGCTCTCTTGAAGAGGAGGCAACATGTGTGGAAATTTGGCCAAGGGCGCACAACGCTTTTGTTGAAGTCATGGACATCTAATATGCATGCACATGCATGGAGATTTAAAAAGCTGACAGATTGTAGTTTCCCCACCCAAGATCAACAAGCTAGTGCTTTCTCAGGTTTGGAGATGTGAAGCATATGTGCTGCTTTTTACAGGTGCATGACCGCATGTTATAATGGCCGCCACCACGCTTGGATAGTCAGCAATTCATTTTCTCCACCGCTTTTCATTGGGCGCGCAATTGGTAACGTAACATTGCCAACGATAATAACAAATCTTTTACATTATTTCACAGCCAACCATCGATCAGCTTGATTAACTGTGGTTTGATTAGGCATTTCACATCAAAGGGAAAGCAATGGAAGAAAACACTAGGGAGCTGAAATTTCACCCAGATGGTTCAACATTGCACAACTACTTATCGCATTTTCAGAAGTGTGCCAGCCACTGTATTAGCTAAAATGCTACGAGAACAATGTGGGGAAAAAAATTGTCTAAAAATAGTCAATACTGCACAGCGTAAGAATAACTTAATTATGGGTCAACAAAGGACAGAGGCAATTTGACCTATATTTCAAGATTACCTCAAAAAGAGAATGTTCATCTTGGATTGGCTCCCAGCCAATGGCAGGACACTTATAATATGCGGCAGATTACTCGACAAATAACCAGTAATCAAGTGAATCAATAATTATTTAGGGTAATCAATTATTCGTTTAGAAAACAAGAATTATTCAAATGCTTAGAGTCTCAGCCACTACACTAGAAAAATTCTCAGAAAATTTTAGTCAGATAAAAATGCAAACTTACTATCATTGTATAGAATCAAAATAAGACATTTGTAAACATGCAAACTATAATATTATACATAAATATACAGAATGTATCATGTTATATTCTATATATATATATATATATATATATATATATATATATATATATATATATATATATATATATATATATATATATATATATATATATATATATGCCCCCTGGTGCCTAGTAAAAATATAACTGCAGATGTAGCGCATTGAATTATAAGGCACAGGGGCTCAAATCATGAGCAAAAAGTTGCAGCATGTCATCCGAAATGTTCGAATCAAGCCAATAAAAACATTCAATTTGAATAGCTAAACCACTTAAAATCAAATATATCCCAACTCAAGAACCTGTGATTTACAGGTCTCCCTCACCATTGTGAGGTCAAGGGTTCAATTCCACGCTCTGGCATTCCTGTTTGGAGCATGCACTTTTTCATGTTTGAGAAAATCCGAGTACCCCCAAAAAACTCATGCAAACACACAAAGAAGACGCAAATTCTATACTGCGGAGCTGTGTTTCAAACCCAGAACTTCACAACATTAGAAATGTGTTCAATTGAAAAAAAGAAGGTGCCCCTTCGGGTCACGTTTACCTTTCATGATTTGTCACTTGGTCGCGGTTGTAGTGAAGGTGATGCCGCCGCCTCCTCCGCCGGTTTCCACAGCACCACAGGTGAAGCCAAAGCAGTCAGCAGGATGACGCATCCACATTCATTTTCCCCAAAATAAGTAGAAGTCCAAAAGCTCCTCGGTGTTCTGCTGGAGTTTTTAAAAACGTGCGAAAAAGTTAATTCATTGGCATTTTAAAATAGGCAAAACCTATTAGATGAGTTCTCATCCCTGTCCCATCCAGAGCCTGAGGAAACTAAAGTCTCTGCAGAATGAGTCCATGGGCAACTTTCGGAGGGGAGGAAGCAAGGGAGAAGAAAAAATGAGAGGGTGAGAGAGGGAAACAAAGAAACTGGAAAAATGAGGGAGGGTCTGGAAGTGGGATGAAAAAAAAAGAGAAGGCAAGGCGAGGGGTAAAAAAGGGGAGGGGCCACGTGTTTTGTGGCCGAGTTAATGACTAACAAATGTTTGGACATGACAGGAATGAGCACCTTGAATACATGAGGCTTTGGAAAGTACGACCAGAAAATACCATGAAGGGAACACCTGCACATACCAAAATCATCATTCCAATCTACCGCTATTCTCGTTTTACAGTGCCGTCCCAAAAACCGACCCACACCGTAACAATACCAAACCCATATTTTTTGTTATGATGCTGTAAGACGTTTTGTTTCTAATTTAATGTCCCAAAAATGATATTTCTGTTTTTGAGGATAGGATTTGTTAGTTAGCACAGTTTATGATCCCGGGTCAAATTGACCCAGGATGTTATTAACTATTCCAGTGAAACAAAAGCAACATACGGGTAGAAGTGTTGCCTTTGTTACTTTGTGAATGAGTTTCCAAACAAAAGTTGAGTTTTTGACACTTTTCGATAACTGCACATGTCCTCGGGTCAAATTGACCCAGGATATTATTACTGTTCCAGAGAAACAAATTTAACATATGACTCTAAATTAAGTGTTATCTTTGTGATGTACTTTGTGAGTGGGTTTCCACTCAAAAGTTTAGTTTTTTTTACATTTTCCAATACATGCACATGCCCTCGGGTCAAATTGACCCAGGATATAATTCATGTTCCAGAAAAATAAAAGTATCATACTTGTATAAATGAAGTGTTGCCTTCGTTATTTTGTGAGTGGGTTTCAAAAATTTGAGTTTTTGACACTTCATACACCTCCGGGTCATATTGACCCAGAGACATTACTGCTGTTTTTGAGGAATTAGCATAAATCACTGCTTAAAACAGCTAGAGATAGGCGAAAGAATTACTGAAAAAAATAGAAATAAAATGTACAACATTCACAACATGCAATTTTATCTAATATTTTAGATTGAATCTTGCAACCGTACATACAGCCTTGTTCAAACACATTTTTTTTTAATCGTGCAATATATTTTTACTTACCTTTTCAATCACACTACTTTTTTAAGTAGCAACAGCGCAATTACACTTTGCATTCAATTCTTTTTTTGGAATAAAACCACTGCATTGTTTGTCATGAATACTTGTTGGGTTTTATTGTGGTAATACTGTGGCGGTAATTGATGTAAACAAACAAAAATAAAAATACTGTACTTGTTTAGGTGTCCAGGTATCCAGACAAAACCACCAAAATCAAAGAACGCTTCAGAAAGTGAGCTTGCAAAGTGTATCACGTATATCAAAACAAAGCTGCAGTTAAGATCAACTAAGGCAATAACAATTCAAGAGAGCACTTTAAAGAAGCAAAATATTTATACCCTGAAGGACATTTTTTGCAGTTATTGCAGCCAATAGTTTTTCAGTCTAACGTCCTTTTAGGGTGACGTCTACATCCCCGCGTTGCTTCGAGGGCCACATGCTCTATTATGCAAACCAGAAATGTATCCAATGACAAACATCTCTCAGCTGTCCTTTGATCATGAAGAATTATATCGTGCCTCGTTTCTAAACCGGCCCGCATTCCGGCGCAAACACGCTCACGCATGTCAACCGACACAAAGCTGCGGCTAAATTGATGCCAGAATCATCCAGATTTCCATCTGGGGCCAATCAGAGGTGACTCAGTCAATATCATCCACAGGGCCCATTAAGCCTGGTGATAATTGCGCCGTGTAGGAAAGGTGACTCATTAAGATGTTCTCTTTGCATATGTGTTGAAATGCATACCATCAGTTAAGCTAGTCCTCATCAACAACCATGGAGACTGTTTCAGTTCGGCGGTCGGCCAATCGGACTAACATCCATATTTGAGTCCCTTTCGAGCAGTGGTTTGAAAATGGGGGTACCCTTGGGAGTATGTGAATGTGTTTCCGCAGGTATTGGCAAATCTAATGTGACGTGACAGGACCAGTAGAGCTTTCTTTTCAAATTAAGAGCAAATTCATTGGAACATCAAGCAAGCGCTTACATTTTGTTATAATGATTCCCTTGCAAAACATTGTATGTTTTTGTTTGGTTCATTTTCATATGGATGCATATTGTCAGTGAATATTCATGATCTAGCTTTTCAAAGAGAAAATATTTTGTGCACCTCACTTGCCGGGGTGACTATAAATAAGATCATTATCTGAAAAAATATGAATATATACAGAAGATATAATACAGTATAAAATGTAACTTTTTGCAGGGTTCATACAAGTTACAGCTTATTTTGAATCTGAAAAAAATAGCTTAAAGTGCATCAATGTGTCTGACAAATATAAAATGTCAGTCAGATAGCTCATGTAACATTTGTTTTATTGCTGAATCATGCGTTGAAAAATTGCATCAAGGGCATACGACGTTTTGAAAATGACTCAATGAGTTGCTGTATGTTCCAATAAATTTGCTCTCAATTTGAAAAGAAAAATGTAGCGTTTCTGCCAAGGCATTTTAAAAATCTCGCAAAGTGTCTTCACGTACCCCATTTGAAATGTGCCGTTTTAGAATACTGACCAATGACTTATTGATGACTAAAAGGCATAACGTTTCTGATTGCACAAAACCACAGCCTCTGTGAACCATCTGTTCAACTTCACATACCAAAAAAAAAAAAAATGGAGCAAAACAACTTTAAGCAGAGGGTCACGCAACAGATTTTCAGTTTGGTCACACTGGATCTGTGGATGGTACGCCATCGACACCAACAAACGCAAAGGCCAGATGTGCTTAAGCTTCGACGCCACTTCTAACTCTCGCCAATAAAGGCACATATGCATGTGGTTGAAAGACTGCCGGCAGATATTAAAGTTGCCTTTTGTCTCAGGTCAGCAATGGAGACACGACACTCTTAGGAAAGAACATTGCGAGCACAGGGAAAGACAGTTTAAAAGCTGCAAATTGGCATACATCATGTTTACATGTACAAACATCTTAACAGTATCACAACTTCACGCTAACCACACCAATCGGATTATTTTCTACAATACTAGCAAGTACACAAATAATGTTTATCTTGTATATTTAGGTCATTTATGAATTACTTCAGTCAATTAACACCTGCTTGTTATATTGCGAACATTTTTACTCCATTAAAAAAAAGAAAAACTCTCATGACCTTGAGCATCTGTCCTTACAAAAATGGATCAAATATCGGCCTTGACTGCAAATGTTTGCTGTATATTTTAAGAATCAACATTTTAGGTATGTCGCGTATGTACTGTATGTAGTGAAGTTCACGAGCTGCGAGAGTTGAGAGTTGCTGCCACCTTGTGTTGAATACGCGAATAACACAAACCCTAAAAATATCTACTGTAGTCCACAAACGCGTTAGATTTGTATGTCTAAGTGCAAGTGTGTCGAGGCATTATTTCCTGCAACACTACACATTATTTCATTTTCTTCACAACTACCGAAGTGACTGGTAGCATGAATTGTTTGAAAAAAAAACGGATTTAAAAAATGTAAATAACGTAAATGTAAATAACGTCCACTTTCAACTGTTGTGTTAAAACCTGAGATGATTATTTGCGTTAACTTGAGCTGTTGAGATAAAAAGTGAAAATTCTTGCGTCTGTCTTTAGATGAACCCATTTCAATGCTTTGGCAAAAATATTTAAATACACTGGCTACTTTATTTGATTATAAGCCGTTTCTTTAATTTGGTGTGCAGACTGCTGCATCGCGTACGTCTTGATTTTTCTATACAAATCATCGGTCGACGATGATTCGGTTGTTTTCGTCGACAAACGATTGCGGCTTGTTGTTTTTCATGCAGCACGTTTTAGGAAACGAGCGGGTTAGATTATTAAATGTTGAGTCATCGTCGTCATCAACCGCACGAATCCAATGTTTGTGCAGTTTCTATCTTTAGCTGCCAGTAAATTACGACATTTCTGGAAAAGTCCTCAGATCTTGGACGTAAAGTACACAGACAAACAACAGGAAATTGTCTTCCGATTTTCAAAATAATGAGATATTTATCCGGCAACGAAAACGTTTTATAAACTTGTTCTCTGTCATTTAGTTTAGTAATTAATTTACATAACGACATTTTACATACGTACGTCCCTCCATTTTTTTAATATGTACTAAATGTCAAGATTCCTTTCATTGCTTATTTCTGACATTAATTCAGGTTATTTTTCTAAATATCTTAGTTAAAATGTATCTATTGACTATTTTAATCATTTATATTACTGAACTATTGTTTTGGCTTAGTGTTACTTATTTTTAACTGATTTACTTTAATAGAAACATAATAGATCTGAAGTCTCCAAGCTAACAGCCGGGGGGGAATTTGCAGCCCGTGTGATATATTGTAAATGCATTTTGACATGCCATATGATAATAATAATAATAATAATAATAATAATAATAATAGAAACGTTTAATGGCAGTGTTAAAGTAGCACTTAAAAAAATCTCTATAGACGATGTGTAATTGCTTGCTTGAAAGTTTTTTTTAACGATCTTTAGTAAGTTAAGGTGAAAACAAAACAAAACAAAACAAAAAAAACGAAACATGTAGTCCTTTTCTGTACAATGACATCCCCATGTACTACCTACCGTGAATATACTTTGATTTTGAAGGAAATTGCCGGAAACGTCTTTCACTATCACGGTTAGCAGTACAATAGCAGCCCGATGAGTCACGTGTCAGCATGTCCCGCTTTTCTGCTGCTGCTGCTGTATAAATAAGAGCAGCAATGATGCAGAATCGGCTCCAGACGTCCTGAACCCTGAGGACACACTCACACACACACAGGTGAGTTACAGGTGCCTTTATTTTGCACAGCCTGCAGCAGAACAACTACAGAAGTAAACATTTTATCGATTTGCACGTGAATATGAGCGCAGCATCAAAATTGTTATTTTCAACTCCCACTAGTTGCGGTAATTCGTAGTTGCCGCATTTGTTAAACGTGGGTGTTTCATAAAGGTTAGGATTTGTATTCTTTTAAAATGCTGATAGATGTACAATATGCAGAATTGTAGAACGCATGGTGGAACAGATGGCTTGTTTGTTTTGCTTACTCATGGGCGTGACCTCCATCTCGGGATCAGAACAAGTGGATTAAAGTTGTTGGAATTTTACTGAAATACTAGATTTTCGGTATTGCTATAGAGTATGGGCCGATCCAAGAGTTAAGACATATAAACCGTACTTTTTATTAATAAAGTATGTGTGTAATGTGTTTAAAAGATATTTGAATTGATGATAGATAAACTGATGGATAGTGAGACGATTGGGCAAATGGGTGTTTAATTTAAGAACATGACGCACCAAGTGCAAGTCCTTTGGGTGCATAAAGCTGCAGGGGTGTAAAAAGTAGGACATCGTGCACTATTTCATTTGCAAGGCGAATTCAAAGAACAAGAAGAGGTGATTTTTTTTTTTCTATTTGGAAAAAAAAGAATGACAAGTTTAAAAAAACAGCTTTGGAAAACCTCCAAATAATAAATAATAATCAATCATAATAACGTGATATTAAATACACTGCAAACCAAAATACCACAATGTAGTCAAAACCCAATCTCCCCCATATCGGAATGGATCGAACCCAACTATTTTTGCCACTTAGTATCGTCTGTCAATCACTTGAAAACTTACGGTAATTTAAAATTAAGCTAATTGTATCTTTTTGAGAGAAAAATACGTTCTATGATCCCCAAGATTAGCACTTTATGTTGATAATATTTTTCTGTGCACAAATCTTTATTTATTATTATTATTTTTTTTAACAGTCAAGAGAGCTCATCATAAAAACAGAGTTCCAATTTTAATAATGTTTGTGCCGGTTAGCGGAATACCTGGCTGAAAATATGTACTGTATGATTTATGAGAACCACTTGATGAAGCTTATAACATTACAATATCTCCATATTTACATGTTTTTTTATGAAAGACTCACCAAAGAATAACCCAGCAAATATAGTTTGGGGCTATATGATGAAACCAGAGCATATGAAGAAAAAGGAAAACAACGATTTCAAATGATATTTTAGGCTGATGGAAAAGTGTTGTTTTTTTGGTGTGCTGCCAATTTTGGCGCATTTTACAAAGCTGAGCCAACTTTAAGGCCTTTATCTGGATTTACGCATTGCATTCTTTGAGTTGTATAACCACCGTCACTGTAAGCAGACTTTTTTTTTAAATCAAATGGCTCAGCGTCGGAACTGTGATTCATCCCTTTTTTTTGCCTTTGTCAACTGTCTCTGTTTAACTCTCCCACACTTTGGCCCCTCACTGCCCTTTTAGGGTCACCCCGCCTGGATGATTTTTACCTCATTAGCACTGCCTAAAGGGTAGCAGTCCTTCCTTGCAGTAATGAAGCATGTGGTTTAATTGTGAATAGGAGACAAACCGCATTGTCCAGCTCCTGTGCCAACACAGAAATGGAAATTAGTCTTTCTGATGTCCAGAACCTGCCAAGGGTGCACAAACTTTGTGAAATGCTAAAACATTGACAGTAGGGCTGGGGATAAAAAGTCAACCAATTCGGGTAAGTCTAGACTAAAAATATTAATCTCGAAGGTTTGCTGGAATTGTGATATCATTTTCTACAAGGACTGTTCTTGCAGCCGTATGCAGTTTTTCACTGAGGGTGTTTTTAAATGTGAGAAATCTTAAAAAAAAAAAAAAGTAATTCGTTTCCGAGAAAAGTATAAACTGTGTGGTAAAAATAATAGAAAAAAAATGTAAAAATTGAATGAAAAACTACTGCAAAGGGGAAACATACATTGTAATTAAAAAACACGAATAAAAAAACATGATGAATAAAAAAACACTTATAACAAACAAAAACTGTAAGAGCAAAAACCTTACGATCAACAAAAAGTATTTAATAAAAAACACATACTGTGAAGGAAATAAATATATATAATAAATGGAAAAACATGTACTTAAAAAAAAAAAAATCAACCACTACTCTGATTTCATTAACTGCGGGTATTTTTTGGAACGTAACTGCTGTAAAAAAATGAGCAAACACTATCACAAGTTTGGGATCATTTCTACTTGAAAAGAAAAAAGACAAAAACAAGAGAATATTCAATTATTGCCAAGTCCAAAAAAAAGTATCACATATGCAAAGACCATCTCGACATACGACACTGTTTTTTTTTTTCCGCCTAGTGGCCAAACGGCCGATGCTATATGTGTGCTAACATACATCCAACATTATTTTACACAGTCTATTTATATTTTAATGTGATTACCTTGCTGCACACAAGGACAGTTTATCAAACGAACTGTCACTCAAACCCCACACACCCTAGTTTTCAAATAAATCCAATGGTGGACAAAAGAGACCGTGTCCACTTCAGGATGTCTCTCTGGTGTGAAAAGCCACTTGAGTATGTGTGTGTTTGGAGAAAAATGAGAATAAAGGGTCAGCAGAGCAGACCAGTTGGACGTCAGCAAAAACGGGTAAATAGAGAAGGAGCTTGCCGTTCATGTTATGCAACGTTCAGCGGAAAGTCGCACTTGATGAAAGTCGCACAAAACAAATGATCCAAGGTCAGCGTGTGTGTGTGTGTGTGTGTGTGTGTGTGTGTGTGTGTGTGTGGGCGGGCACATGATGTCCTGGTGATACGGTTACATTCATTCACACCACACACACTCTTTGTGATGAATGTGCAATACATCTCTGCAGGGGTCACCAGCTTTGGAAGACGATAACAGAAACCATCAGATTTATTTTCAAATTCAAGATTTTATCCATTTTTGTAAAGCTTTTCCTAACAAACGCATATTGTTAATTTAGTTACTTTTTAAGTTATAAGCTTTTAATTTAAAAGCCCTTCAGCTGAGATCGACTTCAAAATAAGCCTTTTTTTTTTAATAATATATGAACACGAACACCTTGGTGTGCTTTTATTTTGAAGTCGTTCCAGGCAGCGTAACAGTTTGACGAGGATGCGCTGAGATTGAAATTCATCAGTGGCTGGAGCGACGTCATAGCATAAATTAGCCGCTAGCTAGTAGGAATGACTCTGCAGGCTTTCATGCTGACAGCATGACAGTTGCTGTTCATACTGATCACTTTTTAACAAACCTTGCTTACTCAAATCAGAATTTTTTTAACACTTGATATTCGATTACAATTTTCTGTGTTATCCAAACACCAAAAATAAATATCATTCATCAGTTGACAGGGGCGCGTCCTTGAATGGAAAAAAATTGTGGGATTTCTCTGCCAAATTCATAATCCACAAATGAGATATTAATCATAGTGCTTTTTTTTAACTAGTGGGGGCGCATAGAAATCATTAATACATTTTTCACTTTCCTTTCATTTTAAAGCCACGTGAGGCAAATTCAGTTTGTGAGTCGAAAACATCCTTATCAAAGATATGTGTTTGCATAACAGGCCTTGGGATTTTGGGCTTACTCTCAAGGGCAGAATGCAGGACAGTATGTGCCTCCCCTTGAATACCTCATTACTGGAATAATATGAATAATATCAGACAGGAAATAAATACAATGAAGGTAATTAAAAGTAGTTTCTTAATCTGTCTACTGTCTACAATGCAACGATTTGACCCCCCCCCCCCCCCCCTTTTTTTTTTTAACAGCACGAGCATTTCTCATTATCACCTGCTGGCCCTTTAAGAGTCAGAGAGGATGTTAATGATGATGATGATGAAGATGAAGAAGGGGTCCAAGTTGGTGGCTGTGGTGGCTTTTTTTTTGGCCTCCACCAACTGCATGCTCCCTCCTACCAGTGAAAATCTCAAACGTAAGATCTCTCGGCCACATGTAAAATTTTGTGTACTTTTTGCATACATAAATCCAATGCATACACTCAAATGCTATTTTTTTTTTTCTGCAGAGATTTCACTCGAAGGCGAAAAGTACCTGAATGTGCAGATTGAGAACGCCATCAACGGAGTCAAGGAGATGAAGGACATGATGCAGAAATCGTCAGAAGACCACAAGAAGGTTTTGGATGAGCTGGAGAAGACCAAACAGAAAAAAGAGGTACAGACAATCCTGTTACCCCGTTCTGTTCCATTGACGGCTTTTTTTTTTTTTTTTAACTGAGCTGGCAGTGAAGGAGTTATTCAATATTTGGGTTGTTTCAGGAGGCCATATTAGCAGCTCAGGAGATGGAGACCAAGCTGCAGGAGCAAGAGGAGGTCTGTAATGAGACAATGAAGGCCCTATGGGAGGAATGTAAGCCATGTCTGAAAAAAACCTGCGTCAAGTACTATTCCCGCACATGCAGCAGTGGGTCCGGGATGGTGGGCCGCCAGGTGAGACCTTACAGTAAGGGTGTCAAACTCATTTTAGTATTGAATGAACATATTCAATAATCTTTTTTTCCATTTGTTCATAAAACACAGTTTGCATAGAACGTATAAGAAGCTGAGTTAAACATGAATAAAATAAATAAACATAATGAAACAACCATTGGAAGGAAAATGCCTCTGTAAAAATATGTGGCTGTAGAACTACTGTTCAAGGAGTACAGTGAAGTGCAAACAAAATTGAACTGAATAAAATGATGCTGTAGTATTTCATTTTGGAAATACAGAATATCTGGCAATGGTCCAGATGTCCGCCTTACCCGAGAGATATGTTTGACATCGCTGCTTTTCAGTATTATTGTCCAAATAAGTGTTTCTCACAGGATTAATCATCAGAATGTGTCATGACTGTCTCACCTTCATTTTAGTTGGAGGGCCTGCTGAACCGAACTTCTCCCTTTTCTATTTGGATCAACGGGGAGCGGATCGACACCCTGGAACAGGAAGGACAACGGCAGAACAAAGAGTTCAGGGAGTTGGAAGACAAATACTCCGAAATGGCTGACGGAGTGGACGGCATATTTTCAGACAGTATGAAGGTATCATTGTTTACATTTAGATTAATTACAAATAAATAACCAACTATGGATTATTATGGAGTTAAATACAGTAGATAAAAATACAAAAACATTTGCATTTCCTAACCTTACTAATAATTATGTATTATTGATATATATATATATATATATATATATATATATATATATATATATATTTTTTTTTTTTTTTTTTTAATTATTTTAAGCAGATTCGTCCATCCCTCATTTGTTTTTCAAATTTTTGGTTTAGCTTGATGGGAAAAAAGGTAGAGAAATTGTGGAGGAAAACAAAACTCCCTTGCATATAAATAACCCTTGTGCAATATTTTGACCATTTTGGGGTCATTTTCTTCCACATCACTCTTGCAGTACTTTAATCAAGGGACGGCACATTCCTGGTAGTGTGATAACGATGTCATCGTGCCATGTTGAACTTTTGATATGTCAAAATGTGGGTGAAATTTCAGCTACCTAGTAGATGTAAAAGGTCTGATGTAAAGATCAATGTTTTTTTTTCTAGGTGGCTGATCACGTGCACTACAGCCCGCCCGTTTTCGCCATTCCCAATTTCTTCCCGTCTCGCTGGCGTCGAAGCATTCACTCGCTATTCCACGAGCCTTTCCCCAGTTTCCAAGGTCTGTTCTCCAACATGATGGGCATCGGCAGGAGGAACCCCTTTGACTCTTTTGGTTCAATGATGGACTTTGACACGGACGCTCCAACTAATGAGGGTGCGCACAAAAAACGTCGATAAGTTCAAAAGATGAACGGAAACTCAATTTTTTTGATGGCGATTGTTTTATATGTGTATAAGCACCGACTGAAAACGTCGCTCCGGTTTTGCACATACTCACAGACGGCAGCGTGAACGAGGACGTGGTCATCACCAAACCTTACGGGGACGGCAGCATGACGTGCAGGGAGATCCGCCGCAACTCGGCCGGCTGCCTCAAGTTCCGCGATGAGTGTCAGAAGTGCAAAGAGATTGAACATGTCGGTAAGTCCGATCTCGATGACTATTAAGCTTGATGAAAAATGTGCAAATCTGTAAAAACACAGTGGAATATTAGACCAAAGTATTGAATACATTTTACATACAATAGTGCATTGTTTTCTGCAATATGTATATTGGTAGACATGGATATTTTCTGTTGGAGTTGTTTGTGAGGAGACAACATGTCTCCTGAAGCTGTAAGAAGAAAGCAGGCACAGCGACCTGACCACAGGGCGGAACGGTATGGGGTCGGTTGTTATGTTGCTGGGAAAGTAGTTAGCAGTGATGCATGGACTGATGGTGTAAGGATGTGCACTCACATCCCCCAATATCACAAGCTGATTTTCAGGTTGCATCCATATGGTTTTTTAACTAGAGCCAATCCTAATTAATTACTTTTCTTCTGTCCATTCTCCTCGTGAGTAAAAAGAGTTCAAGACTCTTGTCTTCCTTCCTTGTGTTTTGCTTATTAAATGTTCTGGGTTAACTGAACCTGACATACATATCATTGGCGTTTTACATGTAATACATAGTAGTAGTTTAAAAAAAATCATCAATCTTTTGCCGAGTTCTAAACTGATTACAGTTTGTCCATTTCCTTTACAGATTGTTCTGGAAAGAAACCCCTGGAAGGTCCCCTGAAGGAGGAACTGGAGAGGGCCCTGGCCATAGCCGAGCGCTTCACCCAGCACTACAACGCTCTCCTGAAGCGCTTCGAGGAGCACATGTTCAACACATCCACCGTCATGGACCTTTTCAACAGGCAGTTTGGATGGGTGTCTTCTCTGGCCAACAACACCAACTCCAAGGATGATTTCTTCAAAGTAGAGACGGTGCATACACACTTTGCACTATGTTAAAGTTCATAGTGCTTGACCCCTGCCAAGCTGCCCATTAATGCTGAAAATCTGCATAATTATTGACACCAATTAAAATGTATTGGGGGGAAACAAATGCTATTTTATTCATTAAATACTCTACTGTTAAATAATCAGCCGATTAATTGGAATGTCAAGCTCTCGAATTGTCATGCTAAGCTGTCTTCCTAGTTTCTATCCAAGTCTAGTTTCTGTGTCTAGTTTCCGAGTCTAGTTCCAGAGCCTAGATTCCGAGTTTACTTTTCTGGTTGGGTGTGTTCAGTCTAGTTTCCAAGTCTGGCTTTTAGATTCTAAATTCCAAGTCTAGTTCCAGAGCCTAGTTTCTGATTGTAAGTTCCCAGTCTGATTTGTTGAGTCTAGTTTCCAAGCACACTTTAAATCCATATCGGCCTATAATATAGTTGAGATTTACTATAGTTTTTTGTTTTTTTTTGTTATTACAGGTGGTCACCAGGGATCCAGTGCAGAGGCCCGGTGAGGATGCCGAGCAGCCGGACACCAAGGTCTCCGTCAAACTCTTCAAATCGCCGCCCATGGATTTAAATGTGCCAGGTGACATTCCCTGGAATGACCCCAAGTTCCCTGAGGTTGTGGCCCAAGAGGCATTGGACCACTACAAGGATATCACTGTGTGAGTGGCCTGCATTTGCTGTCAAAGCCTTCCTATTAATACTAAAAGTGTTAGTTAAATTTCTCTGTTAACTCAGTTCTATTTAAGGAAATCTGCCAAAAAAAAAAAGAAACATTTGGGCACTTTGCAGTCAGATTTGGTACTTTTGTTCAACAGTTGTATTTTACATGCAAATATATTTAAACAAAAAAAATGATTTAAAAAAGAGTTAAGTTCTAAAGTTATCAATTTGTACATATTTAACTTAATTGATTGTTAGATGATAAGTACCATACTAATTGATTACTTAGGTAATAAGTACAATTATTTTAAGTACTTACGTATTTAAGTGATTGATTAATTGACCCTATTAGACCCTCCTTTAGCCACATAAAATATTTTAAGAAAAACGAATGTCCTGTTCCATGTCAGATATAAACCCAGATTCAAGGATATGTGACAAAACCAAAACAACACATGTAACAGTTAATTTGAGGATAAAACACACCAAATAGTTTTTCTGTTCAAAAATCTGAATGAAGAGACATCTTTTTGTTTTTCCAGGGTTGCCAAATAGAGAATTTGTGCGAACACCTGAAACACACTGCAGCGACTCACTGATTCCTCTACGACTCCACTCAAGTCCTGCTTCAGCAAAGTGACAGTTTAACCCTTGTAAGGTGTATTTAGATCTCCTTGTCCTGCTGGAAGAGAACATAGTCAGTAGATGATAGTCTCTAGAAAGGTTCTTTGTTTGCATGGGCGAGCTGTCAACAACCTTAAATCTGCCTGACTTTCAAGAGTTAATCTTAGTTTGTTCTCAGTACCTCGCAATACCTGCAGATTGATTCTTTACAGCAAATTGGTAAAATACACTTGTCCAAGATTTCAGAGACATTGAGGCTAAGGTTGTTGTGCAGTTATTGTGCTGAGTTTGATGGTTATGGAACCATTAAACCTTGTGGATTGCACCCACGGGTAGTCCCTTAAAGCAAAATGTTAGCAATATTAAAGCAGTGCATAGAGAAAAATAAAACCTTCTCAAATCAATGTTTCTGTCTCTGTTCTCTTTGTTTAGTTTCGACTGTTGAAAAACTGCAAATTTCCCCAACAGCTCGTACAGCAAATGAATACGGTTGGTTTGACCGGATGCATGGTGTCATTTTAACTATGACATGTAACCATCTGTGTGACAAAGAGGCCACGCAGTCAAGAGAGCTGAGACCACATTTTAAAATATTGTGCCATTTTTATTTTTGTGTAAAAATCACACAGCTGCTAGTCGACTCTGCAGAGATACAGTACATCCATGCAGTTTAAACATCTAGGTTCCCACAGCCAAAGAAGAGAAGGAATTAAATAGAATATTATTCGCTGTTAGTCAGCAATTAATGCAAATGTACATACACATGTCGAAAAATGATGTGTCATACACAATGTACAACACAGAGCTGAGAGCAAATAGCATTCAAAATCCCACCAAAGATTTCGCTTCTGTCCAGATTGCCATTTGGGACGACTATTTGTCTGGCAAGCGCTGATCCGTCCCCTGATGGGTTGTTTTTTTTTTTTAAATGATATTCGTTCCAGGTGTGGCAACACTTTCACACATACAGACAACGTACGGACCCAGAAAAAAAAAAAAAAACATAAAAAAAACACCCACACACAAACAAAAAGGCGAGCCTTGATGCAACAAAGTGATCAGTCAGTCACCATGGAAACCTAAACTCCAGGCAGGGGGAGTTAAGAGTAAGGCCTTAGTCACAGCAAAAATAAAACATAAGATCCCATCAAAGAGGAGGCTATTAGGGGATGGCACCGACCTTACTTTTATCCAGGCGACCCCATGAGCGGTTTGGGTGACCTTTTCCTTCTTGTGTTACTTCTGACAAACTAGCAGTTTAGAAAAAAAAAAAAATAACAACAAAGGAGGCCATGAAAGAGGAGGAGGAGGTTTTAAGTTCAAAGTGCAGTTGGATCATTCAGATGGTGGCAACTGGTCTCTAGTCTTGCTAATAATATTTTTTAATACAGATTTAGGCTGAAAGTGCAAAACACTGATGCGGAATTGCTTCCCTCTTGGAGCAGTTACAGTAGATTGTGTTCTGGAACGTCCTAGATACAAAGTCACAGTTGCTACTTATTAGACGCTCAAACAGCTGTGGAAATGTATCGCCCGAACTTGCATAGTGCCGACGTTAGCCGGCCATTGATTGGAAATATCAACTTTGGACCTGCGCCGAAAAGGAAATGATGGGAAAAGTCGTCATCCCCGAGTCCTTCATACATGCCACCTCTTGTCGCTGGAATTCACTTCAATGCTGCCTTTACGTAAAAGGAGACTGGAATATTGAGCTGCGATCAAAAGGGGCTTGAGTGAGAGAGAGAGAGAGAGAGAGAGAGAAAAAAAATGTTGATCCCAAAATGATGAAAAATATACCAAATAGGTGAGACAGCAGTGATAGTTCAGTCATTTGGCATAAATTGGAACCCATTCAAACAAACGCGCACAAACTCTCCTTTCCCAGATGCCACGCCAAACAAGTCAAAGAAATGTAGCTTTTCAATGACTCCTTAATGGCAGCTAACATTTGTGAGGTTCAACTGATTGTGATCGTAGTCGGTTTGAAAATATTGAATACCTCTTTTCAATATTTTGTCTTTACGCGAGTTTGGTGCAGAACTCCCTTGAAAGATTTGGCTAAAGAACTCGTGAAACTGTAGATTGATGTGTTGACAACACTGCTACACAAAAACACACATCCCAATCGCGCGCACATTCATTCGCCAGCAGTTATCTTGTCAGACAGAACTTGTAGCTGCAGGCAAATGTCCAACACTGCTTCCCCACTAAGCTGTCGGCCATGGATTCATCTCTCTTTAGAGATAATTGAAAAGTGCCACATCAATGAATATGTCTCTCTATGTGGCCCTCGTGGTCACGCTGTCCCGCCTTGCTCCGCTGTACACTTGATAACCAAGTGCGGACTTAAACGAGGTGCACGCTGCAGATGGGAGGGAGGAAGAGGTAAGTAAGGGGCGGGGGGGGGCCGGCATCCCACCGAGGGCGTGGCCGTGCTTTGGAGAAACTACAACTACCCCGATGGTGTTGGTTAAAGATGGGAAAAAGGTCTGAGCTGCTCCAGTTGCACTTCCAAAGATATCCTCTCTTCAAGCAGGTCCTGGGAGAAATGACAGGGTAACACAGACTTGAATTTGACTTCAAACGAGAACAATTCATGGCGTTTCATGGTATCGCCAGAAATTTTATTCTTATGGTAACGCAGAAATAATATGTCAATTACTTAGTAATTGATTGCTTAAGTACTTTAGTACTTAGATTGCTGTAGTGCCTAAAATAATTTGAATACTTAAATCATTTAGTACAAGCTATTTTCAGACCCACAATTAGCCAAATATTTGAAAAAATATATCTGCTACTGAATGTATGTAGTCTATTGCTTTAGTTTTTCAGAGCCTATACAATTGCTACAGTACTTAAATGCACAAAGTAATATATTTATTAGTATTTACTTAAGGACTTACCTTAGTATTTAATTACCTAAGGTAATCAATTACTTTAGTACTAGCCATTTTAAAATATTTTTTTAGATAAACTCTTGAAGAACTGAGTCAATACTATGTATCTGCTATCTAACAGGAGCACATTTAATTGTTCAACCTGTCGCAATACATCGCTGCAACAGGCAATGACGATCCATTTATTTGCAGAAAAATAGTAATTATCGAACCAATTAAATAAAATCATACAATCTCCCACAGCACACACACACAACCCCTTGTTAAATTAATGCGCTGTGGCAGTGTGGATTGGAATCATAGGCTTAGTTTGGGTGTCATGTGCTATTTAGTTCTATTCATATTCTACATTAAATTATGAAATTAATTCACTAAATACAAAACTGTGTGTTCTTGTATGTGTGTGAGATATACCTTCAGTTGTTGTTGCAGTTCACTATTTAGTCTTGCCAACACCGTGTTTGTTTCCTTGTTTCTTCTGATTGATGCTTGTATTGCCTTTTTGTCCTTACCTACTGACCTGTCAACGAATCACACAGAAAAATGCATTCTTGATATAACTGGTGACCAAGATACAGCTTACCACTAATGTACTACAGGAAAACTTTTCAAACCTAGGGATTGAGGGCTGAGGAGCCAAGGCAGCAGCTATGATGTTCGATTTTTGTGGGCCGTGCTGCTCGTCCTCAGGCCGAAGCTCATCCTCAGATTTCAACCTGCGACGAATAGGCTTAGGAGGAGGAGCTAAAGGGCCAGATGAACCCTTAGTCTGGAAGGACAAAGGCAAAAAAAAAAAAAAAAAGGAAAAGATGAGGTTTTGTCTTTGGCAATAAACCATAAGTGTAGTTTTGTATAATTTAACATTGCTTCTTTGTGTAATTACTGTAAAATGCAGTATAATTATGCTGGATGTAAGATGTCATAAGAAAAGATGGTGGTGAATTACAGAGTTAACAGTGGTGGTAGATCTTTCATCAGCCTGGCCGTCACTCTTGACTGTTCTCAAGGGGCCGGCTCCTTCTGTTGACTTGTCGCCCTGCGGTAACACACACATAAAAATGTTCTGGTCACACAAAATAAACAGATTATGGACAAATGACTTTTTAATTGGATGTATAAACGTTTTCTGTAGTACCTGCCCAACCAAGTATGAAGTCAAGCAATCAGCATAATTCTGAAAATGTGTTCTGTGAGCATATCAGTGGTAGTTTATAGGTTTTATGTGTTAAGAATTTGACTCATCATGCCAGTCACACATTGATATTGCCATACTTGACCTGTGGTGAGCAAATATGGGGGAATACATACAAAACAGTGTAAGCTGTGTTTAAATGTGTTGTATGTATACATTTTCTTCACAAACTGACCTATGTATCCACTATATGTGACATTTTGGTGCACTGCTTCAATAAAGTTTGGGAAACACTAATCACAGTACATGTTAAAACTGTTTTAATTTGTGATTAAAATACCCAATGTTGTCTTAACACTTCCTTATCTCATTCACTGCCATTGTCGGCAATAGACTTCAAAAAACAATTTTTACTAGACAGCTTTAAAAGACAAGCAGTAAATGAGTTACATCAGTTGAACAAGCGCATACACACCTGTCCAGGATCACTGTGCTTGTCGACCTCTGGCAAGCTGGATGGTTGCTCAGATGCAGCAAAGGCCTGAAAATGACTGAAGTCTGCAAAATTTGGTTGCTGTGGGATCTGCTGAGGCGACGTAGCGGTGAGCGCACCCCCCGCTCCTGCCGCGCCCTCGGCCTCGGTGCGTTGTCCCGCGTGCGGTACTGATGACTTTGGAGAGGAGATAAGCAAAGAGTGAGTGTGCTTCTGGATAAGCCCAAATGTTGCTTTTTTCCGTCTAACCTGTGTAGGAAGGGGTCGAGGCGGTACTGCGGGAGGGAAAGCTATGGTAGCGGGTTGCTGCTGTCCCGTGGCTGAGGTGGCCGCAAAGTTGCGATTCATGTCCAACGATGAAGAGCGGGAGTGTGATGCGTGAGGGCGAGGTGGAGGAGGTGGGGGAGCCACCACTTTTAAAGCTTCTGGAGATGCACCCGACTGGGACCTGGACACAGACGAAAATATTTACTTTTATGACCTTGCTAGTGCAAAGGCATATTGTAGATAAGTGAAATACACTACCCATTTTCCATATAGAGCTGTTATTAAAAAGACCCACTAGATTTTTTTTCTGAACTTTGTATACAATTTTGATTGGTTCAGTTCAAAGTGTAGATAAGACCACACTTTGAAGTATAATCCATCACCTTTGTCTTGCAACTGGCTCCTGGTCAGAGGTGAAGGAGTCAGAACTGCTGTAACCATCACCTGCATGAAAGGAAAATTTAAAAAAGAAAAAAAAAACATGGTCACCAATACTAACAACATAAATGTGACATTTTGGGCTGCCAAAGTTGCCTGTTCTATTATTTATTTATTTTTTCTTTGATTAGGAAACACTAAACCTCAGTGGAAGAAGATTAGGACCAGTAAAGTGGAGAAACTAAAAGTTGGCATTGTCTCACTTATCTCTTCCAGACTTTATTATTCTCACTTTGCAGTTAGAATTCAGAGACTGAAGCCATAATACTCAGTTTGTTCCTAGGATTCAATAAATAGAATAAAGTGAGAATTATGAGAATAAAGTCAGAAATCTGAAGATAAATGTGACCAGCAACCTTTTTTATCCTCCACTGGTCCTCATTATCTTCCATAACTTGCAATCCTAACAGAAGGGAGACAGTTGTATCCCATTTCAACATGCCACACATTTGATTGTTTTGTGTTCAATTTCAAGATTCTATCATACAATGTCAAAGTGTCCCACCGGCTATATACTGACCTGTGGCATTTGCCGGTACAAACTTCATGGTGGCGGGTAGTTTGACTTCTTCAGACACTTCTGGTGGTTTGGCCAGTAGTGGACTAGTAGGATGGTTGTGATCTAAACAGGTGGAATTATGGGGTGGAGGCAAACAAATTAAGTTTAATTAAGGTTACTTCAATTCAATTGAGATATCTTCTGAGGTCATTGGTTACACGCTTCTCATTGCAAACTCATTTTAAAACACAACCTCCACGGATCTATGTCTATCTGAACTGACTCAATGTGCTATCAAGACTGGACAAAGATAATAACAATGTCGCATCTTCCCATTAGTTAAATTGATACTGCGATTTATCTTGTACAATTGTAAAGCAGCAGGCACTCTCAAAATACTCTCACCGCTGCCAGTCCTCTTCAGCTCCATCTCCTGCATGTGGATCTTACTGGGGGTCATCCGGATGGGAACGGGGTGGACAATGGCTGTGTCCTATAAAGCAGACAAAAGTGGGGCAAATTTATTATAGAAGAGCTTTGCTTGTTACGTTCTCATCATTCCATCAGTTAAGGAGAGACTATGTTTTTGTGTCTTTGTTATTGGGTTTATGCAACACTTGTAAGGCACCTTATGCAAATCTAGATTTTTATACTGAAAAAAAAATCATTCAATTATGAATGATGGTGTCCAGTTCTTGCAGATCTAAAAATCTGTGCTCAACATTTTTTAACCTGACTTCAAACATCAAAGTTGAACAAAAATGGATAGTTTTTTTCTCACCAGATTATCCGATCTTTTTTATGTCTCTCAGACAAAAAACTCTCAGTAAAAAGTATGCAAATAATAATCTCTAAGGCATGTCAAAAGAGCTGAGGAAGAGACCCAATAAAAGCTAATATAAAAACGCAGATAGATTTGAAAGAAAATCATGCCCAAATAGTGAAAGAGAGAAGAACAAACAGAATTGGTAATTCAGATCATTTCAGAATGGGTTAATGTCTGTCCATTAATGGTGAAATCATGCATGCTAAGTGATCGACTTACAGGGTCAGCTGGTGCAATGTTAGAGTCAAATTGGGTCAGAGTTTGTGAGCTGGAGGAGCGCTCGCTAAATGTCTCCCATTGCTGCAAGGAGACAGACGGACAGTGAGAAGATGAAAAACAAGTCAGCAAGACAGCCAGTGCAGTGACATCACACGTTCATATCATCAGTCTGAGGCACTGGTGGGTCATCATCAGCCATCCAGAGATGAAGTGAGATCATCAGCAGGCAAAGCGACTACATTATCTGGTGACATCACTGAATTTGGGGTCTCACAAAAGTAAAATTGGTGATATTTGACATTCAGTCTCAATTAAAATTGTTAAAGCAAACCTTAGCAAGCTAGACAAATGTGACAAACTCTGGCTAAAAGGTCCACATAAAGCCAAATAAAGTTTTATATTGACGACAAAAACAGATCAGGCAGTCAAAAACAGTGATATTGAAATTTCTCCTAAAACACTTCTGAAGGTGTCTATTTTCATTTTCCAGCAGCCAAAAAATTTGACATTGTTGTTTAAGTATATGAAAATAAGGAATAAACAAATATTGTATATCAACAAATGCATGTTTTTAGTCTTACTTGTAGCTAGCGCATCTCAAGGAACCTACCTGGACTTTCTCACCGCTAATGTTTAATGATTTACAAAACTGCAAATACCAACTAACAAAAGTTGAAAACAAACCATAATGTGACGCTCCAGCATAAAAAAAATCAAACGGAAGATTGACGTACATGCTGCTGTGACGACAATGTTGTCGTCAAGGAATCCGATGAATGTTAGTAATCAATCCAATCAAGCATCCATTAATCAAACCGCTTATCCGATTATATAGATAATAGTCAATTTAAGGATGCGCAGGAACACATGCACACACACAATAGCAATAATGAAATAAGCAAACTTTTGCAACTAATATCACAGGAGACGAAACGTAAACTTAATGAGATCATTTAAGCTGTTTTGGTGTTGAGACCCAAAATCACAATTTTTGCCTTTTTATCTGTTAAGAGATCAACCTTTCTCAGCTTTTAAAAGATTAAAATCTCAACTGATTTCCTACCATGCTATTGGAACTTACTTTTGAGAGGTCGATACTTTTTTCCCGTTATCAGTTGCCACAGCTCTTATACGCCAAAATTCTAAACGGATTTATCTCAAACATAAAGATTTCAACCTTGAAACATTCAAACACATTTAGCTGTCACATCAAATGTTGAGGTTAATTTAAAGGAGATTAATTGTAGAATTAGAATAAATGAATTATCCCAAATGTCATTCTTTTACCCATGAGGATCCTTTTGCCAGAGCCAGTCACAAATTAAAAAATGTAATGTACTTGTGAGAGTAATAATGTGTGTTATGTGAGTGTGCGGAAACCTCATTGCTCTGGTTCATCTCTGGCCAAGCCTGGTTGAGCGAGGGCATGGAGGGCGATTTATTGGGTGTCACTTCAGCAGGGGAGGCCGAGAACCCGACATCAGCTGCTGGCTCTGGGACTTCTGCGAATCATAAACATATATATACAAAAAATATATATATTTTTTTTTTTTAATTGAACAAACGTCAGGATTCCATCACTTGAGTTAAATAAAAGAGAAAAAACATATTTAGAACTATACAACGAGCATTTGTGTTTTTCTATTAATTTACCCGTTTTTCATGACTTGTCATAACTAAGATCACAGGCGAAGCCTTCACATCAGTCTGTTCTGACATTTGCATTTGAAACAATTTTGATGTTGACTGCATATAAAATGTGAATACAACTGAATTGATAGCACACTTATACGTTAATGCACAGCACAAAGTAAATGTCCTTGATATACTGAGGTTCAGCATCAGGAGATGAAATTAGAGAACAGATAAAATGGTGTGAAGCTTCCAACCTGCTGAGTCATCCAGGTCAATCAGCTTTGGCATTAAGCTCTCAGGCAGCTTCTCGGGGAGGTCGTAGCCATTCTTCCTGGCTACCACCAAGTGAAATGCAGCACAGAATTCATCCAAGGTTAGTGCACCATCTTTGTCGAAGTCTGAAAGCTCCCTAAAGACACACACCAATGCCATGTGGTAAATATTTTCTTCTAGTGAAGAAAAAAAGTAAATCTAAATTGTGCCATTCCACATGATTAAGTTTGCCCGATGGACATAAAAATCCATCTGTCATCGAAGCTACCATTACTCAGTCAGGAATAAAGAGAATATTTGATGGCCTACTAATAGTGAAAAGCTGCTGACTCACCAAATATGTGACAACTCTAAAATGGGCAATTTTGACTTGGTGAAGAACTCTTTTGCAGCTGAACCTGTGAAGTACAGAAAGAGACGGGAAATGGCTCAGTCAGCACCATTTTTACTTAAAGTTTTGTATGTTTTCTTTTTTGATACCTGGGATGAAACCAGTAAGGTCTGGTTGAATGGTTTTGAACTGGTTGATATAATACTGTCTCTGTTCATCCGTAATCTTCCAGGGATCGTCATAGCCGCTGGACTGTCGTTGAATTTCATTGGTCGACGCTGTTGCTGCTGAGGCCATCGTTGTTCGTGTCGTTGTGCTTTCCTAAAGAAGGGATCATGTGACATGGATTTGTTACTCAAATTAGACTTATAATAATGTTTTCTTACCTGTACGGATGAGGGGTGCGCGCCGGGGACTGTGCTTGCTGGCGGCGTGTCAGCTGTGAAACTGACCCAACTTTCCTGACCTGGAAGAGGGGGCGAGTGTGATGACCACAATCCATCACCAGCCATAGAAGCTGAAAAACAGAAAGAGATCATCAAAATTGTAAAAAAAATACATCGTCAACAATAAAGCGAGCCCCGAGCGGCCGTTAGTAGAATACAGTGGTTTGCTAAATTGTGTTACTGTGACTACTTTTCAAAACTTTGTATTTTGTTATTGGTGACAAAATGTTCTCTTTGAATGGCTGGAAATAAAAGGTACTTGGGTGAAATGATTCACAAATGGCAAATAATTGAAAGAAGGATGAGAACCACTGCCATACATTAAATAGTTTTTCTCATAAACGAAGTAATCATGTTTAAATTACCAGTTTGTTGTTCCCGGAACTGCGTCCACACGACTCCGGTCGGCGCCACCACCGGTTGTCTGTCTGTGTTTCCGCCACTGAGCTGCCGTTTGTGTTTCCTCCAAGAAGGTGGGGAGGTGGGTGGGGACTGATGAGGGGAGACCACAGGCGAAGTTGGTTCTGCCTGCTGAGAGACAGAAGCCATTTTAAAACAAGACATTTTCATGAAAAAAAAAAAAAAAATATATATATATATATATATATATTTTTTTTTTTTTTGACTGCCAAATCTACACACCTGTGTTTCTATGCTAGGCGCTGTGGACTGAACTGCCTCGTGGACAGGATGGGCACTAGCTGAGGAGGGGACTTTCTTGTTTTGGTGACCCCTGCCTGGTGGTCTTGGTATTAACGCGGTGGCAGAGGCGGGGTACAACCCTTGACTGTCCGGGTCCTGGTAAAGCGCCACATGTCTCGCCTCCGCTTCATTCTTCCCCACCACAAATCTGGGCAGTGGCAGGTCCTTGACTGCAAACACAGTAATTAATTTTGAATAATGTCCAACAATGGAGCATTAAGATGGTTTTACCATGGGAAAGTATAGTGTCTAGGTTTCCTTATTACGTTTTTGAAATGATTCCTGGATAGTCATGTCGCAACATTTCCAGCCAAGTGCTGGCTTATTTTTTCCATCCAGCTTTTTACATCAGACACATGCTGGTCATTTAGGGCTAATGACTGCTTCAACTGCCTGTCTGAATAATGTTATTCCCTTTTGGAGAGGAATACACATACAGTGGTGCCTTCACTTCAAAGTAGCTCAACTCAGCTTATTTTTTCCATCTAAAGTTGCAAAGAGCACTAAAATACAGTGAAATTCACAGCAATCAACGAACAGATAGTAGAGAACTAAAAGATTTGACTTTAAGTACTGCTTTAGAGCTCAGTTCCAAGGACTCACCTGAGTTGAGGCTTTCCACTCGAAGAGGCAGACCCGACTGGGCGATGGCAATGAGCTTTAGGGCGATGTAGAACTGGCTTCGCCCAAAATGACCCAGCCGAGTGGCTCCACACAACTCTGTGATCTGGACATATGCAAACAAGATGAGAGAACAGCACCGAACATAATTGATGCAACATCATAAATTACCAGACACACAGAAAACAAGTGAGCACAGATGAGATGTTTTGTTTCATCAACTAAACTTAAAGTACAAATTGCAGACACTAAATACCCAAGTAAAGATCTCTCACATTAGGTACACTGCACAATACAATTATGATCCAAACTGCGACAAAAACAGTGGACCTCACAAAGAGTCAATCGAGTGCACATCCAAACTCAAATAATCTGGCCAACAAATAGAATTTCATAAAAAAAAGACTCCCCAAATGTTCGACCTTCCACAGTTTACTTTTTCTTGTGTGTACAAGCACTACAAGTCATTTGACTCAGTCTGGTCAAACAACACTGGCTCTGTCTCTCACAAGCCAGCAGTGTTCGGTGTACATTTGAAAGAAAAGGACTACAATGCTGCTTCCTTTTTTTTCCCACCACACATCTCCCCTCTTTGACCCTAAAAAGGATGCTGAGTCACCGCCAAGGGGTGGGAAGTCATGAGAATTAACTGCTTTAACACACACGCATGTGTGATGTGACCACCATTTAAGGGGGAAGAGATATTTTTAATTGACGCAATGTGTAATTAGCAACTGGTAATGATGATGCCACATGTTGCCTGTTTTATTGAGCGGGGGGGGGGGGGGGGGGGGGGGGGGGTTGTAGTGGCAGCAGTTGCCTGGAGAAAAAAAATCTTTCACAGGGGAAGTAAAATTAAAGATAATAAACTGACAAGGGCACTGACTACTAGCAATCATTTGTGGAAAAAACTATTAATCGATTCAAATTTGAAAGTAGCTTTTTGCCTGACAGTGGCAATATGTAGTTATGTAATATTATAATATAAATCATTTACAACTTGTGATTACTTAAATATTGATGAATAAATGTCACAAGACGTTGTTAGCTGTGACACGAAAGCAGGGGACTGTACAAGGTTTAGTCAACATAGTAATTCCATAGGTTTCCAAGGTACACATTTGAGTTTATATATGCTTAGATTGTTTTGTTGGCATTCCTCAAATGCACCTAGTGCATTGTCAAAAGTAGAATAGAAATAAATTATTTTGCATTTCTCTCGCATAACAACACGGCAGTATTCTGTAACCTCTATCTCCAATCGCTATCGTTAAGTGACATTAATAACTTCAAAATTGGATTTTGCAGTTTGCTGTCACCTGAAAATAGCATTGTGTTCAGGTAACGAGACGACCAATACCGGCTCATTTGTTTACTGGGTTTGGTCATGTGACGTTCACAAGTTGAGCTGAGATTGGTCATTACCTGAGCTTTGAGCACGTGATGTGATTTGCACTCACAACAAATGGAAAGACGTGTTTTTTTAAGTTAATGATACTTACAACATAATTTTAATTATAGAGAAAAAATGGTTTACTGCTGAAAATGGAATAAACTATTGTTTTCCCTTACTATGAAACGTTTGTTTGTGGAAAAGGGAGTACAGGAAAGAGGGGGGAAAGTTTTGATACAATTGGAGAACAAAAACAGGAGTACTAATAAGTTCGTGTAAGTACATGATATGCATTTGTGCCACTCCGTTACAAAGTGAAAATGTGCACCATGGCGCATGTTTTGGAGCTCGGCTGAGCAGAGAAGCTAACGTTAGCAAGAAGAAGGTGTGTCTCGTACAGCGCAGTGCTGCTAACTCTGACGGCTAACCTTAGCTTTCCCTGACAGCTCAAGCGCTCAAGTTTACCGATCATGCAAAATAGTGCTTTGCGTGCACGTTTACGAGTGGAGAGAACAAGTATTAAAACACGCGGACTTTTACATTAATATCTTACCTGTATGACAACTTCGCTGGGGAGCTGGGCCGCCCGGAAAAGGTCAAGAACTCTCCCGTAGGAAGCCACTTTTTTAGTGTTGTCCGTGTCGCAGTAAACGAACAAATCCGAGTAATATTTCTGCTCGACATCACTCAGCGTTAGACTTTCCATCGTACAGCAAATGCCACTTTAAAAGCAGTCTAACGGGCTGTCGACTAGCCCCCGAGCCAGCAGCTGGGGCAGGATCCGAAAATGGGCGATACTTCAGGATCGCAACTTAGCTAGCTTTGGAGCTAGCGTTAAAGATTAGCACTAATTATGTTCTCAAGTCGCAATGACAAACTGGCAACCCGCGACGCTCCTCTTTCTATTGTCGCTAAAAAAAATAGTTGTCGCTCACGATATACGATCACCATTTAACGAGGAGCGGCGAATGCTTTAATACAGTTATTCACTTAGTTAACTTGTTGGGCCAGCCAAGCAAGGGAGCCAACAGCTGGCTAGCGGCTACGTTCAATCTAACTCAGCGGCACTAGTAACGGCGAGCTAAGCAGCCGAGTCGATTCAAAGTATCTCACGTCAAAAGACGCCGTCTTTCGTCCGCTACAAGGAAGGGGTTCGTGCGTTTAGTTTCGTCAAGAGTTCTAATCCTCAACGGGCCCGCTCGAAATAAAGTTTCGGGTTCTTTGGGTTCCTTCCTCCAGTGACCATAGCCGCCATTCCTACTAGCGCTGTCAATTCACTCTGTTGAATCAGCACTTCCGGTTTAGTCATTTGAAAATAAAACGGGCACTTAAAGAATGAAAGTCATATTAATCGTGTTCAGCCATTTTCAGCAGTAATGTTAATATTTGGTCGTTGCTTGATTTGATAGCTAAATTATTTTCAATTTATAACGAATACATTACTTGCTTCGTCTGACACATGTGCTGAAGGCTGTGGAAGTTTCTAATCACAGCTCACCTGTTTTGTGGGTTTGATCATGTGATTTTCGTAACCTGAGCCAATGGTTGATTGATACCTGAGCACATGTGATGTCATTTTTAGTCGACAACAAGGGTGAAAAGGGAGAAAACTTTTACAGGTCTTCATTGAAGACAATAACATTTAGCTATGAAATGAACTACAGTATAGACAAATAATTTACTTTTTACTACTGAGAGGAGCTACATACGTTTAGTATTCTTTTTATGTCTCACACAGCAAATTTTTTGAACGCATCACGAGGTGTGACGCTTTAGTCAGATGAGTTTGAAGACTTCAGGAAATTATGCAATCTATGGCATGGCAGATTCATGGCTGTTTAAACAAAAAAAAATCTCGAACAAAATGTACCTTTTGAAAAATTAAAGCAATATAATTACTGTATAATCCAGTAAACTAATAATTGATTTTTATATCAGTGTGAATTTTTAATCAGGCGTCTATTCTGTTGTTCAAAGTAAAACAAAAAATTACGACGTCCTCAAACGTAGCGTTGTACGTACCGGTACCGCATTGTGAATAGGCGACAGTCCCACAAATACGGGTAAGAAAATTAAAAGTTGTTATTTAAATATCACATGAAATCTTATGATATATTAGTTCACTTGTTTAAAATCTATTTGGGCACTGCACATTTCATCCGTTATGACAATCTGAACTGCATCCTCCGAGTTTTGGTCGATTTACACGGTTACTACAACCAATCCTTCAGCCTTCAAATCAAAGATCGCCTCTTTGCAGTCCTAAACATTTTCTAGTTTTGGCTCATCAACATTTACATTGTAAGGAGACGTGACGAATAAATAGATTCGACAATCTTTGATAAATGCTAGCCGGCAGCGCCGATCATCCACTTCCGCATTAACTGCTATCCGCCCTCTTCGTGTTGTAGCTTGTTGGCGTGCTGCCGCTTTGATTATTGTGTTTGAATGCATCGTATGCACATTACATGAGCATTCCTTTGATAGCGACAAAAAACGAATTCAACGTTTAGTTTGCTTTTTGTTGAATTGAACAAAGTAAAACACAAAGACACATGCTGAAAAGTGTGTGCGGTTTTCTATTGAAGAATCCCATCAACATATTTCTCTTATGTTTATTTAATACCCTTTTTTGCAGGAACAATGAACGTCTCTCATGAAGTAAATTTACTGGTGGGGGAGATTGAACGACTTGGCAGCAAAAGTGAGTTCATGTTCCTATTGTGCATTGTTGCATTATGGATGTTGTTGTCTTTTATCTTACCAGTCCATTTTGAAGTTAGTTCATTCATCAATTTGTGATTTGAATCCATAAACTCTCTAAATTTATCCCAGATGCCGATGGTCAAACAAGTGTAAAGTTTGGCGTGCTTTTCAACGACGACCGCTGTGCCAACATCTTTGAGGCTTTGGTGGGCACCCTGAGGGCTGCTAAGAGGAAGAAAATTATCTCGTTTGATGGCGAGTTGCTTCTGCAGGGCGTCCATGATGACGTTGACATTATCCTGCTCCAAAAATGAGATTGCTGTAGCCCATAGCAACTGCAGGTGGAAGTGTTTTTGGTGTCCTTTCCAAGTACTGAGCTTCTGCTGTATCAATGAGCATTTTTTTTTCTTTGTTAGATTTTAGTTATCTTCCAGGATGTGCAACTCTCAAGAACATAGTGCAAACACTGATCTGTGTACCTAACAAAACAAGTGTTGGGGAACCTTTTTTTTCCAGGGATATTTATCAACTACGAAAGACATATGTTTTGAAGACCTATGATTCCTCGACAAAGCACACTGACTTGATAGAAAGTTCATAGAATCTCACGTGTAGTTATGTAGTTATTTGGAAATTTTAGCTGAACTTTAATCATAAAAGTAACATAGCCTAAGATGTTGAAAAGGTAGAATGGAACGATAGTGTTTAACATATCTGACTATTAGAAAAGCTTTTTGGTTAACCACTGTCTAAACAGCTGACTTTATTTCCCGCTGATGTTTGTTAGTAGATGTTTTTTTTTTTTTTCCAACAATGCTCAGGGTAAATTCCATCACTATACAGCAATGTGTATTTTGAAGACGTCACCAAGCCCATGGTGTGACACTTAACGTGAAGTTGCAGGCAAATTCATGCTGTGAGCTGACCCTAAATAATATTTCACTTTAAATGCATTTCATTTGACACAACTTTATTGTATGTCGGTGATTTGAGCAAAGTGTTTTTGACAAATCATCCCTAGTGAACACTTTTTTTTTTTAAAGGTGTGCAAGGGTAGATTAAACAATTAAATATTTAGATAAATCACACAAAATTTAGCTATGGTATGTTGGCTAACAACAATGCATTACATTAGTCCATTTTGCTACCTCTCAACTTTTATATTCATACATGATTAATTCAAGACAAGAAATTTCTCAACACAAGTGCATTTCTGAAAGACATTTATACCTTTTTGTATTCTTTTCCATGTGGATCGCATCCCATCTGTTTGTACAGAATCTTTTCTTGCCAAGCAAACTCCCCAAATATTGTCCATATAATGGACCAAGTGTTTACATTGGACATGTGTTTGTAGTGCAATTGTTTAATAACTACAGGGTGCCAAAAAAAAAAAAAAATACCAGTTTGTACTTTTTCTCAGGACCAAATCAACTCGACCAAATATTCTTGGTCAATGAATGAACTAGTAATAGTTTTGATTGTCTATTTACCACTGTTAGTTGTGTATTGTAGGTCCAATGACACTTTCAGATCAGGCACAGACATATCAAAATTCTTATTATATATAATCAACTGCACGGTTTTGACCATGCTAATTGTGTGCTAAATCAATTATTGTTGGCCATGCACTGTGCATTTGTAATTATTATGGGAGATGCAAACAGTGAGGTGCCTGGTCTGCAATTTAACAAGTACTGCTGTCATATCAACCAGGTGTTTTTTTTTCTTTTTTTAACAATATGCCTTGTAATCAATTATCGCTTCGATAATAACATTGGGAACAAAACGATCAGCTTGGTAATTGAGATTCTATTAGGTCTGGAAACACTGGTCAACTCAAATGTAAATGGCATGTGAACATACCTAGAAGAGACAAGAGCACTTGCCAGAGGAGTACCATTACCTCAAGTTGTTTGTATGATCTGTGTCTGTGAAATAATTCACAGCTCATGTAAGGCCTGTTAGCGCTCGTGTCTTTTGTAATGACAACCCATGCCACATTCCAATAAAAAGCCATTTTCCACTTGACACTGCTTTGCCAAAGGTTTTGTTTAAAGATGTTTGGGGTTCCAATTTTGAATCTGACCTTTTTCTAAATGTCACATGAGTTCCCCTCATGTTCTGCCTTACTTTCGCATTCAGAAATCTCAACATGTCTGACAGGTTGATTGAATCTTTAATACGTTATGATTAGTGTTTTCTGTGAACACCCAAAATGCCTCCACTTATTTTACAAGAGAAAAAACATAACATTGATTTATTTGATCACCTATATGTGCGTGTATATATAGAGAGAGAGCGAAAGAGAGAGAGATGGATTGGCTTTAAAAACGTGTTTAATTTCCAGTCATTTATTAAAACACAGTGGCATAGCAGAATACATTTTTTTAATGATTTGGTTGCTGGTTTGATGAATGATATCACAAAATCTGCCATAAATGATGAACATTGTTATCTAAAGTCTTAATGATTCAACACAATAATAGTCTGGTTTTATACAGGAATAAAGAAATTTGATTTGGTACAGAACTAAAATGTGAGAATATTTCCAGGCAAATGTACGTCTGTTAGTTGTAAATGAATGGTCCTTACCAAAAATAATCGATCACTAATTGGGTAATTGATTAGTAGTCGATTGTGTGCACCTCTTAACCCTTTGTTTTCACCCTTATAATAATGTTCTTGGTTTGTTAATCATGATCAATGCATTTTCAAAGACGGATATTGTACTGAGGTTCGGGTACATGGGTTCGGAGCGTTTCAAAATAAATTAGTATTCAGGATTCCTAGGATACATGAACGCAACAAATGCCGTCGGCCAATGCCGGGGGTCCAGTGACGTCACGAGTGGAAGAAGACGATAGAGCAGGAATGAAAACAAGAGAGGGGCACGCCTTCTCTCTGAAAGGTTATTGCAGCTTAATAAGTGCTGCTGTCAGAGCTGCAAGAGAAACTAAATAACACCCAACTACTCCTACTCCGACAACACGTCTGTGATTCACTACATATCGAGAGTACCCCTGCAAAAATGGAGTCCACTGAAATCCCAGACTACGTTAACACTAGCCGTTGATGAAAGCGATCGAACACAACACTTGACTCACGAATCGCGTGAGAGAAAAAAAAATGCCCAACCAGAAGAACAACAAGGGGAAGAAGAGCAAACGCACCAACAGTAGCGGAGATGAACAAGAAAATGGAGCCTGTGCGGCCGCAACAGGAGGCGCGGCCGCGGTTGCTGCTGCAGCTGCACCCGGGAGCGAGCGTTCGAGTGGTAAGAGAGGAAAAGGGACGCGAGCGTACATGAACAAGTTTGGTGATGCTACCTTCCTGCGCTGCTTGTGCGGTTAGGTGACATACTTGATCTCGTGTGACATGCCTGCGCAGCGATGTTGCAAACGGCCGTGCTAAGTGTCTTTTTAATGATTTGCACGTAGATCGTCTGCAAAAGTAGGCTCGATGATAATTGGGGGCCTTGTGTGATTTTTAGATCCTTCGTATTTTGTCTGACCCAGAAACTTGTTTACATCGATTTTATTTGATTATATTAGGGGTTCCCTTATCCAATGAACGGGTCGATGCATTTTGTTTTTGTTGCATGCATATTAGATGTAATGCTACTAGTACATGTAGATTTCATGTGTCAATTCAACCCATGTGCGGTGTTTTGTCCAATCTAATAATTTTTACACAATAGGCATTTCACAGCTAAAGGAAAGCATTAAAAAATATATATATACTAGGGAGCTGAAACTTCACCCGCGTGGGGATAACATGTCAAATTTCTACATGGCACAATCACTTATGACATTACCAGTGTGCCATCTCTTGGCTAAAATATTTCGAGAATGATGTGGAAGAAAATGACCCTAAAATGGTCAATACTGCACAGGGCTTAACCTTAGTATAAGACTCATTCAAATCATCTCAAATGTACTGTTAAAATTGGCATCATATGTAGGAAAATGCAGCATCTGCCTGAATCTAATGGTTTAACTGAAAAATAGCAAGTACAATGCATAAGGCCTGGACTGATAAAAAAAAACAAAAAAACCTCATAGTCCAACAAATGAAAAATCCAATTTGATCGTAATGGTAAATGGAATGCATTTTATTTACTGCAATATTTTGAAAAAGGGAATACATGTCACTGTACATATATGATCTCCCCATGTCTTTAATTATTCAGAGGTCCAGTGCGCGACCCCTCTGGGCTGCAGCTTGGGTCGGCCCATTGATTTGGAGAAGGACGACTACCAGAGGATCCAGTGCAACAATGAGCTCTGCCCTTACGGAAACTGGATGCATCTTCAGTGCTTCTATGAGTGGGAGAGCTCCATTTTGGTACAGTTTAACTGCATCGGCCGTGCACGCTCCTGGAATGAGAAGCAGTGCCGGCAGAACATGTGGACCAAGAAAGGATACGACCTGGCTTTTAGGTTCTGCTCCTGCCGCTGCGGCCAGGGTCATCTGAAAAAAGACACTGACTGGTATCAGGTGAAGCGTATGCAGGATGAGCGAAAGAAGAAGCCATCTGAGAGGAGCGCTGGGAGGGTGGGGTCCTGCGGAGGGGCTTCTGGGTCTGGGGACAGTGTGTTTGAGGACGCCAGGAAAAGCAAGCCGGCTGGAGGAGTCGGGAAAACAGCGCACAGGACTTCGAGTCAGGAGCTACCGAGAAGACAATCGGTGGACCGCCAGAACTCGGTGGAGAGAGGAGCAGCAGGTGTCTTTCCTTTAGGGCCTCCTTTGAAGTCTCCCTGCGATTCCCCGGGACAGTCTCCCCCGAGCGGGTTCTCCTTTTCGCCAACTTCGGTCCTCGGTCCGAGCGGAGTTGGGTCAGGATTTCGGGCTTCCCGGCAATTAGGCGAATTCCTCAAATCCGCAGTGCACATGGACGCGCAGCGGAAGCATCTTTTAGTCGGGGGAGCCCTCGGCCGAGCCTCAGGTTGCGTCCCTCACCTGGACCCCGCAGCTGTTCTACCGCTGCCGATGGCCTTCACCCTCCCGCTTCATCACCGACTGGCCTCGGGCAGCTTAGGGGACGGCGCCCTTCCTCAGCCTGTTCAGTTCCTGAGGAGGCTGGATCTCTCAGAGCTGCTTACTCACATCCCTCGCCATAAACTCAACACCTACCACGTTCGAATGGAGGACGACGCCCACGCGGGCCAAGGAGAAGAACTGCGCAGGTAAGCCGGTCCTTCAAGACACTTTAGCTTGATTATCTAAAGTTTAATAGATCGGACACTGATGGCATTTTTTAAGTCTTTTTTTTGTTTGTTTTTCAACCAAAAACTTTTCGGGTATTTGGCTTAAAAGATATTTCACGGGGGGTACATCTCTGAGAAAAGGTTGAGAACCACTGTACTAAAGCACCTATCCATCTGAAGAGCAAACCTTGGAAAGTATTTTTTTTTTTTTTTTAGATCTTAAGGGTGCGTTCAAGGTCGGCAACTTGCCAAAATGTCGCCGGAGTTTTGTTCTGTTCATTCCAATATTCCAAATCAAATAAAGGCCATACATATATTAAAACAGATTCCTCAATCATACATTTTTTTCCAATCATCATCATTTTACCCCAAAAACATGATCTGAAAATATCACAATCAGACATCCCATATTTTTCAGCCAATGAAATGACTGTGAAGAAGCAATGACAGCCAGTAACCAGTAAACACACATTTTGCTTCCTCCGTTCATCAAAGTTTAGAATCCTTGTGAAATGTTGCGTTTCCTTCTAGGTTCATCCTGTCCACACTCAGCGCAAGCCAAAGGAATGTTGTCAATTGTGCGCTATGCCATCGGGCGCTGCCAGTGTTCGAACAGTTCCCGCTGGTGGACGGGACAATGTTCCTCAGCCCATCACGCCACGACGAGATTGACTATGACGTTCCTTGCCACCTGCAAGGTAAGCAGGGAAATGGGTTTCCTCCGAATCACAATGTTCCATTTGCATCCTGCACAAAATTATTCCTTTTCCTATTTATAGATTTAATTTTTTACATTTTAATCTTGTCATGCACCTTGTCAATAATTTTGTGCACCAAATTTCATGAATTTGCAACACTTTCGCAACACTTTCGCCTGCTCAAGGTTCTTTGATGTACTGTACTAGCACTTATTCGAATATGGATGGGGCCTTATATGTGTAGCAACGAAAGGAAATGGTTTGTCCCCATTTCTAGAGAGAAATGGTTGAATTTATCCCCGCTGGATTGAAATTTCATTTGATACCATGGCTGCTATTGACACAATAGAAGGGTGCAGCCTGCATATGTACAGTATTTGTTATGTTAGCATTGTTGTTATGACGCTGTTACGTGTTGTGTTAGCATCACTGTCATAACCTTGTTTTAGGACACATTTTTTTATGTGCTTATGTGATATTACACAGGGTTAACCCCCAAATTACCTACAGTATTTTATTGGTAATAATTAGCATTAGCCTCTGTGCTAACTTAACTATTTAGAGTTACAATTTGAAATGACTGTTCGTGTCAAAACGCGTTTATGAAACAGATTTCGACTTATTTTGTGTTCGGGATGTATATTCATTTTTTTATGTTGCTTCCTTGTCCTTAGCCGAAAACTAGTTAGATGTTGAATATTTATGAGGCATCTCAAGCTGAGCTGCTAAGTCAATTATTAATGAAGGAAATGCTAATATAATGTGCAACATAAATAGTCAGAAATGTACTGCATGTTTTCTTTTGAGTTGTCTGCTAAGGATCCAAAATCTAATTTCGCCACAGCAAATCAGAAAACCTTAGCAAATATGCTACATACAGTCCATAGTTAGTCATCACTTTAAAACTAGGGGCCCCAGATTTCCGTTATTAAACACTGGTATTACTTTAGTTCCAGTACAAGTCAATGCACTCACCATTATCCAACCTTTTTTCCTCCGTTATGCTCCGTGTTGTGCCATTATTGTAAAACTTGTATTCCCTATAGCCCCTACAACTTGAATTTACGTGCGCCTGTTTTAATTTTAGCTTATTAATTAAATGTTTCCACATACACACTGCAATGTGTTTGCATTTGTGGGTGGTCATTTGCTGCATCTGCAGTATATAGTTGATGTATGCATTATATTTAAAATCAACTGGCGCAAGGATCAAATGATTCGTTACCAGGGTAAAAAAAACAAAAACAAAAAAAAAAACGGGACATCCTGACGCGACCTAGGTAAAACCAGGACAAAACAATGGGGCTAGCGAAATCCATCGAGACTCAGGACACATTGCTGAAAATCGGGACCGTCCCAGATAAATAAAAAGTAAAACCTGAATGACACTTTCTAGGGAGCTTCTTTTTCCACGATGCTTTTATTTGGCAACTAATCATCTTTCTTCATTTCTAACAGGCAGGTTAATGCACCTCTATGCCATATGTGTGGATTGTCTCGAAGGTGTCCACAAGATCGTATGTATCAAGTGCAAGTCTCGCTGGGATGGGAGCTGGCATCAGTTGGGCACCATGTATACCTACGACATCCTGGCTGCTTCTCCTTGTTGTCAGGTAGGATTACACAGAATTAAAAACATATCTTCTATTTGCCGTCGTCTGAAAATGACATCGCCTGTTCTCAAGGCTCAGGAAACAACCAATCACAGCTCACCTATCAGTCATGTGTTGTCATTTTCAGTCGACAAAAATGTTTTTAAAAGTATGAATTGTTCCTGAAAAATAATTGAGTTATTATATTATCTCATTCAGTGCCAAAGACTTAATTTTATGTTTTTAAGAGTCTAGACATTCAATCCGTAGAGCTTGTTTTGATTTTTTTCTTATATTTTCAAGTGTTAGTATTTAAAAATGGCTTGTACTGAAAGAGTATATTATAAACAAAATAGGAACTCTTTACTTCTAAAAAGAGCTAAATAATTGATCTACCGCTTTTAAAGCCACAATTAAGTAGTTACCACCTATTGTAAATATTTCTTGTAAAAAGCACATCCAGAATTCTGCCAAATCTTAATGTAACTAATTGGATGTAGGCCTAATTATACAAATTAAAAATGTCTTCACATTCTCCCATCGGTGGTTATTGTCTTCTTTTCTTGGACTAATCGGTGGATAAAAAAGTAGCAGAACGAATAAATATTCAATTGGTGTCATAAATTGAGATTAAATAATAAAATGATAGGGGGAATAAAATATTGCTGAATATTAATTTTATTGGTTTAAGTGTCCAACCAAATGGAAGCAGAATACCGTATTGTATATACAGTGTTTTTTTTTGTTTGTCCAAAAACGTACATTTCCTTCTGTGTGCCACCAGGCTCGTTTGAACTGTAAACACTGCGGGAAGCCGGTGGTGGACGTTCGGGTCGGTATGCAGTATTTCTCCGAGTACAGCAACGTGCAGCAGTGCCCTCACTGCGGTAACCTGGACTATCACTTTGTTAAACCCTTCTCCTCCTACAAAGTACTCGAGGCTTATTGACAAATGTTGTTCATGCACGCTAGTTAATGCTGCGTTTATTTTCTTATATTTTCCGTTTGGTAAAGTTTATATTTTCGAGTATGAGGCGTCAGAACAAGGTCCAGATTAGTTGTATGTCTTAGATTTCCATTTGTTCAGTTTTGAACTTTTTAAAATGTACAGAGCACGACGAAAAAGGTGTTGGATCAAATGTAAACATGTTTATTTGTGACAAGTGAATGTATCTGTAAGCCAAATTAGATTTTTATTTTTACCATGAAATTCCGAAATAAATGCAAGATACACGTTGGTGTGGTTGTTTTCCTGTTATGCACTGAATACAGTTCACAAATCATTTTCACTGAAGTTTTATTAGGCACAGGCACTTGTAATTTAAGTTTATTATTGCTGGATGGATGAAAAAACATGTATGCTTCATCAATGGATATTTTTAAACTTGTTTTATTAGCACTTGGTGGATATTTTAACAGAAAATGTAAAATGATGAAGTGGCAGTGGCTACGTCAGTGTTGATATCTGATATCGGCCCAATATCAAACCCCCCCAAAAAACAGTATACGATTACTTCTGTCCACATCTAAAATGGGGGTTATTTATCAGAGTCCTTGTTCTTTCTTGAATAGTATAGTATCAGATTGATGTTGGTATTTGACAGTATGTTTGGCTGACACATCGTAAAATAAAATAAAAAGTTGTATAGGGACACATACAAAAATGGTTGACATTCATTCTTACAAATGTGTTGATGCAGAGATGTTCCAGGACATTTAGCAATGACCTTTATTATACAGTACCAAGTCCAACAAGCAGTTTCTGATTATCTTCGAAACACTTCAAGATTCAGTTATAATTCAATCCTTTCATGGCCTATTTTTCTGCCACAACATCCACGTATCTCAAAAAATGTATTTATTTCTCATTGATCATTATCGAAGAGTCCTCTTTAGTGTCCTGGACTAACGTTTGATCCCGGGCGGCCTGTGAGCCAGCATTCTGCGACG